>NC_062572.1:68011378-68361378 GCF_022837055.1 Prionailurus viverrinus | reverse complement strand
GCACACACACACACAATTTCTTTTTTCCATAGTATAAATGGCTGTTAAGTTATTCTCTGACTTTCTTCTCCCTTGCTCAAACTGTTTCTAGTGATTTTCAGAGTCTTGATGCAAGTTGTAGATTGCAAGTTAGGTGAATTCCCACTTAATTACTATCCTGTCTCCTATGAGGCAGTGAAGGATGTCCCCTAATTGTGTAATACCACCAATACTATATTTCATTGTTTCTAACATGCATATTTCAACATCACCAAAACCCAGAGGTATCTTACAATTGCCGATTACCAGGTGGCAGCTGTAATGTATTGTCATTGCCCATACTTGTGCAGCCTTGATGTTGTTCCTGTGGCATGACTGGTTAGCTAGCCTCCTTGGGTTTTTTAGCCAATAAATGATTTAAGAACATTTTAAGGAAGGTTCATGAATCCTGGTTGTTGTTTGAAAACCTTTGATCAGTACATTGTCATAAGATCCAGACTGTATCAGCATTAACACATGCAGCTGATTTAAGGGTGTCAATGACCTTCAGGGAAATATGAGAGACGCTAGTGGAATGGAATATAGTTTTAAGGAATACTTTTATCTCCAGAGCTCTTGGTGGTGTATTGGGAGATACCATGAAACATATGCATTGATAACTGAGTGAAAAGTCCTTCAGAAGATTCTTCAGTATATTTAAAAGGAATACGTTAGCCAATTCATTTTGCTTATATTTCTTTGCTGTGCATGCAGAAATAAGTAGTAATATACTAGACTGTGTCACTAACTTTGTATTTTTTTCTTCTCAGTGGTACATAGTTAAATTACATACCAAGATATGGTATTTGCTTTTTTTTTTTAAATACATAGATGTTTTCACAGCTAAGAAATTTTATTTTATTTTATTTTATTTTATTTTATTTTATTTTATTTATTATTTATTTTAATTTTTTTAGGGAGTGCCTGTGGCTCGCATGAGTGGGGGAGGGGCAGAGGGAGAAGAAGAGGGAGAATCTTAGGCAGGCTCCACTCTGGGCATGGAGCCTGGTGTTGGGGCTCAATATCACAACCCTGGGATCGTGACCTGAGCTGAAATCAAGTGTCAGACACTTAACCAATGAGCCACCCAGAAATTTTAATTTTCTAAAAAATATATTAGTTTACTTTTTTTTCTTCAGTATATGAAATTTATTGTCAAATTGGTTTCCATACAACACCCAGTGCTCATCCCAAAAGGTGCCCTCCTCAATACCCATCACCCACCCTCCCCTCCCTCCCACCCCCCATCAACCCTCAGTTTGTTCTCAGTTTTTTAAAAAAAAATTTTTTTTTTCAACGTTTTTTATTTATTTTTGGGACAGAGAGAGACAAAGCATGAACGGGGGAGGGGCAGAGAGAGAGAGAGGGAGACACAGAATCGGAAACAGGCTCCAGGCTCCGAGCCATCAGCCCAGAGCCTGACGCGGGGCTCGAACTCACGGACCGCGAGATCGTGACCTGGCTGAAGTCGGACGCTTAACCGACTGCGCCACCCAGGCGCCCCAGTTTGTTCTCAGTTTTTAAGAGTCTTTTATGCTCTGGCTCTCTCCCACTCTAACCTCTTTTTTTTTTTTTTTTTTTCTTCCCCTCCCCCATGGGTTTCTGTTAAGTTTCTCAGGATCCACATAAGAGTGAAAACATATGGTATCTGTCTTTCTCTGTATGGCTTATTTCACTAGTTTACTTTTGAAAATTACAAACTGAAAAGTCTTTTGGTAATTGAGAATTGGGTGTAATGTGAATCAAAAATGAGTACACTTGCTATTTAAAACAAATACTAACTGGAAAAAGTAGAATAAAGCTTAAATTCCAGTATTAGAGTCATCAAGCTAGTTTAATGTCAATTGAAATAATGATTATTCTTTGTCAACATGATCTGGTTTTAAAGATGTCCATTTCTTTTCTACTGGAGAGAAGGCAGTGGAGAGCTTTTTTCTTATTAGTAATTCCTTTGAAATTCATTAATTTGTTCCTTTTTTCCCCACAAACTACAACAAATATATATTATTATTTTTTTTTAATTTTATTGTTTTAAAATTTTAATTCCAGTATAATTAACGTACAGTGTTACATTAGTTTCAGGTGTATAATATAGTGATTGCACAGTTCTACACATTGCTCACTGCTCATCATGATAAGTGTGCTCTTTAATCCCTACCACTTATTTCACCCATCCTCCACACCCATCTGGTGGCCGTCAGTTTGTTCTCTATAGTTAGGAATCTGTTTCTTGGTCTGTTTTTTGTCCCTTATTTGTTTTGTTTCTTAAATTCCACATACGAGTGAAATCATATGGTATTTGTCTTTCTCTGACTTAACTTCACTTAGCATTATATTTTCTAGCTCCATCCATGTTGCAAATGGCAAGATTTCATTTTTTTATGGCTGAATTTAAAAATGTACATATATACCACCTCTTCTTTATCCATCCATTCATCTGTTGATGGACATTTGGGCTATTTCCATAATTTGGCTATTATGGACAGTGCTGCAGTGAATGTAGGGGTGCATATATCTTTTTGAGTTAGTGTTTTTGCATTCTTTGAATAGATACCTAGTTCTCTTTTTCATTTTTGGAGGAACCTTCACACTGTTTTCCACAGTGGCCGCACCAGTTTTCATTCCCACCAGCAGTTTGCACAAGGGTTCCTTTTTCTCCACATCCTTGCCAGCACTTGTTTCTTGTGTTTTCGATTTTAGCCATTTTGACAGGTGTGAGGTGATACACCTCATTGTGGTTTTGACTTGCATTTTCCTGATGTTGAGTGATGCTGAACATCTTTTCATGTGTCTGTTGGCCATGTGTATGTTGTCTTTGGAGAAATGTCTGTTCATGTCCTGCCCGGTTTTTATTTGGATTCTTTGGGGGTTTTTTTTAGTGTTGAGTTGTTTACGTTCTTTATAGATCTTGGATCCTAACCTTTTATCAGATACATCGTTTGCAACTATCGTTCATTCAGTAGGTTGTCTTTAAATTGTGTTGATTGTTTCCTTTGCTGGGCAGAAGCTTTTTATTTTTATGTAGTCCCAGTAGTTTATTTTTGCATTAATTTGTTCTTTAATTCCCAGACTTTGTTTTCCCTCTTTCCCATCCCCAGTATTTGAATGCATTTTTTTTTAAGTTGATTTTTCTATTTTGAGAGAGAGTGAGCAAGCGAGCACGGGAGGGACAGAGATAGAGGGAGAGAGAGAATCCCAAGCAGGCTCTGCACTGTCATCACAGAGCCCAGTGCGGGGCTCTATCTCTTGAAGCATGAGATCAGAACCTGAGCCGAAGTCGGACACTCAGCTGACTGAGCCACCCAGGTGCCCCAAAATATAACATTTTTAAGAAGATCATTTTCCTCTTTTGGGTTGGTGAACTTAGGATGACAACTGTATGATTTCCAGGATAAGAAAAGAATAACTTAGTATAAGTGAAATTAGGCAAATCTGTATCTATCTTGGAGAAGATGTTTGATCCCCTGCAGAGAATATAAAATTATTTTTCTTTCTTATGGTTCTAGGGCTATGCACCACCACCTAAAAATGGGATTGAACAGAAGCGCCCTGGACGCCCTTTGAATATTACATCTTTAGTTAGGTTATCTTCAGCTGTGCCAAACCAGATTTCCATTTCGTGGGCATCAGAAATCGGAAAGGTAAAGACTCTCTTCTGGGTAGCCCGAAAGTGATCTCACTAGGAGCTGATTTGTTTTTTCTTAGCTCATGCTACTAGCTCTAACTTGTCAGTTTAGACAAGTTAGAGAGCTTGTCTCTCTCCAAGAAGCTTGTAATCTCCAAGAAGCAGTCATTTTCAGTTTGGGGTGGAGATGTAGAGATTCTCAAGGTTAAAAAGTTTAAGGTTTCCTGAATGCCATCTCTTTATTTTCTTGGAAAAGAAGTGAGTGTAATTACAGTATTTCTTAAGGAAATTGTTTAATCACAGTTGTGTTTGTGTGTTTAAGTGGTGTTCTAAGAAACTGGAAACTTTGGATGATGTTATATATTTATGAAGGGGAACAAAGCTTTATCAGGCTTTGAGGAAAATGTTTAAATGCGCTCATGTTGTGGTTGGAAATAATCCATTCCAAGCTTTACATGAACAGCTTCCTCAGATAACATGGTGAAAAATACATTATTTTTTCATAATGTAGCTGTCCCTTCCCTAACGTGCATTTGGGAACGGGAGTTAATTTGTCAAAGTTCTTCTTAGAAGAAAGCCAATATTGGGTTCATTTAAAGATTTGCTCAAGGCCATGTATGAAGTGGTCTCTTCTTCCAGAATTAGAACTTTGAAACTCTGGATTTGAAGTGTTAATTGACCTCCCTGAATTATGAAAATACATTATTTTTTCAATACCTTTATGTTTGAACCTGGCTTTCTACTAATTCTTAGTCTCAAAATGTGTTATATCATTTATGGGGTACTGACTAATACAACATGGGATTTCTATTTTAGATCTATTTGTTTATATTTAGAAATAATAGAATGGCAAAAGAGATTTCAGTTAATTTCTGAACATCAGCTTTCATCTTGCTATTTCATAGAGGTAAAGGGTAATATTCCTATTATATGGATGGAGAAATCGAGTCCTATGTTTATAGCAGGAATTTTGTGGTTGTGTCACCAAGGCAGTTGCAGAGCTGGACATAAAGAATATTTTGTATTAATATTTGGACTATAAAAATATTACTGTCTCTTTAATGATTGTTTTCTTGAGCTTTCATATTTGAATTGTTACTGTTCACTTGTCTTTATTATCATAGGGCACTGATTCCTAATATTTTTCATTTTCACAAACTGAATGTGTAATGTAGTGAAGCATTGGATAAGGATTCAGAAAATTTTGGCTTAGTCCCAAGTTGGCCCTTGTTTGATTTTAGCAAAGTTGCTTAATTTCCTGAGGCCTACTTAACGAATAAGTAAAATCTTGAGAGTGGGTGTTGTATGCAAGGAACGTTGTTAAATGAGCAAGTATTAAGGCTTTAAAGCTTAGGAGAAGGATTCGAATAGAAGAGTATATCTTTTTGAAGTAATTATTAACTTGCAGATTTTTGAGTAAATGATTGTAGACATGGAAGACCTGGAAGGGTTTTTTTGCCACATAATGGGAATAATATTCTTTCCTTATAATTAAAATGATTAATTGACTTAAAACCTGCACACTATATATATTGGGTACTCCTCAGATACTTAAAAGGACTGTTGCAGGACATTAAAAATAATATTTAAAATACTTGTTTTGGTAACTATTAAAAGTATTCCATTTATTGTAGAATCAATTGAATGAATATATGTAGTTAAATTGCAAGAGATTTTTAGTATGTAGGTAAAATTATATTTCGTCTCTTCATAGCTCTATAAATAGCTAACGAAGGTTCCTTTGTGCCAGATCCTAGAGGTATGGGATTGGATGCTGTTTTTTTTTCTGGGCTTGTCTTTTTGATTTTTATCGTTTCTCCGTGCGTCTTATTTACTACAGTAGCTGTCCCTTCCCTAATGTGCATTTGGGAACAGGAGTTAATTTGTCAGAGTTTTTCTTAGAGGAAAGCCAATATTGGGTTCATTTAAAGATTTGCTCAAGGCCATGTATGAAGTGGTTTCTTCTTCCAGAATTGGAACTTTGAAACTCTGGATTTGAAGTGTTAATTCACATCCCTGGTGTTTGAACTTTTTTTCTGCAGTGGAACCTGTTCTTCAGTGAAAATCTTCTGACAGTTCCAATACATAAAAACAGAACAATTTTAGTTAGAAGTAGGCATGAGAGGGTACATTCTCATTCATATCATCATTGCCCCTAAGATAGCAGTTTTGCTAAATTAGAAACACAGTTTGAAAACTACTGATATATGTTATCTTTCACATGGATGTTTTAAAGGGTTAAGTGATTTAGAAGTACCTTTAATATGATTGAGTTTTTGTCTTCTGTAAAATAGCTGAGTTGATTTTTTTTTCCCTGCCCAGTCATTGACCTTCCTGTGAAAGTTATCTTGAACGTTATTTTTAGCAACCAGAATTTTTAGACAAGTATTTTTTGTAAATAGGCTATTATCTCTTGTCTTTAATACAGATTATCTTTCTTTGTAGAATTACTCCATGTCTGTATATCTTGTACGACAGCTCACGTCAGCCATGTTATTACAGAGATTAAAAATGAAAGGTATTAGAAACCCTGATCATTCCAGAGCACTAAGTAAGTAATGTTTGTAAGACTAAGCATATGAGATGCTTTAATGGGGAGGAAAAAAAAAAGCAAGCAAGCCTCACATATACATCAATACAAGAATAATTGGGAAGAATTGTTAGAAACTTGAAATGAATTTTGAGTTAAAAGTATTCTAAGAACAGAGCCCTCTAACGTGCAAAACCATTCTCTTAGAAATCACTCCCAGTGCATCAATTTTAAAATCCCAACTAGTCTGATTTGGGGGTTTTTCATGAAAATTTATTTAGGTAAATGTCAGGTTGGTGGTAATTTGGATGCATACATTGACTTGCAAATAGAAATGCAAGTCTTCAGAACCTCCAGTGTGTAATAGAATGTACCTTTTAAAAATTTCTAAATAAGAGGCTCTTTTTGCAGAAGAATGTTGATAACTATCAGCAGTATTTGCCTTCTCAGATGCTTTGTTTTATGTAATAATAGAGAAAAAAGTCTAACCCAAACTGTAAATAATTCAGTTCAGTAACTTAATTCAATTGAACAGACATTTTCCTGGGAAAGAGAATATTTTCCCTCAAATTACCTTCCATACCAACTGAATGAACCGGAAGGGAAAAGAGGATCTACAGATTGAAAAGGGAGCCAAGTAGGGCTGTTGAAATGATGTTGCGTTTCTTGTACTTAAACCATCCTCATCTCCTGAAATGACCCAGTATCCATCTTCCTGCCTGGAGCGGGAAGCCAGAGAAGCCCGTAGTTATTCTTGCTTGCCCTGTTCGGATTCAGCGGCCTCCATTTCCTGATGTATTCTCAGGATGGTGTTGAGAATTAGGCACCTAAAGGCCACACGTATAATTGTTAGCTTGTGTATCCAGTACCTTGTATCCATCACCTGGTCAATAAAATTGCAGAGACATTCCACGTCCATTGTAGTTTTCAGTTGTCAAAGGAAGTGTAAGAATATTGTGCCCCTTCTGTTTACAAATTACTCCCTAATAAAGTTACGAGTGTGTGTGAGGAAAGCGTTAAAGCCCAGAGTACTGCTGGTTTCCAAGAGCCTTTCCTAACCGTTGGATTGTTCTGAAGCCTTAAGCAGCTTTCTGTTTTTGAAACTCTTCTTTACCTGCAATTTTACTTTTAAAAGGAAACTTAAAAATTCAGTTAAACATGTGATCTAGAGTTTGCAAGTTTGTAATGCTTAAACCTGATACTGGAAGTAGGATTGTGTTTTCAGTATGTTAATCCTTAATGTTTCGGGGGTTTTTATGTTTTTATAGTTGGTTGACCTATTGGAAATGTTTGGGAAACGTATCAACAATAAGATGATATATATTTCTATAATTCTGTTCATAATTATTACAGTTCGTTGAAAAAATTTTTAAATTCTTTTTCTTTCTTTTTAAAGTTAAAGAAAAACTTACTGCAGATCCTGACAGTGAAATTGCTACAACTAGCCTCCGGGTATCCTTGATGTGCCCTGTAAGTAACACAACAGCAAGACATTCTGGGGTGTTTCGCTTTCTATGAATTACTAATTTTCCTATAAAAGTAAGTGTGGGACGAATGATATATTATGATAGAATTCTGAACTTTTGTTGTTTTTCCATTCAGGAAGTTTAATGATTAAGCATTATAATTCTAAAGAATGCAGACATTGTTTAAGCACTAACTGAACAAGAAGAGACCTAAAAGATTGTATCAAAGAGGGAAGAGAGCTTTATTTAGTAGGTTCAAAATAATCTGTCAGAGTTTTTTGCTCTAGACCATCCACAGCTAACAGTAAACGTATGTGGAGAGTTGGCTCCTTTTATCGGAATATAAACAGTATTGAAAAGTAGCAGTAAAATTACCAGTACCTGATAATGCTGATTGATAGTTCTGGTTTAATGAGTTAGAATGTGTGAGATTCTTAATCTATAATATACTTCAGAGTTGCTCAATAATTTTTGTTTTCTTGAGAGAGCCCACACACACGAGTGGGGGAGGCACGGGGGGGGGGTGAGAGGGAAAGGGAGAGGGAGGGAGAATCTTAAGCAGGCTCCCCACCCAGTGCAGAGTCTGACATGGGACTCTATCCCACCACCCCTGGGATCATGACCTGAGACGAAACCAAGAGTCAGACGGTCAACCGACTGAATCACCCAGGCACCCCAGTTGCACGATAATTTTTATATCTCTTTATATAGAGGCTAGGGGTAGAAATCAGTCAGGAACATTCAGATTCTCCTATGTGCTTGGTACTGAGCTAATTTCGGGAGAAAATACTGAGGACTTGATAGGAAGTTGTCAGAAAGTGAAGAGTCTAGTTTGAGAGATAAAGCTAACTCGTACTTACCTCATGTAATCTTGCTAATAGAGTACCAAAGAGATGGGAGGGGTCAGGAATAGTGAATGACAGTTTCTTTAAAATCAGTACTGTTGGAGGGGACCCTTTCCAGATGTGAGGAACTTTATGAGAAAAGTCCTGGAATCAGGAGTGTAGTTTTGGGAGCAACTCATGACCAGCCACCATTGTGAGAAATGTACAATATTTTACATGGAGAGAGAATTGTGTCAGAGGGAGGGGGAGAGAAGGGAATACTTTCTTGAGTTCCTATCATATGGTCCTTAATTTAACTGTCTTAGCAAAACTTTGCAGATGAGAAAACTAAGACTAAAAGAGGTTGGCTAACCCAAATCACACAAGTAGATGAGTTAGAATGTGTGAGCATCTAGTACAGCATCTAGATGAGTTAGAATGTGTGAGCATCTACTACAGCATCTAGTAGTAGAACAAGGATAAAAATTTTGATCTTCTGACATTATTCCAGTTCTCAGAACAACATGCCATAATGCCAGACTGGGCTGAAATATATCCTGGTTATAAGTCCACCTCTCTATCACCCTGGAAAGTGGTGTTTATAGATATCTTTCTTTCTGAATTTATTTTTTAAATTATCATTAACTTGAACTAACTTAGCTTTATTGAAAAGGATTAGAATTGCATGAAATTGGGATTGCTTAGAAATTGGGAATCTCTGGTTATTAGACCCAGAGAGAATGTCTGCAGTCTCAGGAGAGGGGGGGAACACAACCCATGCCCCGATGGGGAGGCAGAGGCCCTGTAGGGCTTGTGTTTGGACCCGGGACCTCCTCTTCTACTTATAAGCTGTGTGCAGACCTTGCGGCACAAGTTCTTCTATCTTCACATTACCCTTTCCTCCCTCTTGTGTTAAAATTGATACTAAATTGAAACACAGGAAATTGTCATTCTGTTAGTCAAAAACAGTTGAATATTGACAGTTCTTTATGGTTTAACACTAGTATATCAAGTAAATGTTAATTGCTGGCTGTATTCTAGGCATAGTCGCTATATGGGAAGGGAATTCATGTTACCTTTATTGTTTCCTTTTTAATTTGTCTGCACCACTTAAAAAATGTTTGTTTATTTTAAGAGAGAGAGCGAGTGAGTGAGCAGGGGAGGGGCAGAGAGAGAGGGAGAGAGAGAATGCCAAGCAGGTGGTGCAGTGTCAGCACAGAGCCCAGTGCAGAGCTTGAACTCATGAACCGTGGGATCACGACCTGATCGGATATCAAGAGTCAGATGCTTAACTGACTGAGCCACCCAGGTGCCCTGTATTACTTTTATGCTTTAGTAGCAGAATGTTCGGTCAGGAAGAAAGTGGTTCGATACAACTTACCTGAGGAGTTCTAACAGCTGCGTGATGCCATTTTCTGTCTTATTTTCTTGGCATTTGTTTTTTATTCTTTTAATTTGTTTCCTTTTTTTTTTTCTTCAAACACTGTGCCATTCTGTATGAGAACAACCAAAACAAAACACAATAGCCCAACATACTAATGGATTTTCAGATTTTCAAAATAGTGAAGGTGGTATATCAGAGTGGTTAGGATTCCTTCTGTATAAGAATAGGGAGCAGTTTCGTTTCAGTAAAGCTGACCGTGTTTAAGAACATTAACACGTCGGGGCGCCTGGGTGGCGCAGTCGATTAAGCGTCCGACTTCAGCCAGGTCACGATCTCGCGGTCCGTGAGTTCGAGCCCCGCGTCAGGCTCTGGGCTGATGGCTCAGAGCCTGGAGCCTGTTTCCGATTCTGTGTCTCCCTCTCTCTCTGCCCCTCCCCCGTTCATGCTCTGTCTCTCTCTGTCCCAAAAATAAATAAATGTAAAAAAAAAAAAAAAAAAAGAACATTAACACGTAACAAGATCCTGCTTTAAGTTTATTAAATACTCTCTTTCTCTGCTGACAAGTGAAACAAGTCTGTTCCTTGGACTGTCTTTTGAGCTTAAGTATTCATCCTACCTGGTTTGTTCAGCACTAAGAAAAGCATGAATGGTTCTTTTCAGGCTGTAGTAGTGGTAACATGAAGTTGAAGCTAACTGTAGGATATGATGCATATTAATTAAAGCACCAAACAGGTGTTTCGATCAAATGAAACGAATGACAGTCGTTTTTGAGGAAGAGACAGTACTGGTATTAGTTGAAGAAAGCAGAAAAGAGTGCAGCTAGCTGGCTGTGGAACTAACACAGGATGTGGTGCAGTGGTAGGAAATAGAGAAGCACAGAATGGATCGCAGGCATTTGGAAGGATAAGAGGTGAACCCTGGGATAGGAGGCAAAAATGAGAGAAAACGATAGCTTTAAGGTAGTGGAAGAGATGTTAGTTATATTTCACAGTATGTTTACAAAATGATTCAGAGTAGACATGAATCTGGATAGTGGGGAGCACAGTCCAACGCCTCTCTCCTTGGGACCTACGAAAGGTAATTTTACAGTCATTATTGAAGGCAGGATCTGATTGAGTGTGTGTAATTATATTTCTGAACACCGTGAATTTTACACAGGAGTTGTATCGTAGTGATAGCAGATAGCGATTTTCAGTCTGTCCTGCAGACGTGGGCTGGGTGGCTGGGGGATAAAAAACGAAGCTAGGTTTGATTTTATCTCTTAAGATTCTGACTCATATATAGCTTGGGACCACTGATTTGGGCCATTTTTTACTTATACACATTCTTTATTAATTTAGATAGATACTGATTAGATTATAGTAGAGTGAAAATCAATTTAGACACTCTGCTTAACATTTTACCCTGGTACTTATTTAAGAAAAAAAATTTTTTTTTTTTTTCAACGTTTATTTATTTTTGGGACAGAGAGAGACAGAGCATGAACGGGGGAGGGGGAGAGAGAGAGGGAGACACAGAATCGGAAACTGGCTCCAGGCTCTGAGCCATCAGCCCAGAGCCTGACGCGGGGCTCGAACTCCCGGACCGCGAGATCGTGACCTGGCTGAAGTCGGACGCTTAACCGACTGCGCCACCCAGGCGCCCCAGAAAAAATTTTTTTTTAATGTTTATTTTTGAGAGAGATTCAATGTTTATTTTTGAGAGAACAGGAGCAAAGAGGGGCAGAGAGAGAGAGAGAGAGAGAGAGATACATAGAAACCAGAGCAGGCTCCAGGCTCTGAGCTGTCAGCACAGAGCCTGACGCTTGAACAACCCAGGAACCGTGAGAGGATGGCCTGAGCCGAAGTCAGATGCTTAACCAACTGAGCCACCCAGGCACCCCGTACCCTGATACTTATTTTTAAATGTTTGTTTATTATGTTGAGAGAGCATGAGTGAGGGAAGGGGAGAGAGAGAGAGAATCCTAAGCGGGCTCTGTGCTATCAGCACAGAGCCTGACACGGGACTCAAACCCATGAACCATGAGATCATGACTGGAGCTGAAATCAGGAGTTGGATGCTCAGCTGACTGAGCCAACCACACACCCCTTACCCTGATATTTATAGCAGCATTATGTGGAAATGGCCCATGTGTCCATTGACTGATAAATGGATAAAAAATGTGGGGTGTGTGTACACACACACACACACACACACACACACTGGAATATTACTCAGCCATAAAAGGAAAGAAATCTCTCCATGTGCAACAACATGGATGGAGCTAGAGCATTAATGCTGAGCGAAGTAAGTCAGAGAAACACAAATACCATATGATCTCACTCATGTGGAATTTAAGAAACAAATGAGCAAAGGGGCAAAAAGAGAGGCAAACCAAGAAACAGACCCTTTTTTTCTTTTTCATGTTTTTATTTAAATTCTAGTTAGTTAATATATAATGTAATATTGGTTTCAGGAGTAGAATTAAGTGATTCATTACTTACAATACCAAATGCTCATCATAACAAGAGTTCTCCTTAATACCTATCACCCATTTATCCCATCCCCCATCAACCCTCAGTTCTCTATTGTGAAGAGTCTCTAATGGTTTGCTTCTCTCTTTTTTCTTTCCCATATGTTCATCTGTTTTATTTCTTAAATTCCACATATGAGTGGAATCCTATGGTATTTGTCTTTCTGACTTATTTCACTTAGCATAATATACTCTGGCTTCATCCACATCATTACAGATGGTGAGTTTTCATTCTTTGGATGGCTGAGTAATATTCCCTTGTGTATATACCACATTTCCTCTATCCATTCGTTAGTCGATGGACATTTGGGCTCTTTCCATAGTTTGGGTATTGTTGATAATGCTTCTATAAGCATCAGGGTGCATGTACCCCTATGAATCTGTATTTTTGTATACTTTGGGTAAATACCCAGGAGTGTAGTTGCTGGATCATAAGGTGATTCTGTTTTGAACTTTTTGAGGAACCTCCATACCATTTTCCAGAGTAGTCGCACCAGTTTGCATTCACACCAGTGTAAGAGGGTTCCTCATTCTCCACATCCTCGCTAGCATCTGTTGAGAAACAGACTTAAAAAAAAAAAAAAAAGGTTTTATTTATTTTTGAGAAAGAGAGCACAAACAGAAGAGGGGCAGAGAGAGGGGACAGAGGATCCGAAGCAGGGTCTGCACTGAGAGCAGTGAGCCAAGAGTGGGCCTCGAACTTACCGTGAGATCATGACTTGAGTTCAAGTCGGACACTCAACCGACTGAGCCACCCAGGTGCCCCAAGAAACAGACTCTTCACTACAGAGAACAAACTGATGGTTAACAGAAAGGAGGTGGGTGGAGGATGGGAGAAATAGATGATGGGTATTAAGGAGTGTATTTGCTATGGTGAGCACTGGGTATTGTATGAAACTGTTGAGTCACTGCATTGTATACCTGAAACTAATATTGCACTGTTAACTGGCATTTAAAACTTAAAAATTTTTACAAATCAAAAAAAGTGTTGAATTGGTTGGGAACCATTTCATTCATAAAACAGCACCATCATCTGACTAAGTAGAATATTTTATTTTGTTATTTTTTTATTAGAGACGTGCTAGTGGGGAGAGGGGCAGATGGGGAGAGAGGGAAAGAGAATCTTAAGCAGGCTCCACACTTAGTGTGGAGCCCCATGCGGGGCTCAGTCCCATGACTTTGGGATCATTATCTGAGCCGAAATCAAGAGTCAGGTGGTCAACCGACTGAACCTCCCAGGTGCCCGTTATCCATCAGACATCTGACCAAATAGAATTTAACACATTCACAATTTCTTTTACTAACACACCATGATCAGTATTAGGAAATTGATCACATTTGGCCAGATGGTAAGAAAGGCCTTTTTAACTTGGGAAATGCTCATTAACTCTTGAGAGACGGTAGAGTAGGATTAAATTTAGGATCATTAACTTCCACAGCAGTGAATGTTTTCAGTTCTGTATGTTGTGGAAATTCTGAGGCAGTGACAGGAGAAATGAAAATGGCACTGAAGAAGATAAAAAGCAAATTCTCAAAGTGTGACCCAGAGATACTTGGGTCTCCTGAAACTTTTCGAAGAAGTTCACGAAGTCAAAGCTATTTTTATAATAATACCAGGACACAGTTTGTCCTTTTTCTGCTCTCATTCTGTCCTGAGTAGACAGTGGTGGTTAACAAGGGTCAGCTGATGGTGGTGTAGTGTGTACTTGTGTATTCTTGTTTTAAAAATGTCTGCTTTAATTTCTATAGTAAATATTGATTAATATATACATAAAAATTATTTGAGATTCTCGATTTTTAAGAGAGTAAAAGGATTCTGAGGCCAAAAGTTCAAGAACTAGTAGCCAAAAAAAACATAGTAGGCCAAGTTGGAGCATTATTTTAAAGGAATAAATTATGAAAGTTGACAATTAATACCTACTTTATTGTAAAAGTATTCAGATAAAAAATTTTTAATTGCTTAAGTCTGTTACTCAGAAGTAACATTATTACTAATGGTATGAAATACATCTTTCTAGATTTAACTTTATTGTTCATAATCACGCATGTTTATTGGAAAAAATTGTGCCGCATGCACGATTCTGTGCTTTACTTTTTTAAAATTAACAGTGTATCTTAAAAATTAATGTGTAGATATATCTTAGTTTAGTCACTGTAGGTATTTTGTTGATTGGGTATGGTGTAAATTACTTGTTCAACCTTTTTTAAAAAAGTTATTATTTCGGTTATTTCTAGGCACTTGATTGTGTAAAAAAAAAAAAAAGCAATGATGAAAAATTCCTAAATAAAACACTAGCTACTAGAATCCAGTACTTTAAGAAGAATCCAGTATTTTAAAAGAATAATATGTGATAACAAAGGGATGCCTCTTAGGAATGCAATGGTTTGATTTTAGAAAATCTATTAAAATTATTTATATTAATAATTGAAAGGTGGGAGGGAACCCCTGTGATCCATCTCATTAGGTGCTAAATCCATTCCTAACAGAACAAAAACTGTTAGCAAAATTGGGAGGGATAGATAATTAAAAACCGAGAACCAGGACCATGTATGATGTAAAAACTAGGAGGGTTCTCATGGAAGTGAAAAACATTTGGGTTTGTGTTCTAGCTCCAGCCACTGTCTCTCAGTGAGTGTGGTGTCTGTAGTCTCATGTAGCCTCAGCATCATAAGGGTCATAAACTGATAGGTTCTCTGTAAAGGAAATACATAGGCAAGGTTGTTGAAAGACTCTGTCTAATCTGGGTGTGTGTCTTGATGTTGGTGTACCTCTCCCAATTGGAATAAGAATTGAACAGAGTACTGAATTATATACAAGTACATTGGAATATCAGCACATGTGATTATACACAAGTAAAACGTTTTTGAAAATAAAAAACACATTTGCAATTCATATCACATACACGAAGCTGACTTAACGTAAAGCTTCTATAGATAAATAACCAAAGACTAATAGCCAACCAGGAAGGAGAAAAGGTTATGTATAGACTGCTCTTGGAAACACAGATAACTCTTAGAAGTAAAAAAGAACAGGGCACCTGGCTGGGTGAGTAGATTTCAGCTCAGGTCATGATCCCAGGGTCATGGGCTCGAGCTCTGTATCAGGCTCTGCACTGAGCATGGAGCCTGCTTAAGATTCTCTCTCTCTCTTCCTGCCCCACTCCATACTCACTCTTTCACTCTCTAAAAATAAAAAGTAAAAATAAGCTCAGCTTCACTTATAATAAGAGAAATGTAGTTCACAATTATATTGGGGTGGTTTTCACTTATCAGATTGGCAGAGATCAAAGTGAATTTAATAGGACTGTGTTGACAAAGTTGAGGGGAACCAAACTCATTAATGCACGTATATGCATAAATCAATACAGTTTGTTAGTATGACAGAAATCACAAATGCACTTTCCCTTTGACCCAAAAATATCACTTCTGGGAGTTTAGCCTATAGTTATTTATTACAGCATCATTTGTAGTGATAAAATATTAGGAACAATTTAAATGTCCATCACCAGGGGAGGGTACTGGTTAAGTAAATAATGATCATTCATATCACGTACTTCACATCAATTATATCTTCATATCATGGTAGCTTTTTATGTACTGAATATACGTGAAATAATTATTAAGTTGTATTATGTGACAGATGGCACAGAATTGTGTGTATTGCTTGCCACCATTTATGGGAAAATGTATTTTTAAAATACACACTGGGTTATACATAGAATATCTATGAAAGAGCATACAAGAGGTGGGTAATAGAGGTTCCCTCTAAACAGGGTAACAGGTGAGAAGGAGACAGGTTTTTGTTGTATATGTATTTTTTTCTGCCTCTGAACTTACCTGTTAATTATTTTCAAAAACTGAAATGGACTTTTGTTTATTTTTTTAAAATGTTTATTTATTTTGAGAGAGAGGGAGAGAGTGCAAGCAGGGAAGGGGCAGAGAGCAAGGTAGAGAGAGAATCCCAAGCAGGCTCCACACTGTCAGTGAAGAGCCCAATGTGGTACTTGAACTAACAAACTGTGAGATCATGACCTGAGCTGAAATCAAGAGTCGGATGCTTGCTTAACCCACTGAGCCACCCAGGTGCCCCTGAAATATGTCTTTTAAAAGTCATAGGGCAGTGAGTGAACACAAATAATATATGTAGTGATCTTGATTAGAAAGAAATTCTAGTTTGAAAATCTTTTTCATTTTGATCTTGTGAGATCTTTTCAGACTTTTATGACCGACTCTTGCCTTTGAGGCTTTGCTACCCTTTCTGAAAGGTTTCCCCTGTTGTCTTCCCTTTCTGTAGTTAGGGAAAATGAGGCTGACGATCCCATGCCGTGCAGTGACTTGTACACATCTACAGTGTTTTGATGCTGCCCTTTATCTGCAAATGAATGAGAAGAAGCCCACCTGGATTTGTCCTGTGTGCGACAAAAAGGCTGCCTATGAAAGTCTAATTTTAGATGGGTAAGTATATCCCAGCATAAGTGTTAGCTGTGTAAACATGCAGTACAGCCTCATGTAACTTCTAGTCTAGCATCATGTTATCCTTTTTATCATTGGCTTTGTTTTGCTAAATTTCACGAGGGATATTCGTCTGTTGCTTTCTTGTAATGCCTTTGTCTGGTTTTAATACTACAGTAATCCTGGCCCCATACAAATGAGTTGGGAAGTGGTGGTATTTTGTCTCCTCAAATATTTGGTAGAATCCCCCAGTGAAGACGGTTGGGACTGGGGTTTTCTCTGTGGTAAAGTTTTCCACTACAAATTCAGTTTCTTTAATATACGTGGGGTTCCTCAGGTGATCTGTTTCTTTCTGAGTGAGCTTCAGTCTGACCAGAAGGTTGTCAGTTTTACTGAAGGTTGTTAGCCTTTTGTTTTGATTTTCCTCTTTTTCTATTTCATTTGTTTCTGTTCTTTGTTGTTTCCCTTTTTGTGTGTACTTTCATTTTAATTTGCTCTCTAGTTTCCTTTAGGTAGAAGCTGAGGTTTGATTTGAGTCCTTTCCTAATAGAAGAAGATTAATGCTATAACTTTTCCTTCAAGTACTGCTTTAGCTATATTCCACAAATTTTATTAATTTTCATATTCAGTTCAAAATACCTTCTAATTTATGTTTTTATGTTTTCTTTGTCTCATTGGTCATTTTGTTTAGTTTCCAAATATTTGGGCGTTTTCCACAGATTTTTCTGAAGATTTAGATTTCATTATGGTCATAGAACATAATTTGTATGCTGAGTTCTTTTAAATTTATTGAGACTTTTTAATGGCCCTAATGCTCCTTTCCCCACCCCTATGACATTTTTTCTTGATAATAAGCTTATAAATTATTTTTTGTATAATAACCTTTATATTTGCTCATGTCTGTTTTGTATGTTATGCTGGAGGTTGCTCTTTACTATCAGTCCTGGCTAGGAGGCTCCAGGTGTCTATTTAGTCAACTGGTTTCTTAGATGATTCTCAGTAAACCCCTTAAAGATCTAAAACCTAGGAGGGGAAGGGGGGGGTGTGTAACAGCTGTTGTAAAGTGTGAAGTATTGAAAAACCAAAACAAACAAAAAGGTCAAATAGCATCACTTTTGTCTCCAAGGCAGTATGTGTTACTTAGCTCACCTTTGAACAAAGCCATGGATTACATTTATGCACTTCTTAATTGGTTTACAGACTTTTCATGGAAATTCTCAATGACTGTTCTGATGTGGATGAGATCAAATTCCAAGAAGATGGCACTTGGTGTCCAATGAGACCGAAGAAAGAAGCTATGAAAGTGTCCAGCCAGCCGTGTACAAAGATAGAAAGTATGTGCAGGATAGCCACGGAGAGCAAAGCAATGAGACCCCCGCACCGTTGTCTTTATCGTTAACTTTGGCCACTAGACCTGCATTTGGAGCTTTGTTTGTGAACTGTATCTTTTGATCGTCTGTTACATACGTAATTTCCCTCAAGCAGTTTTTACTCTTACCTTAAGAAATTTGGTAAAGTGTATGTCACCTTATAATTAGCTTTTTCGTAGTATATTTGTCATATATAAAGTAAATGAAATAATCACCCCAAGTCATATTAATATAATGTGTTTGTTACAGAGTGAAAAGTTATAAATGACATTTTTATGGATAGCTTTCAGAATTTTTTTGAAACTTTTGGGGGAAACCCCAAGTTTAGGTGTCCTTAGGCCACATAATCCATCAATGGAGGGTAGAGGCAGGTGCTCACAGGTTAGTTGCTAACGAAGTGAACAGACTGTTTCCATTTCTTTGTGGGAAGAAATTTGACCATTGCCTTTACCTAGGATGTATGCTTAACCTTCAACTCCCTATATCTGCCCACACTGAGTGGGGAAACTAAGGGACAGTTAATAATAATTGAACCCATAGGTGAACTGAATGTTTCTTCTTATCTGACCATGTCCATTCACTGCATTTGAGTTTTGTGTTGATTATATTTGACATTCTAACAATATAATGAATAGTGAGTATTCAGAGTAAAAAGTAAAAGATTTATGTCACTATTAGTCATTCTTTTGGGGCACCTGGGTAGGTCAGTTGGTAAAACATGGGACTCTTGATCTTAGAGTCATGAGTTTAAACCCCCATTGGGCATGGAGCCTATTTAAAAAAAAAAAAAAAAAAATTCTCCTTGATTGTTACCAAACCTGTAGGTAGAATGATCGAGGTTTCCCTCATCTTTGAGAAGAATAGTGATTTAGTTGAGTAGTTGCTGCTGCTTTTCCACTATCAGCCAGCCTTAGTTTTCTGTTAAACAGATTATAGGGCATAATGTAATTTCTGTGAAATGGTGAGTTAACATATGGTAGGTATATGTGGGCAGAAAGGAGAACCTAAGTGATCAGTAGATGGTTGATAAGAAGAGCTTCAAATATCTGAAACTTAAATGAGAGGTTTGGAGTTTTTTCAGTTCATCGAGGGAACATTTTTACCCAGTTTTGGCTTACAGAGAGGGGCCTATACATGCTTTGACATGGGTACCGCTTTGCTGTAATGGAAGTGCCTGATTCTGACTCAACACTGCCACACGTCTATGAGAATACACAGCTAGTGAAGCCACATTCTTTTGTCTGTGACTGGAGATTGGACCCCTAACCCCAGGCTGTCTGTAAAATGATTGCTTATCTGGGGAGACAGCTTGAGCAGCAGGATCTGAACAGATTTTTTGGCAGTACTGGGGAGATAGCTAAGAGCATGCTGTCCAAAGGAGGCTTTGACTGTCTGGCAGGGCATAGAGCTCACCTTTTCTCCCAGGTGAGCAGTGATTTTATAGATAGATGTCCAGAGTTAAGGAGTTAGTCTCCATCCATAGAGCAGAGTATGTGGCTTTTTACTGGCTGTATATTCTCCTGGATGTGTATTGCACCTTTGATTTTTTTTTTCTTTTCCTTCTCTTCCCTACATCAGGTTCAAGTGTCCTCAGTAAGCCTTGTTCAGTGACTGTAGCCAATGAGACAAGCAAGAAGAAAGTGGATGTTATTGACTTGACTATAGAAAGCTCTTCTGATGAAGAGGAAGACCCTCCTGCCAAAAGGAAATGCATCTTTATGTCAGAAACACAAAGCAGCCCAACCAAAGGGTTTGTTAATTTATAGTTCACTATTGTTTATTACACTTGGAACTAACTGTTCTTGGTATAGGTTTGTAAATGTCTCTTTGAGAGTTGCATAACCGTAGAAGGCTATTTTAATTTGCCTTTGTTCAGTTGAAATCTTTTCAAGAGAGCACATTGTTTAAAGGAAAGAAAATTTTGATGAAATTATTTACATCTTTGGGAAGTGAGAGTTCAGGTCTTCTCATGTCTGAGTATTTATTTCATATTTGATCCTTTTTGTCATTTTCTTGAACCAATTTGTAAGGAGTATATTTGGCGTCACAGACCAACATGAGGAAGCCTGGTGTAAAATGGAGTGTGGAATTGGGAATCTAACAAGTGTGGATTCCAATTTTGACACCATTGCTTACTCGTTCTGTGATCTTGGATGAAATACTTGTTTGAGCCTCTTTTTTTGTGTTCTGTAAAATGGGGTTAAATGATGCCTACCTCATAAAATTATTTTCAGGTTTCAGTAAGATAAGGAAAGAGTTAAATTGATTGCCTTCCCTTTTCATCCTCTCCAGGGCAAACTAAGGGCAAGTAAATGCATTCTAGCATGCAGTTTTTATGATTCATCTGGTAGAAGCTGTTACTGTCCTGTATAGTGACAGGTCTGAATACTTAGCAATAGGTGCTTCTAAAAAATTTTGGAACCTGCAAGAAAGTAGCAAAGGGTTCCCTTGACATTCCTTGAACATACTGTTTCAGACTTGGGTGTGCCAGTCTTGTCCTTTGGGCCTCTCAGTGCACTTACTTTTTCTAATGGCTTTATTGGGTCGTTACTTATATACCATAAAAATGTTCCGTCTTAACTATTAAGTTGCCCAGTTCATTGATTCTAATAAATTCAGTTGTCCAGTCATCATCATAATTCAGTTGTAGAATATTTCCAACACCTAGTTAACTTCTCTCTTGTTCATTTGCAGTTAATCCCCATTCATACCCCTAAACTAGGCAATTGTTGATCTTCTTTCCATCTGTATGAATTTGCCTGTTCTAGACATTTTATATAAATGGACTTCTACTCTGCATTTTGCTTTAAAAAGTCTGTGAGTTGCAGCTACCCAGCTCGTTCCATGAAATCAACATAATTCCTAGTACCCAAATGAGATTTGTACATTAACAACCGTACAGAATGAAGCTGGCTCATATTAGAAAACTCCATGAGAGTTCTCAGTTCAATCTTAGGAAATCATTTAATTGTATATTCAAACAATATCCATCCTTAGGACAAAGTAGGGTACCTTCAGGAATGCTTTATTATTAGGAAATGCATTGATAAAATGAATCTTGTCATAAGGATGACTGTGAAGTCATCTTAGTGGATTCTGGAAAGGTATTTAGTTAATCAGTAGCCATTCCTGATAGGAACTCTTTGAAATGTTAGAATTCACAATGGTTTGAAAGGTTTACCACTCTGGAGCTGATTGATTCTTAGGCTATGTTAATGAAAGAAGCATAGTGTCCAGGAGATGTACCCATGCTAGTTTTATTCTGTT
Source organism: Prionailurus viverrinus (assembly GCF_022837055.1). Taxonomy (NCBI): domain Eukaryota; kingdom Metazoa; phylum Chordata; class Mammalia; order Carnivora; family Felidae; genus Prionailurus; species Prionailurus viverrinus. Next base: position 68,339,930 of record NC_062572.1, on the reverse strand, counting down.
TATGTCTAAGTGATTTTCACTTAATACCATCTTAGTCCATGTTGATCATCAAGAGATGAGAACAGGCTGGTAAACTGTGCAGATTGTAACGTGATGGATGGATGGGTCTACGGACTGAAGCTGTTAAACCAGGACAAGAGAATATGTGAATGTGCGAATATCTTGTAATTCTTAAAAGGGAATCGTTGATGAAGAGGATTAAGTTTATTCTTTGTTACAATATTTGGGAGATCTAAGTCCAGTGGAGGAAAAGATAACATGGAAAGACTTTCCATAGGAGCTGAACACTAGGAAAGTTGATGTTTTATACTAAAATCACATCTTCTGTGTTGAGGTAGAGTGGATGCCACCTGTCCCAGCGGGTGTCATGGATCCAGACTTATGCTGTGGTTAGGTCACCTCTGTAATCCTTTCCAAGTCTTAATGCTTTTCTGGTTTTGTTCCTGGTCTTCTTTTCCCTATTCTGTCTTGTGGCTCAGCATCCAACATTTTCATGGTTTTCCATTGCTGTAGAAGTTTATCATAGGACTTCTTGGCCAGTGATAGTAAGCAAATGAGAAAGAATAGAGAATAAGAAAGCAGGAAAAACTTGCCTTCAGTTAAATCCCGGAGATCTGAGCAGTTATTTTTTAGGAGGTACTGTTTTAGTAAAAATTACTCTTAAGAACAATTTCACAGTGCATCAAGAAGTAGAATGCATTCCACCTAGACATAACCTGTGTTAACATTTTGACGGGAATCCTTTTAGCCTCTCTCCTTATGTACGTATTGTAGTCCTTAAATGCATCATACAGTACCAATCAGAAGAGACTGACACCTTAACCTAAGACTTAGAGAAACCTCTGATATTTTTGTACATGGAAAGATAATTTTAAATATCGTATCCCTACCACATTCCCTGAGCCAATGAATGATTGCTTTGTCATTAATAAGGTATTCTAAAGACAGCAAATTTTGGTAGCAAAATTGAGTCTTTTTTATGCTTGTATGATAAATTGGGAACATACAGGGAATTTCAGGTTTATGGATAAATATTCAAGTTATTGAACTGTTAACTCATTTTCAGACATCTAAATGTGGGCCAACTATGATGAATTCCGTGATCCAGTGCACATTGTAGAATACTATTTGCTGTCCAGCAATGTTCCAGCAGTATCTTTGTGCTGTGATGTTATAGGTAAAGCTACAAAAATTTCAAGCAGATACATACACGGGCATATGTATACATTAGGCATATGTACCTAATGTATACAGATGCCTGTGTATGTATTTGCCAATTCCATGAGGAGGCAGTAACATGTTGCAAACTTTAAATTTTTCTTATTACTTTATAGCATCACATTTTTATACCCACAGTTCCATCAGATATAGCCATTTACATTTCTCCATGGTCTCTGTTATTCCATTTTTATAAATGCATCTATTTTTTGCATAGACATTAGAATCCTTTACCTTTCTGAATGTTGTCTTTGTGAATATTCTGATTAAAACCATAATCTGCTACCAGTACATAATTTGATAATGGTAACAAATGGCTAATTTACCCATTCTATAAAAATTGAATTTGTGTTAATGGTTACAAAGTTCAGCTAATAGAAATTAGTCTACATTAAATAGTTTTTCAGATGTTTGCTGAGGTTTTAGATGTTGATCTAATAATTTGTACCTTCATTGGATTTTGACATTTTCACATATTGTGACAGTCAGCGTTTTGTATTGGAGAAACAAGGAGTAGTTACTTAATCATTTAAAGTTTCATGTTATGAGGTCAGAACCTATGCAATAATTAGATGTTACTGTGATGATAGTGAGTTGGGACACTGACTTGACTCTGCAAGTGTAAGTAATGGGGCTTGGAGGAAAGGAGTTTTGTTATTGTCGCCTATAAATCTGATTCAAGTTCAGGGTTCAGTTCAGGGTCAAGACAAAAGACACTTTCAGTATGAGATATGAAAGAAAGAGAAGGGGGAGCAGGAGGAAGGTAGGCACAGACATGCGTGTGTGTGGGGGGGGGTGTGGGTGTCTGTCTTCAAAAGCTTATCTCTTACATTTAAAAAATACAATTAAGATATTAATACTATGAGATAGAATAATCAGAGCCACTCTTTTAATCCCTTCCTCAGCATGAGCACGCCAGTCTCTTTCCTTTTTACCCCCTCTGCCCCCTGTTTCAGATACGTATTCCCATGTTGATGGTAGGATCACGTGTAATTTGAAAACGCTTTTGGTGATTACTTGTTGTACTTTTCATCCCTGTAGAGGACCACTGTTTTCAAACCTCTAGGAAAAGATGTGTTTTAATACAACATAACTTATTTGATCTCATCCCCAGTTTGTTCTTTCCCCCTCCAGAGAATCTGCCTTTTCTAGTATTGTTCACCTCCTGCTTGTGATTTTAGGTCTCTAGGTAACAGTGGAGACCAGGAAGCCTTCTGATTCTAAGTTAGGCAGGTTGCTGTTTGGATGATGACTTCCATCTTCACCTACCTCTGGAAAATGTGTTTGAAATGCCAGGCTTCTGTTAATTGTCTCAAGTGTATTGTTCCCGGTGGATCCACTTTTAAGACTTCGGAACTCTGACCTGTGTTATTTATTCATTATTCTGAGAATAACACAGTTGTCAACATAGCCATATATGTACTCTGAAGATGCCTTCCTTTTCCACATTTCCAGTGACATCCATATTTTTGACAGATAGTGTAGAGTAAGAGCTGGACAAGATCCTCATGTCATCATGCAAACTGGTTTTAGAATGACTCCAGTGCCTAAATAGGTTGTGATTATTTAAATGGCTTGAGGTTTAAATTGAGGTCATGAAATATTTTGTCAGTTGTTTAGGGTATGAAAAGTGTCATGAAACCATGTCATCAATTCTTACCGTTCGTATTTAATAATCTGAGCAGTGACAAGAAGAGTTCCAGCCAAAGGAAAGGACGCCTAGAGGTCTTCACGGTCCTCTTGGTCTAGCTTTGTGACCATGGTCCTAAGTTTCTGTTGGCTTCGTTTTTGTAATGGTCCCTCCCAGCTACATAATTCTGTGCCTCTCTCATGAAGCTTATAGTAAGTAGTTCATTGGCAGTGCTTTGGGATGCCAGCATTAATGTCCCTATGTCTCTGCCCCCTCTCCTTTTTTTTTTTAGTTAATAACAAAGTTGTATTTTTCAAAATGTACAGTTGGTGGAACCTATTTATGCCTCTTTACTAGCGGCAAGGCATTTCCACCGTTGGTGTTTCTGGTGTAAATCACTTGAACTCTATGCTTTGAAAACAGTTTAATGAGTCCTTTACTAAGGAGCTCCTGAAGGGGGCTGCCCTGGCCAGGGAATTGCAAATCTTCAGTTTCTTAGAGACAGCCGCTGGGGTTAGAGATGGGAACTTCCTTGCAGAGTTTGTCATATGTGGCCTTGTCAAACAAGACCAGGTTAGTGATCTCAGATCCCAAACTTTGCCTTTGGACTATTTCTTTTCTGGTCTTGCCCCCAGATTGGTTCAGTGGGTCTTTGCCTTTCTTGTCTGATTTGCCTGCCTGTTTTCCTTCTTGTCGTCCTTGGGTGGCATCAGGAAGTTCAGAGAGTAGCTGCTACCACTGCAGCCTCACCAGGATGATGGCCAGAAGGGATGGCCACCATCAGCCATAGGGTCCATCACATTGCTTATACTGTCTTGTAAGGTTTACTGTCTTGTTTAACCTGGGCTAAGAGAAAATGAAAGCTCAATAGGAAGAATGCAAAATCATCTCTTTATTCCTGAGCATTAGAAAAAATATGATTAACTAAACTGCTTCTTGAAGTTATAAAGCTGTAATTGTGTGTGTGTGTGTGTGTGTGTGTGTGTGTGTGTGTGTGTGTGTATAGTGTGTGTGTGTTTATCTATTAATCAGTTAATGTATTTTTAAAGTGTATTTAATTTGTATTCTTAGTAGCATGATTAGTTAATTTCAAAGTCTATAAACCCTCTTAGAGTAGATGATATCATAGTAACTTAACATTTTTATTTCTGGATGTTTTATATTAAGTCTTGAGAAATCATCTTATTCTAATTTCTGATTGCTGCCTGTCGTCAGGTTGGCTGGCGTTAGGATTGGCAATGTTGCCTCAGGTGATTCTCAGATAAGATTGCTAGTAATTAACACAGTTCAAGTTAGAATGGAAGAAATTCTGGTTGAACTGTATATAATAGATAGCTTTACTTATAAAGGTGCCATGATTTAAATCCAATCTTAGGCGGCCTCAGTTTATTTCTGACTTTTTTTTTCTTTTTTTTAACGTTTATTTATTTTGAGAGCAAGAGAGAGTGAGTGAGTGAAAGCAGGGGAGGAGCAGAGAGAGAGGGAGAGACAGAGAATCCTAAGCAGGCTCCACACTGTCAGCGCAGAGCCTGATGTGGGGCATGGTCTCGTGACCTGTGAGATCATGACCTGAGCTTGAAATCAAGAGTCACTTAACCGGCCGAGCCCCCCAGGTGCCCCTCTAAGTTTCTTTCTAGATACAGTTACTAATATCCACATCCATGTTACACATACATTCATAAAAGCATATGTAAAATATATTTCTCTCTGTGGATGAAAGTTTTATGTATTCCTCCAGCACCGTACACTATGTTTTAATGCCAACTTGCTCTTATGTCACAGCTGCTGTTGAGAGCCAGCATACGTTCATGTTAAAATGAAGACTGTTATGAAAGAGGAGAGTAGAGTGGAGTACTGTGTAGTGAGTAGCCGCCATGTAGTTGTGTTGAAACTTAGTGCGCTGACGACTGAGAATGCCCGGTGGTGCAGCCCTTCTCTCCTGTGAACTAACAGCCAGATTGTTTGTAATTTCCCATGCTATTTAAAACAGGGTTCTCATGTATCAGCCATCTTCTGTAAGGGTGCCCAGTGTGACTTCGGTTGACCCGGCTGCTATTCCGCCTTCATTAGCAGACTACTCAGTACCATTCCACCACACGCCAATATCAAGCATGTCATCAGATTTGCCAGGTATGTGAAGAGTTGTTTTCTTTTGTTACCAAGTTTTATTTGTTTTTCCTCTAAATCTGTGGAGCGAACGTAGTGTAACAATTTAAACGGAAATACTGAGGAAATTTGAAGCCTTCATATAAAAGTCGTATCTGTTTTAATATATCACATTCAATTCCTGTCATTTTAACTACAGAGCAATCTGTGGATTACTGATGATAGGAAATCTAGTAGGACAGTAGGAAAGTTTTTTAGGGGTTGCTCTCCCTCATGAGGAATTTGTACTCGGAGACACTGTCTTTGTCATCGAAGCTTCGCAGATTCGGTAGAGTGTTCTCTCATAATCTTCTCGGTAGCCCATCACAGCTTTAGAACGTCCTGGTGTACCACAGGTTTAATATTATCAGTGGCTTTGCCCTGTGAGGCTGTTTTGCTCTGTAAAAATAGGATCTACCAGCTCTTTCCTTAGAGCACTGCTTAATATTTAGGGATATCTTTTGAAAAAGGCAAGGCTGCTCGAATAACCTTAGAACCAAGGCCATGTTATGAAATTTGGAACTCCCCCACAGACCCCCCACTTTTCTTCCCTCCATAGCCATTGTTTTTGTAGGCATTTTTGATCAATCAAATTGGAGCAAGCTGAAGCCAGTGCCTCTTACATTCATGACTTTCCTTCTTTCTGAAGGGCCCTTTTAGTGGAATACCCTTCTCTTTTCCTGTTAATAATCTTCTTTTCTAGATTTGTAAAGTTACTTTTGACCTACAATTTATTTTTCACATCCCTCTATATGAAGCCTTTATTTCAAGCACAGCATATATTTTGTTGGGCAAAATTTGTGTTGTTGAAACAGTTGATAGTTGTGGTACCTGGCCCAGTGTAATCTTGCCACTTGAAATTTATTCAGATTATTTGAGTAAAATTTAATGGAGAAGAATAGACTAATAATAGTATCTATCAAAAAATTTCAAAAAACCTACTTAACTGTCTATGTTTACTCCGTATGTACTTGGGGAATTGGCATTTTAAAACTTGGTTAAGTCCAGCGGGCACCAATTAAAAAATATTTGTTGTATACAAAGCTTGATTCTAAGGTACAGGGGCAGTTTCATGGTCCATAAGACAGATGGAAACTCAGAGATACTTAGTTCGTAACTGCCAAGTTTTCCTTTAACTGTGGCTAGTTTTAAAGGAGGTTGAAGAGTGTGTATCATCTTCATGTGTGTTACAAACAAACATTCCAGAAGGATTCGTTTTCCTAAAGACCTTGAAATCACAAATAATCCTGAAAAAACTTTTTGTTTACAAAAGCGACCCTGGCCATTTAGGAATAGAACAGCCACAGTTTACAGATCATTTGTTTTCAAATTACGTGAGTCTGGATGAATTTTTAATTTTGGAGAATTGACATTATTTCAAAGTTTGGGCATAAGGGGAGACTATAAAAAGTGCAGGCGTAAGAAGCAATAAGTTATGTGAACTGTGTATTTTGTAAAATACGTTCCAAGCTGGTATTAAGGAACTAAGACTGATATGCAGGGCTGATACTTAGCGAGTGTGAACTAGGATGGTGACACTGCTTATTACAACGTTGACCTGCTTTCTTACCGTTTGATAAATTGAACAGAATAGGGTCTGTTGTACTTCAGAAGAATTACCAGTTTGTCATCATCTATGAATTATGCAGTAATTGCTACATCTAAATAGTCTAGTTTTTACTTTGTTTTATTGTTAATGTGCTCTTCTGTAGTTAGTGCTTATTTTAGTTTTATTTTTGTGCATAATTTTTATGTAATTAGTCCTACTGTGCAGAGTTTTCATATTTATAAATTTAATAATTTATAATAAAATATTAAATAGAACAAGAATGGAGAGATGACAAAGTTTTAATACATTTCTTAACATTCCTTTTAAACATCATAAATATGAATCTTCTGAATCTGCAGGAGAACAAAGAAGAAATGATATTAATAATGAACTGCAGCTTGGATCATCTTCTGATACTGTGCAACAATGAATTACAAAATAAAACAAAAAATTTGTATTTATGGAATGGAAAACAGCTTGATTATTTCAAGAAAGAATATGACTGCCTTATTATTGCTAGTGCCATATTGTCAGGTGTGAATGGTGCTCAAAAGTTGTACATTAAAATTGGAAAGTGCTAAACATTTACATACTTAATGTTTTGTTAAAGTTCATGGCTCAAGTAAGGAAAATGTGGTGTTATTAATAAGACATGTAGAGTCAGTTTCACTTAAGGAAGCATTTAAAATCCAGAAACTACAATTTCATCAGTGTTAATAAAACATTTAGAATGTACCATCTGAATTTTTAACACTACCTGCTTTTTAGTTAAAAATAACTGAGCGTTTTCACCCATGAAATATGTAGGTGGGCATAAAAACGTATCAGTACAACATATTGCAATTGAAACTTAACGGTGAAATAAGAAAACAGCATTTTACTAAACGTACAAAAACAAGGCAGCAATGTTTTAGTCAGTATTCATGAAACCTCATCTATTTCGTGTAAGAGTTTTAATAGTATACTTAATATGTAAAATGCAGGACTTTAATAATAGTTTAAAGTTTTTTTGTCAGAAGGAATAACATCTGAAATACCGCATCAAACCTCAGTGTTAGTGTTTGAGAAAAAATGGTTTCAGTGAAAGTATTTCATTACAATGTTGGATTTTGTATAGAGAGCATCTGCGTAATGCTAGGGAGAAAGTCAAGTTTAACCAAACTTAGAAACATTTCTAGGTGTCTTATTACGGCATTTTATAAGTCACCATATTCAGTTATCTTTGGATAAAGTGTCAAAAGATACAGATCAAGTGTCTTAAATCTCTCATCGGTATATATTGACTGGCACACATGAAATGATCATCAAAGACAATTAGAGTACATCTGAAGAGCTGAGAATTGAACTAATGAAAAAGTGAAGCATCTTTGCACCTTGCTGGGCAGCCTCCAGTGCTGGAGCTGCACAAACCATTTGAAGACTATATCAAGCCTGTATATTTATCTCAATTGGTTATGAAGTGGGGAAAATAAGCGTTTTTGAGTGATTTGGCTCCAATACACAATATTGCAAGAGATATTAATACTTCCTTCCTTTAGCTTTATAAAAAAAAAAAAAGAAAGGTTTAAGTTATTCAAATGGACTGAGTGATTGAACAGACATTAAAAGTGATTGAACATATAAAATTAAGTAAGCTACAAAAAGCAGAAGCTCTTTTAAAAAGAAAAATGTTATACCATTTGAAGCAAAACCAAATTAATAAAATTAAGTCAATTAAAAGACATGCCAATAAACTGTCTTTGTGACTTGGTCAATAGTATGAAATGTTGACTATATAAAATTCAAAAGGTACTATAAGGGCTAGACAGATTTTGAGTTACTCTCTTCAGAAGCACAGGATTTGCTGAACAATATTAATGTGAAGAAACTCTTGGCTTATTGAGATGTCATCTAGTGAGTATCAGTTTAATGGGGAAGTCGTTGGAAAAGTTCGTTGTGATCCCCTTTGTCCAGTTTTGGCTCAAATTCCATTGTATCATATAGCTAGTGACAGGCATATGGAGTGAAAAATCGTATTAACAGTTTTTAAAGATGCTTTAGAAACTGATTTCATTGAAATGATTGGTGCTATAGCGTGTATCACTTGATAAGCATTTTTATCATATCCTTAGAGATTATAAGGGAATAAATATACTTTAAAAGAGTTATAAATTATTCATATTGGTTATTTAATATATTAAATATCATTTCCACAGATATTCTCTATTTTGAGTAACAGTCTAATATCAGACTTGTATTCTGTATGATCGTTATATTTGAGGTGACATTGAATGCTAGCATATAAAAATTCATAGAATTGAACAAGAAATTGGCCTGTCTCACTGACCTATACCTAGTATGTGATTTTTTTTTTTTTTAATGTTTTGAAATTTAGGGAGGTTTAGGGGAACTGACTTTGAAGTTTATTGCTAGACTTTTCACATCTGAAAATTTTTACCATTTATTGTTATAATTTTAATACTTTAAAATGGTATTACTGGGCAACCTTTTCCACATTCCTGTTTCTAAAGCTTAATTGGAGAGTCCCAGATCTTTGGTTCAGAAAACTGCATTAGCTTATAACCCAGTAAACCCTAAGATTTGGCTGGTTAGTGAGCAGCAGTTAACCAGGTGCCTGCTTTGTGCAGAGCACTGAACTGTGTACTACTCTTGATGTGGGGACAGAGTGACAGAGAGCAATCCATGAAACGGATCTCTGTTTAAGAAGTGCTACTTTAGTTGAAGCTCAATGTGGTTGGTGTATTTCTAAAAAAATAAATGTGAAGTATCTTTTAAGAGCCTAAGTATGGTTTTTTTTTTTTTTTAAATAGTCCGAATCCAGATCATTCTCTCATCATTTTTATTGCTTCTCATTCTATTAAATGATGAAGGGGAAAAGTTGACTTTGACTAGTCCTCCTCTGGCAGTTTTTGGACTGCTCCCTTTAAGTCTCTGGGTGGTGGTTTTTCCAGTTGTTTTGTGAGGGAATATGTTCATTTTGGGGTTTTATGCATCTGAATCTCACTGATCATGGTATTGAACTTCTCTGTGGCAGAATGGTAAGCACTTACCCCAAATGTTCTATGACTCATGATAAATACAAAATGATTTGGGGAAATAATTCTTGTCTCCAAACTATGAGACAACTATTAACAAAACATTTTTGTTTTAGGTTTGGATTTTCTTTCCCTTATTCCAGTTGATCCCCAGGTATGTATCCTGAATTTAAGCAACTAATTTGTATTTGATTGTTGGTTATGTCATACTAACTAAAAAATGACCAGTTGCATAAAATCAGGACAGTCAACTTGCAGTTACTTAACTTGATGGAAAGGAATTTCTTTGTAAATATTTCACAATTTTATTTGGAGGACTACAGTTGCTGTTTTTAAATTTATGATATTTTGACTTAATACCTGAATTTTTAGTTATATTTTATTTAGTTTTCAGAATCAGTTAGCATTTCTTACAAGCATTTGGGTGATTAAAGTGAGGGGAAGCAGTGCTGATGACTGGAAGTTAAAATTTCAGAGATTATCTGTGAAGCACTCGTTCTATGCATAGAAAATAGCGGAAGCTGGTTCAACAGTCCTGAATCATTAGCTTGATTCTTCCTTGTTTTTAAAGGCCGTCAGATACAGACTTTGGGGATGCCCCAATCCAAAGTTGCTATAAACCGATCATTCCGGTTTTCTCTGTCAGCAATAAGAAACTCGAGGATCCCAGGGACCCAGTAGTAAACGTGGACTGACGGACGTATATATCAGAGGCAGAACGGGGGGGGGGGAGAAGGGAAAGACATGGGGAAAGCAGATGGGGAAAGTGAAGCAGAGAGTGACTTTGAGAGAATTGTTGCAGGTAGGGAGGGCCAGAGGAAGACCCACAGAGCACTGCTTCATAGGCTGCAGAGGCCGCTAACCACAAGTCTTATACCGGCCTCCTGTGTCCGTACTCTGTATCTGATCACGCAAGCAACACTGGAAATTTGGACCCAGGATGACGTGTGCAGAGTGAGGAATTTCTTCTCACTCTGAGTCAACTCTGTTACATTAGTAGATTCTATAGCAAAAGTATCTATATATCTTTCTAGGAAATGCATTCTTCAGGCTTGAAATATTACTGAATCTTAAGAGAACCACCCTTCTAAAAAATGATCTTAGAACCCATAGGATTTTGATTTCATAGTGCTATTTGGCATCCTTAGTGTCAGGCTAACTTATTTGATTAAGCCAGTAGAAGGGTAAGGTTGTGCCTTCCGTTTTCCTTAGAATCCTTAGATTTGTCCTCCTTTACCTCCATAGTACCCCCCTTAGGCCCTGTTACCTTTGTGCAGATACGTGCCAATACACATGGTTAGATACACATGGTTAGAGGTAAAATGGCTGCACCCTGAGTATGACAAGAATTCGTAGAGCCTATTGATAGCAGAACTGTGGTATCTAGCGTTCATCTTATAAATGAAGAGAGTACCTTTTTACTACTAGACAGTCAAAAACTGCCTGAGAGGAAGTAGAAATAAAATGTAAGTTTCTGGGCTTTTTTCCAGATTGTTTAGCGGAAAATCAGAATTGATTCAATTTTAAAGACGTTTAATGCCTTAGAAGTCTACTCTCTTTAGAGCACCCGAAACGCTCTCCCCCCTTAACCAGTATCCCTTTGATCTCTTTGTGTATGACGTTTATTTTATGGATGAACCAAGACCGTTACCCATGCTAAACACTGAACTACTTTTTCTGTCAGGCGGCCTACATTTCGGTCGTTGCTCTTCCACTGATTGGCAGCGTGAGCCTGGGGCTGTCGTTGCCATTTTAAGATTTTTTTGGAAGATCGTGTAGTGAAAAAAACTTCAGTTTTAAGTTACTGTTTGGTAACTTAGTATCTCTAATGAGAGGCTGGAATACTTTATAGAATTGATACCATTGATTGAATATTCTTACTGATCTTTTTTCAAATAGTCAATCTGAACACAAATTTTTAGGACTCCTCCTCTTGTATATAACTGGTCCTCACTTATTTTACTAAAATCAGTCGGTGCTGCTGTTTCTCACATTAAATATTTTCGTGGCGGTATTTAGCTCTTGTCTCTCTACTCCTCTTGGACGATATTATAGTGTTAAAACTTCAGGTTTGAATTTGAGAGTCAGCGATCAAGATGGTAAGGAGACTTGAAATTGGAATTCTTGAAGGGGGGCAGTATCAAGCCCCACAAGGAAGATTATATCTCCTTTCAGATTTATCCCCAAATTTTGTGATTATGTGGGATAATTCTCTGTTCTGAGTATCCTGTGGTAGTTAGCTACTGTATGGTCTCTGTTTTAGAATGAATGCTCTCTTCCTGATTACACAGGTATCATTTCATGTATGTCTAAAGGATTCAAGTGGTACGGTTGAGTTGATCAGTCTTAAAATTCTTGCTAAAGAGTCTGATTGACACTAAATTTTGAAAGAATTATTGAATTCTGTACTAGCATTTTTGCTTAATGCCATTAGAAATAAATACTGTTAGCCTTTATGATGTGCTTTAAAGCTGACATAAATGCATTTAGTGAGCAAATTCTTTTTGAGGTTAAGTATGAGTCATAATGGTGGGGCCAGTATTTACTATTAAATAATCTTAGCAGTTGTTGACATTTTGTACTTGGACCTGTATACTTGGTCTACAAATTCTGCAAGACTTGAGAGAATCAAAAATATGCTGCACTCACTAAACAGTAAAATAGCTAAAATCATACCACCTGCCATCCAAAGATGTGAAGTTTTGAGAAATTCTAAATCCCACTAGGATTTAAATATGTGGCTATCACTTATGCATATCTAACAATTTCTAGTCTCTTTATTTAAAACCAATGTAGCCTCTTCCTCATCGGCATCATTGTTTGTTTCAAGCAGTACTGTCCTCCTATGTTTTTGGATAGTCTCACCTCACCCTTAACAGCAAGCAGTACGTCTGTCACCACCACCAGCCCCCATGAAAGCAGTACTCATGTTAGTTCATCCAGCAGCAGGAGTGAGACAGGGGTCATAACCAGCAGTGGAAGTAACATTCCTGACATCATCTCATTGGACTAAAGGAGGACTCCCTCGATTCTAGGAATCATTCATCAAAACTGTTCTTTCTTGGATCTCTGGTCCGTGGAAGCTATTTTTTTTGTAACGGTTACTTTGCTATTTATTGAAACGTCAAATGGATTCTTTTGCTTTCTGAGATGAACGCAGATGACTACAGCAAGAACCAAATGACATGCAAGGATTTTTCTTACTCATGCTGTACTGAGCATCAGATACATTCGGCCATAACTGTATCTTCTCGAGAGATGGATTTCAGTTTCATGTGTTACTGGATGGATTCTGCATACACATCGGTTAAAATTTTTTTTTGTTGTAATAAACAGCAATAAAATTATGTAAATATTCAAGTAAACTTTTTTCTAACTAAAAAGATGTAATCAGTGATTCTAAAATGACAGCAACTTCTGTTTAACCTGGTGTGAAGGCAAGATACATGGAAGGAAGTCGTGTTTGCTGAATGAGTCCTTTCCACGGAGATTTGTTCCATTTCATTGAAGTAATGAAACCCTGATAAGTGGCCACAGCTTGGGTTCCTCTTTTCTTCCTGATATCAGCCATCAAAGAGAAATGGCCTGTGTTGTGTATTTTCCCTGGTTGTCATTTACACTTTGATGTTGTTTGCTAGCAATTGCAGAGGAAAGTTCTGGGACTTGGCTGCTCTTTATCAATGATAGTGCTAAAGAACGCTATGCAGATTCTGCCCTGACATAACGTGTGTTATTTTTGGTAATTGTACATGCTCATTCTAGAGATCTCTATAAAATTGGGCTTGCCTTCTCGAAAAAGAGATTCTATGCAGCCGTTGAATGTTGAGTGAAATGTTTTTGGAGTAACATGTGGCTAGAATGTTCATTAGAATTTTGTTGACACTGACCAGAAATATCGAGAGCTTTGAGGCAGCAGAAGACCAGATTGGGGGGCGGCGGGAATAACAAGAGTTTAATCTCTTCCTAGGAACTTCTTTGGCTCATTTATTTTATAGAATAATACAGAAATACTTGTTGAACCTTTTCAGATTTTACTAACACTAAGAATGCAAATATGGTTTACGACCCTGGTTTTATTTCTCACCAATACAATTTCAGTGTCCGTGATGATTTTCAAACGTAAAGAAAACACAAACAATAGCAAGGCATGGGGACCGCATCAGATTTCCTTTTACTTTTTTTTAAAAGGCAATCTTTCCTGATACCATGAAGGACAAACAGAATTAGAAATGTTTGAATTTGAGTAAGGAAGGTTTGGGGAGAGTGGCCTGTAGCCCACTTTGAAAACCACTCATTCAGAATGTGCTTGATTTTAAAAACCTCAGGAGACTGAGTTTTACCCTTAGAGAAACATTTCTATCCAAATTTTCTATTTCCCTTTGTTTCATTTGGCTTCCTAAATTTTTGAGGTCTCAAGGAATTAATACTTCATGTTTAGCTTTCTCTCCCTAGCTGTGTCTATTTGAAAAATAAAACCCTTTTAAAAAATGACTTAATCTAACTGATTTCTCAAACCAAAGTACCCAGATGAAGAGTCTCCCAATGTCAGACTAGGGACACAGTCGCATTACTTCAGGGCTGGTGTAACTCCCAGAAGCTGATTTGTCACTGCTTGGGTTTGTTTTGTTCTGTTGTTTTATGGGTTTTTTGGTTTGTTTGTTTTTCTTTTTCTTTTTCTTTTTTTTTTTTTTCCTCTCAGCACCACCTCAAGTTTTCAGGGCCACTGCTGTCTTTGTAAACAGACTTAATTTCATGTGATTTTCTTACATCATCCCCCCCTTTGGCTATCTCTTCCCTTTACTTAATGTGTTACCCCCTTTTGGAGAGCTGCTTCCCATTAAAGCGTAGAAACAAAACCACGTCTCCCTGCCCGGGTTGCGCCATGGTGGCCATTTTACTTGCTTAGTCATCAAAGATCTCCAGTCCGTGTTACAATCTTTTGGTCCAGGTAGGGAATTTCTTCTAGTAAAATTTTCAGTTGCTGCTCGAAAGACAGACGCGATTTCTGTTCACTCTGTAATCAGATAGAAAACGTAACCCTGATTTGTGTGGTATAATTTGTTAAGAAATAAATGATGTATATTTGTTACTATTTTGCTACCCTGTAGATTCTCAGACTCCCCCCTCCCCCATTTAATCTACAGAGTTTTATAAGGTAAATGGAAATACTCGTAGAAGTTCATTTATGTACTTGGTTCTTGTAACCAATACCTCTGTGCTTTTATAGTTTTGCTTTGTTTCCTTTTCTACTATTTTATGTGAACAGTTTTAGTGTTCATTTTTGGTGCTTTACACTGAAATTACTTACAAAATTTTAATTTATACAGGCAACTAATGTTTTTAAAAACACATTTTTAAGTTTATAATCTTAAGATTGGGCTTGTAGTATGTTACCTTTGAAGGTGAGTATTTTCTTTATGCTTTTGCCTTATGACAACAGCATGATCCATTAAGCCATTACGGTTTCTTTTCGTTTTCATTTTTGGTTTTTTTTAGTATGGTCACCAAATACTTTTACTGAGACCCTGACTTTTCAGCAGTGGGTTTTGCTTGCCCAGATTTCTGCTTAACCAAGTGTAATACAGTTTCAGAGGACATTGTCTTAGCTGTCAGCCAACCAGTGATTATGTGGACTATCTTGTTTAAGGAAGGGAACTGCAGCTTCTAGTCTCCTCTTACAAACACTGAGGCAACCTATAGTTTTGGTCTTTATCCTGTGTAGAAATGGGAAGGGCTTTTCTTGCCTTTGGTGACTCTTAACACTGTAATCAGTGCTGAATATAGCTTCACAGCTAAGCTCTGCTTACATTCACAAACTTTCTGACCCTAAGGTGAGCTGCTTTAGGATTTTATGTCCATTTCTGCCTAGAAGGTAAAAATCCTTGGCACGTGTCATAGGATAATTAGATGGCCAAATGAAATAATAGAGCTAAATTCAGGTTATGTGGCACTTATCTTAGAACGTGCTTCAGGAAAGCTAGGATGAAAATACTATGATTAGGTGAGGGTTGTAACAGCGTAAGTAAGTTGAGCCATATAACTCTTGGTGTAAAACAAGTTTCTCTAGGGTAGAATCTTAAGGAGTTTGAAGAAAGGTTAAAATGTTGGACTGTAGGTGGAATGGTATTCAGCAGAGACTATTTTTACTTTGAGATTAGACCTTTCAGGCATTCTGCCTTCAGACCAGTCCTGGACACGTGTCACTTAGTAACCAAGTTTGTTTGTTTTTCTTCTGCTAATAAGCATTCATTAGTTACGTTTTGTCTTTTTCAGTAAATTTAATTCTTACAAACCATTAGTTTAATTCTCAAATATGCTTTTTATTTCTCTCTAGCCCCTAATTGGTACAAAAGCACTTAACTATTTACTTTTTTTCCTCTTTTTTTCTTTTTTAAGTAAACACTTGTTTTCCTAATTTTTTTTCATTTTGAAAAATGCAGAACAGTGCGCCATTTAAACTTGGGTCTGATGTGTTTTGTGGCCCTGGATCCACGTGCTGTGGGAACTGTCATTAAGATCAGTGATTGCTGGCTTGGCCCGCTTCACCATCTTTTCTGCTGCAGTTCCACATGAATATGGTGAAACTTGGGGAAAACAATTTAAGAAGTTCTCTGCCATTTTTTGTTTTTGTTTTTGTTTTTAGTCTGATGCTTCTGTCAAATGAATGGTTTGTAGGCCCCCTTTTTTTGTTATTAGGAGCCACACTCCCAATTCCTAGCAGAACAAATAAAGCTGTATAAAAATGCCCATTCTTCTTTAATCCTTGATTCAATAATGTTTTTTTTTTTTTGTCTATGCCAGTAATACACTCATTTTGGAAATTTTAGACAATACAGAAGGCTTATAAAGAAAAATAATAATTGCTTGTATTACATCACCCAAGAAAAAAAAGCCCTTTGATATTTTTGCATATTCTTGCCAGTCTCTTTGCTTCTTGTACATGTTTTTACATAGGTTTATTCATTCTCGGTATAATTTGTATCTTGGTTTTTTCCTCAGTCTACATGTCATTAAAAACTGTCAACTCTTATTAATTGCTTGATATTCCATTGTATGGATGTGCCATGATTTGTGTAACCTTTCCCCATGGGGCATTTTAGATTGCATCTCATAAAGTTACAGCAAATGTCTTTGTGCATGAATTATTTCCTTAGGGCGAATTACTAGAGGTGGAATTTCTGGGTCGAGGATATGAACGCTTTGGTAGTTCTTGACTCATGCCACTTTTCCAAATGATTTTACTGATTTGTCCTCCAACCATATGATATGAGAAGAACCCTTTAACCATATTTTTCAAGAATATGCACCATTTACCTTAGTGCCGGCGTCCACACTGTGACCCTCAACCCTCCCCACCCTGGTGAGCAGGGGCTGATTTGGAAATGGTTGGCAAAGATGTTCCCCGGCTGTGTCAGTTTCAACTACATCTACCTGACATGTTCCAGAAACACCTGCCTAAGATATCCAAGTAATTTTTCACATAGTTTTACTTGCCCTGTGAAAGTCCATTGTAAGACTGTATTTTCCATCCTAGTTAGAAAGTCTTGACGTTTTTTTTTTTAATAAAGCATTTGTGCCTAGGGCCAGCCCTTAGTAGCCAGCTTTCTTTTTTCCTTTCTGTAGGCTCCATTTTGGGTTTTCTGAGCTCCCCAAAGCCGGTAGGATCTCCTGAGCCCAAGGCAGTCCAAACCAAACTGGAAGAGTGGTAAGGCTAAACAATGAAAGCAGGGCCAAATTTTGCTTGTTTCACTTTGTGTTCTTTTGTGTTTCCAATGGCATCTTGGTGTTCTAAGGGCAGCTCTGGCGAAAGAAAAACATTGCTTCCTCAGATGTTCAAGGTGTTATTTTCTTGATTGGCATACCACATAATTTCCCAAACTGCTTTTTATTTCAGAATGGCTTTTAAAGCTTCCTTCATCTTGTGTTCTCAAAGCTTAACTCTTAAGTGAAGAAGAATATTGTGTTATGAAATAGAATATGCCTCTTATTTTGGCCTTTGTCAAACTATTCAGATATTCAGTATGTTTTATAAGTGTTTATGGGATAGAGTAGAATAAAAGATCTGGTCCCAGGCTTCAAAGGGCTCGTAATCAACTTTTCAGAAATCAAGAATTCTTAACCTACGTTGTGCTAAGAATTTTACAAAAGTGTCTCATTCCTTACAATAGCCCTTCAAAGGAAAGAGGTATTGTCCACATTTAACAGATGAAGGACTAGATTTAGGAAAGTTTCTCAGTGGACTTGGAAGTCTTAAACGGACCTACGTCAAAAGCCCTCATTAAATGGAAGTGACATTAATCAGGCTATTTGGGAATCTAGACATAAGATCATGAGAACTGATTGTAGGTGATGGCCCCAGGAATTTAGAAGGAGGACACTGGAGCCATTTCAAAGGAACTCAAGATTCAGTGTCGTGAATAGATACAGGAGTAGGGGCTGAGTCCGTTTCTCAAGCCTGGATAACCAGGGTAATGGTGCTGTTTACAGAGACAGGAGGCAGTTAGAATGGGCATAGTCATTTAGGAAAGACCATGAGTTTGATGGTAAGCATGAGATTTCAAAAGGGAAGGGTCCACGAAGCTCATGTTTGCTTTTCTGCAGTCTTTTAAGATGTGCAGCCTTCCTTCATCTGCCATTTCATCCACTTGCCTTCATTCTGTAGGTATTCTGGTCACTCCCAGTTGCCCATCAACCCTTTTTGCTAAACCATGCTCATGGCGTCTCAGCCTTTTCTTTGGATTTTTCCCTTCACTGCCTTGTCACCCATACCCTGCACTTCTCGTCAGTGTAGGCTGTGTTCACTCACATTCCACGTAACTTAAAGAGGTGGGTGGTTGCTGCCCTTTCTCTGTTACAGTTTCTAAATAATTTTTCCCAAGGCCTCTGACAAAAATATGCCCCATTTGTAGCCCATGCCAAGGTTATACTGTTAGTACTTCTACTCTTACCAAGGAACCGGATCGTGACCTTGGATTTGCTGAAGGCGTCGCTTCCTGACTCACCGTGTTTCTTGCCGTCTCTGACTTTGTAGTTAGTCTTCAACGTTTTGATGGATGATCCATTCAGCAGTCTAGCCTGTAAGATTTTTGGTTACCTCCAGTTTCTTCCACTGAAATGTCCGGCCACTATCTCACCATCTCATCCCTTGTATTTTCTCTGTATTTCTTGTCTAAGGCTCCTCCTTCATAATTACAGCCACAAACATATCCTCAGACCCCTCCTTCAGGGTCATCTATTCATCCTTTGATTTGACATCGCATGTTCCTTTTGCCCATTCTTGTCAATTATCACAAGTGTGACTACTCTCAAACCGCACCTGTGTCTGCAGATGACCTTACTTCCTGATGCACTCAGAAGATTCAGTATGTCAGCACGATTTTGTCTCCATGTGTGCCCACTTTCATTCTCCTTCATTCCAGTCTGAGGATGAGGTGGGCCCAAAGGCGAATTCAGCCACATGGGCTTTTTGACTCTTGTCTCCTTTTGTCATCCTCAGGACCTTCCTCCATCACACTTCCTCTTTCCTGCCTGCCTTTCACCTCTCTACCGCTGCTTTTGGCCAACAAAATCTCAGTTATCCAATATTAGGTGGTATTGTTACATGCCAGGCATTATATCAGGTTCTCAGAACACAGGAGAGATCCCCTTCACCAAAGCTGCGCTTGAGTAGAGTAAAGATGAGTGAAGTAGGGAGATTACAGTGCAGTGGTACAAGGCAAAATACAGGGTGCTGCAGTAGTGTGTAGACGGGGCCACGAATTGATTGCATGGCCGTGTCGCACAAGTAGGACCGTGGGAGTGGAGGAGCTGTCAAGACGATGGCAAATGTTCAGAATAGCTGGACGTCTGCTAAGGAGTGTTAGGAATGCAAGAAATCGTGAAGGGCCCTGTGAAGACGTGAGAAGGATGGAGGTGTTCTCACGGTCATTAACAGCAGCGTTCGTTGAGTTTGGTACGATGGTCTCCATTTTACAAGTGTGCGAACACATTGTGAGAGGCTGAGTGACTTGCCTGTGGCCCCCTCGTGAGTGGGGAGGTGGGCTTCAAGTCCACTCCTGCCACCCCAGGCCGTCCGTGGTCGTTCTGCCTAAACAGTACGTATTTCCTAACACATCACCCCGTTTATAATTCTACATGGCACTTGCCACAACCTGTGCTTATTTTACGTGTTGGTTCACTGTGTGTTGTCTGTTTCCCTTACTAGATTGTAAGCTCCGTGAGGGCAGGGGTGATCTCCTTTCACTTGCATCCCAGAGCCTAACAAGGTGTGTGGTGCAAAGTAGGTGCTCAATAAATATTCGTAAATGAAGAAATGGTGGGTAACCGTTTGTATTTGACTTGTGCTGACTGGAACTGATTTAATACGCAAGCAGCAGACGTTCACCAAGAGAGGAAAACAAGAGGAGGTACACATTTGGGGCAGAAGGTGGAGGTGACAGGTGCTTGGGATTTGGGAGGAAGTCAGTGCAGTGACCTAGACTCCAGAATCTTACAGGGAAGAGCCCCGGGAATGGGGAACTGGTAGGGCAGTGCACACTGAGGAGATGTGTGCAGACACAGCCTTCTGTGTGTATATACAACTGTGGAAATTCTGTGTGTAATCTATGTACTTAGGACCACTCATCCCGGTCAGGTACACTGCACTGAGTTACACAGTACAATCATAGATGTAATTCTGGTTTATCAGCTATAGTCTCTGAAGGCCAACAACGACCCAAGTCATCACGGGACTCTGTACTTTGGAATTGGAACAAGAATCAGTTAACGTCAGTTGCAGATGTCTCTGGAAGTCATGCCCACATGCCATTAGATGAGCAATAGGTGTATCCTAAAACACACTGGTAGTACTGAAACCACGGAGGTGTTAAGAGCCCAACCAGAGAAGTCAGAGAAGTTCTAGAAAAGGAACACAAGGAGATTGAGAAGAAGCACCTGTGGTAGAAAGGAAATCGGGAATGATACCAGAGAGCCCCAAACCATAGAGTATTTCAAGAAGAGAGTAGTCGGTGGAGTTAATAGCTCCTATAACGTAAAAAGTATCCAGTAAAAAAAAATGAATTTCAGAAACACCGTGTTTGATTGAATCTATACTTAATTGATTGTAACGGCTTCATGTAAACAAAAACCGAATTAAACTATGCCCCCTTGCTTTCAATCCCATTGACTTTAGTAAGATGTAGCCTCGTACAATGTGGGGGAGGAGTGAATATGCATCTATCTTAGAATTTAAGAGTTATGATAATCTCTCTTTCCCTGGTTTTCTCAACCAGACCATATCTACTAATTTCACCAAGAACAATTTCAGCGGCACGAAGTCTAGGTTGCAGTGGGGTGAGGACTGCAAAGTACAGACATGAAGTGTGCAAGTATAGATAACGCGGCTGGCTCTGATTCAGGGGTGAGGCTCTAGCAACAGAAACGTGTATGGTTGAGGGAATCTTTTTTTTTTAAGATGGGAAAAACTTGAGTCTCCTGTTTAAGTGCTAACTGGACAGTGGGATGCAGTCCGTAGAGAGGGAGAGGTGAATGTGGGTGGTGCAGTAGGGGTTGGCCAAGATCACTGGTACATCTAGATTCTTAAGCAAGAGGGAGAAGTTGGGATCCCTATCAGAGGCATATGAGGGATGGGTATGCACACAGGTGTGTCAGTTGGATAGCAGACAGTTTGAAGTTTTCATCTAATGGTTTTGCTTTTATGTTTTTGAGAACCAAGAGATACAAGGACAATAGAGATAGAAATAACAAGTGTTAGCAAGGCTGTGGAGAAAAGGGAACTTCTGTGCAGTGTTCATGGGAATGTAAATTGGCACAGCCACTATGGAAAAACATTACAGAGGATCTTCAAAAAAATCAAAAATAAGACCATACGATCCAGCAATTCCACTTGTGGGTATTTGCTTGAAGAAAATGAGAACACGGATTCAAAAAGATATATGCGCATCTATGTTTGTTGTAGCATTATTTATAATAGCCAAGATATGGAAGCAGCCTAAGTGACTTTCAACAGATAGATTTAATAGATGTATGGATAAAGTGTACACACACACACACACACACACACACACACACACACAACAATATTATGCAGCCATAAAAATTATAAAATCTTACATTTGCAGCAACATGGAAGGTCCTAGAAGGTATTTTACTAAGTGAAAGAAGAGAAGGAAAAATACCATATGGTTTCCCATGTGGGATCTAAAAAACCAAAAAACAAACAAATACAACAAACTGGTGGTTGCCAGAGGGGAGGGTGTGCCAGCATGGACGATACAGTCAAGGAGGATTAAGAAGCACAAAGTTCCAGTTACAAGTTAGGGATGAAAAATACAGCACAGGGAATATAAGCAGTAATATTGTAACAATTTTATATAGTGACAAATGGTAACTATAATGAACAATAGACTTGGCAATGGCATACATTTTTCTGTAGGACTTTTCAGCAGTGCTCATTGGTAAAGTCTATTATTCAGAGTTGGGTTTTGGTAAAGTTCGTGCAACAGAAGAATGACAGGAATAACATCTTGAGGGAGCTGGCAAGTAGTTGACACAATGAAAGCTCAGCTGCCATCACACTCCTGAAATTATTCTTACCGAAGTCAAAACATGCATGTAATCATCAAAGTTGGACTTGACTTGTCAACATCTGCATTTGACACAGTCCCTTCCATTCCTTGGTTTTTGTGACAACACAACTCTTATTTCTGACTTTTTCAGGAACTCCTCCTCTTCTCTCTGCCCTGGAAATGCAAATGTAGCTGTGACCTTGCTTGGTTGACTGCTTTTCCCAGCCACTTGACCCACATTCCTTGTTACACTCAACTACTCCACTAGAATGTAATTTCCACGAGGGCTAGAATCTTTGTTTTTTTTTTAACTACACTATTGCAAGTGCCTAGAATAGTTTTCCTTTCAACCCATGCCATTACCTTTGAAGTGAGTTTCTTGTAGATAGTGGACGGTTTGTTTTATGGTAGAACGTTTATTGAGACATAATTCACATATAGTTGTAGTTTGCAAGGGCTGCTGTAAAAATGTTCCACAAATGGGGAGACTTAAACAACGGAAACGTATTTTCTCATGATGTGGAGGCCGTAAGTCTGAAGTCAGGGTGTCTGGAGGGTTGGCCCTCTCTAAGGGCTCTGAGGAGGATCTACTCCAGGTCTCTCTCTGGCTTATTGGTGGCCGTCTTCACCCTATGTCACCTCACATTGTCTCCCCTCCATGCCTGTCTAAGGACACTATTTATATTGGATTAGGGCCCACATTAATGGCCTCATTTTAACTTGATTACTTGTAAAGATTCTATCTCCAAATAAGGCCCCATTTTGAGGTACTGAGGGTCAGGACTCCAGCATAACTTTTTTTGTGGGGGACACAATTCAACACATAGCCCGCACAGTTCACTCATTCAAAGTGTACAACTCATTGGTTTTTGTTACATTCACAGAGTTGTGTGACCACACCTTTTTACAACTTTATCATCGCCCCCAAAAGGAACTCTTTGCCCATTAGCAATCACCCATCCCGGGGTGAGAGAAGAAGTCTAGGCTTTCCACTTGACCTCTGCTGATGGGTAGTGATGGAACCTGAAGTTTTTCCTGTGGTGTTTGACTGGAGTGATTACTGTCTAAATTATGATTTAAAAACAACCAGACAAAAACTAAGATGGCAGAATGTTTTGTTTTCTCAAAAGTCCATACAGCGGGCACCTGGGTGGCTTAGTCACTTGAGCATCCAACTCTTGATTTCTGCTCGGGTCATGATCTCATGGTCACGGTCAGGGAATTGAGCCCCGTGTTAGTCTCTGCGCTGAGCATGGAGCCTGCTTGAGATTCTCTCTCTCGCTCCCCCCTCCCCCGACCCTCTCTAACAATAACAAAAGGCCATACAGCAAGTGTTGGCTAATAGAAATCTCTAAGGAAAGAGCTTCAACAAATTGCTAGAACTACTATACGTTATTAAAGAGTTAGCAGTGGTTAATCTCAGGTTGTGTGGAATGATTCTGTCAATCTGTTGTTCATATGGCATTTCATCATCTTTTGCAAAGTTCTTGAATTTCAGCGTCCCCCATGTTAATCACAGATTCTGGATAGATAGGTAGCCTTGGTCATGGTTTCGTCATCCCTCCCTTCCTCCCTGGGAGCCATGGCGGAACGATATCAGAGAAGGATTTCACAGGTGGGGGAGCAGGAGAGAGCGGGATGTGTATATCTCTTCTGAATACAAAAATAATAGTCCTTGTAAAAGAAAGATCTGAAAGTATGATGAAATGGATGTTTCACCCAGAAAAAAATTACATTTTTAGTCTCGCATTTGTTTTCTTTCAATTTGCTGCCAATCTGTTAACATGAAAGCTTCATTAATAGACGTTTCAAGGGATGATAATTGTTTGAGATTTGATTGTTTCTTAAATCACATGCCTGTACCTCTCAGGGGAGAAAGGACAAAAAGTCTAGCAAAAGCTCTGGCCACTGGATTTAGTGATGTGGAAGGCATCAGGGACCCTGACAAAGGCAGTTTCAGTAGAGTGGTAAGAATAAGAGCCTACTGGAGGGGTTCACGAGGCAGTGGAGGAGAGGAAGTGAAGTCAGTGATTACTGACCACTTCGGTAAGAGCCCGGCAATCTTTTAAAAAAAAATTTTTTTTAACATTTATTTATTGTTGAGAGAGAGCGCGAGGGGGAGAAGGACAGAGAGAGAGGGAGACACAGAATCGGAAGCAGGCTCCAGGCTATGAGCTCTCAGCACAGAGCCCCATGCAGGGCTCGAACTCACGAACCATGAGATCATGACCTGAGCGAAGTCGGACGCTCAACCGACTGAGCCACCCAGGCACCCCAAGAGTCCAGCAATCTTTAATGCTGAGGTATATTCATAGAAGGGGTCTGAGGATGGGGAGAAAGGCAATATTATTAAAGAAGAGGATGTGAAGGAACTGAGAGGCCAGGGTTGGAAGGGCCATCCATGCAGATACTGAGGTCACCAAGAAATACAACAGGCACGGCGTGGGACAGACAGACTGAGCCACTCAGCCAGGGGCTGGCTTCAGGGAGTGAGGTAAGTGACCTGTAGATCTGTAGATGACTCTGCACCAGGGAGGGGTGGTATAATCCCACGGTGGGAGCTGGCGATTTTCAGGGAGGGGAAAGGGAGAATCATCTGGATGCAGTAATTGGTCTTTCCACTGGGAGGAGTAAGAGAAGGTACATCCATCCACTCGAGAGTATTGTAGGGATAAGTAAGGTCCTTAGGGGAGAGACAGGGTTCTACTAGATCAAGACATTGAAGGGAAATTTCAGATAATGCATGATAATTTAGGGGATTTTGCTGATGATGGATGGACCCTGAATTGCAGAGTGCCCAAGGGGAGGGGACGGAGGATCGAGAAGTAATGGCAGATGTTATTGGGGCATGTTCCGTGTCTTAATGGGATGACAGTCTAGGTGGATGTGGGATTCTCTGGCTTCCTGTGATGACATTCACAGAGATGTGGGCATGATGACATGTTTCCTGATGGTGTCTGGTGTAGGTTTTTTTTTTTTTTTTTTAAGTAGCAGCTTTATTCAGATACAATTCACACACCATACAGTTTACCCAATTAAAGTGTACAACATTGGTTTCCAGTATATTCACAGAATTGTGTGACCGTCAATTTTTGAACATTATTCTCACCCCACAAAAGTAACTCCATGCCTATTAGCAATCGGCCACCCTCATTTTCCGATCCATTACACCAGCACTAGGCAACCACTAATCTACTTTCTGTCTATATATTTGCCTATTCTGGACATCAAATCTGTGGCCTTTGTGATTGACTTCTTTCAGTTAGCCCCAAATGTAAAAATTCATGCATGTTGTAACACGTTCTACTTCATTCCTTTTTATGACTGAATAATGTTCCATTGTATAGATGTGCCATACTATGTTTATCCATCCACCAGTTGATCGACATTTGGGTTATTCCTGTCTTTTGGCTATTATGAATAATGGTACTATGAATATTCACGTACAAGTGTTAATGTGGACATGTTTTGTTTCTCTTAGGTATATACCCAGGAGTGGAATTGCTGGGTCGTATAGTAACTCCATGTTTAACATTTTGACTGTTTTCCAAAGTGGCTGCACCATTTTAAATTCCCCCCCGACAAAGAAATCAGGGCTCTGATTTCTTCATATCCTCACTAACATCTGTTTTTTGTTTATTATTATTTTTTTATTTATAGTCTTCCTAGTGGGCTTGACGTGTTACCTATTATGGTTTTGATTTACATTTCTCTAATGATGTTGATCATCTTTTCACATGCTCAGTGGTTATTTGTATATCTTCTTTGGAGAAGTGTCTGTTCAGATCCTTTGCCCATTTTTAAACAAAAATGAGCACGCTTTGCTCCCCCATTTATCCCTCTCCCCCACCCTCATCCTTGGCAACCACTGATCTTTTTTACTGTCTCCATAGGTTGCCTTTTTCAGAATGTCATATTGTTTTGGATCATTCAGTATGTACACTTTTTAGATTGGCTTCTTTCACTTAGTAACAAGCATATAGGGTTCCTCTGCTTGATGGTAAGAGTATGTCAGGTTTCATAGGCAACTGTCAAACTGCCTTCCAAAGCGGCTGTACCATTTTACATTCCCGCCAGCGATGAATTTGAGTCCCTGTGTTTTCTACGTCTTTGTCAGTATTTGACACTGTCAGTGTTTGGGATTTTAGCCATTTTAATAGCTATATAGCAGTATCTCATTGTTTTAATTCCCTAGTGACGTGTGATGTTAAGTATCATCTCATATGCTTATTTGCCATCTGTATGTCTTCTTTGGTGAGATGTCAGTTCAGATCTTTTGCCCATGTTTTAATTGGGTTGTTCATTTTCTTATTATTGAGTATTAAGAGTTTGTTTTAGAAATCAGTCCCCTGGGGGCGCCTGGGTGGCGCAGTCGGTTAAGCGTCCGACTTCAGCCAGGTCACGATCTCGAGGTCCGGGAGTTTGAGCCCCGCGTCAGGCTCTGGGCTGATGGCTCAGAGCCTGGAGCCTGTTTCCGATTCTGTGTGTGTCTCTCTCTCTCTGCCCCTCCCCCGTTCATACTCTGTCTCTCTCTGTCGCAAAAATAAATAAACGTTGAAAAAAAAATTAAAAAAAAAAAAGAAATCAGTCCTTATCAAATACATGCTTTGCAAATATCTTTCCCCAGTCTGTGGCTTGTCTTCTTATTCTGTTTACAGTGTTTTTTGGCAGAGCAGAAGTTTTCAATTTTAATGAAGTCCAATGTAGCAATTTTCTTTTTTCTCTCATGGATCATAGTTTTCATGTTGTATCTAAAAAATCATTGTGACCAATCCAACATCATCCAGATTTTCTCCTGTTATCGTCTAGAAGTTTTATACCTTGTGTTTTATATTTAGGTCTGTGATTCATTTTGAGTGAACTTTTGCAAAGGGTGTAAAGCTATGTCTGGGTGTTTTTTTTGTTTGTTTCATGTGGATGTCTGTTCTACTACCATGTATTGAAAAGATTATCCTTTCTCTGTTGACTTTCCTTTGCTCCTTTGCAAAGGAGCAGTTGACTGTATTTGTGTGGGTCTGTATCTAGGCTCCTTATTCTCTTCCGTTGATCTATTTGCCTGTTCTTTGGCCAATACCACACTGTCTTGAGTACTGTGGATTTGTATTAGGTCTTGAAGTCGGATAGTGTCAGTCTTTGTTCTTCTCCTTCAATATTGTGTTGGTTATTCTGGGTCATCTGCCTCTATATAAACTTTAGAATCGGTTTTTCAGTATCTACAACTTACTGGGATTTTGATTGTGATTGTGTTGAATGTATAGATAGATCAAGTTGGAAAGAACTGACATCTTAACAATATTGAGTATTCACATAAATAGACATGGAATATCTATCCATATATTTATCTTCTTTTATTTCATGAGGGTTTTGTTGTTTTATTCACATGTGTATAAAATCACATGTATAGATTTTATACATAATTGGTTAAATTTATACCTAAATATTTGTTTTCCTTTGGTGCTAATAGTATTGTGGTTTTTTTATTTCAAATTCCAATTATTCGTTGTTGGTATATAAGAAAGCAATGGACTTTTGTATATTAACCTTGTAGCCTGGAACCTTCCTGTAATCACTTATTAGTTCCAGGAGGTTTTGGGTCCATTATTTTGGATTTTCTAAACAATCATGTCATCTGCAAACAAAGACAGTTTTATTTCTTCCTTCCCAATCTATATACCCCTTATTATCTTATTGCCTTAGCTGGTTCTTCCAGTATGCTACTGAATAGGAGTGGTAAGAGCTAACATCCTTGCCTTGAGTTTCTGATCACTAAGTATGATGTTAACTGTACATTTTTAGTAAATATTCTTCATCAAGTTGAGGAAGGTCTTCTCTATTCCTAGTTTGCTGAGCATTTTTATCATGAATGGGTCTTGGATTTAGTGAAATACTTTTTCTGCATCTATGGATGTGACCATGTGTTTGTCTTCTTTAGCCTATTGATGTGATGGATTACATTAATTGATTTTTTAAAGTTTATTTTATTTTTGAGAGAGAGAGAGAGAGAGAGAGACAGAGTGTGAGTGGGGGAGGGGCCGAGAGAGAGGGAGACACAGAATCTGAAGCAGGCTCCAGACTCTAAGCTGTCAGCACAGAGCCCGATGTGGGGCTCGAACTCATGAACTATGAGATTATGACCTGAGCCGAAGTTGGAAGTTTAACCGACTGAGCCACTCAGGTGCCCCATTAATTGATTTTATTTATTTATTTATTTATTTATTTATTTATTTATTTATTTTTCTCTTTTCTTTTTAATGTTTATTTATCTTTGAGAGAGAGACAGAGTGCAAGCAGGGGAAGGGCAGAGAGAGAGGGAGACACAGAATCCAAAGCAGGATCCGGGCTCTGAGCTGTCAGCACAGAGCCCGATGCGGGCTCAAACCCACAAGCCAGGAGATAATGACCTGAGCTGGAGCTGGACGCTTAACTGACTGAGCCACCCAGGCACCCCACCCCCCCATTAATTGATTTTTTTAATGTTGAAGTAGCCTTGCATACCTCAATAAATCCCAGTTGGTCATCGTGGATAATTCTCTTTATACATTGTTGGACTTGATTGGCTAATACAGAAGCATCATGCATTCCAGAAACATGCTTGTAATCCAAAGCACTTGTATATCAAAGCAAATTTCAAGAACCAGTGGCTTAGCTGTGATCATATGACGTTTGGCATCACATACTACTCGTGTTGCAAGACATCGATCATTTATCAAATTTAAAAATACTACAAATGTCTGCTCGTCTTGTGGAACACTTGCAGAACAATTTACTCACAATCCAAGATTTTAGTGTATTTTGTTGAGGGTTTTTACAGCTAGGCTCATGAGAGAGATTGGTCTGTAGTTTTCTTGTAATATCTTTGCCTGCTTTTGGTATTAGGGTAATGCTGGCCTCCTAGAATTAGTTAGGAAGTACTCCCTCTGCTTCTATTTTTTGATGAATTTATAGACAATTGGTATCATTTCTTATTGAAGTGTTTGGTGGCATTCTGTGAACCCATCTGGGCCTGGTGCTTTCAGTTTTGGAAGCTGAATAATTATTGACTCAGTTTCTTTCGTAGATACAGGCTTAGTATCCAGATTATTTATTTCTCCTTGTGTGAATTTTGGTAGTTTATATTTTTAACTAGATATATTTTATTTTAAAGTTTATTGGCTCATTTCGTCTAGGTTATCAAATTTGTGGGCATGGAATTGTGCATAGTGCTCCTTTATTATCCTTTTTTTAAAAAGTTTTTTAGATATTTATTTCTTTTTGAGAGACAGAGAGAGATAGAAAACGAGCAGGGGAGGTGCAGAGAGAGAAGGAGACACAGAATCTGAAGCAGGCTCCAGGCTTCAAGCTGTCAGCACAGAGCCCGACGCAGAGCTCGAACCGAGGACCCCACGAATCATGACCTGAGCTGAAGTCAGTTGCTTAACAGACTGAGCCACCCAGGCGCCCCTCCTTTATTATCCTTTTAATGTCCATGGTATCAGAAATGGCTTCCTTTCTGATATTAGTTATTTGTATCTTCTCCCTTTTTTTCTTAATTAGCCTATGGGTTTATCAGTTTTAACGATGGAGGGCGGGGAGTGGTTCATTGGTTTTCTCCACTGATTTCCTGTTTTTAATTGCATTGATTTCTTCTCTAATTTTTATTATTTCTTCTACTTTCTTTGGATGTAATTTGTTCCTCTTTTTCTAGTTTTCTAGAAAGGAAGCTCAGATGATTGATTTTCGATATTTCTTCTTTTCTAATGTGTACATCCATTGGTATAAATTTTACTCTACGCAGTGCTATTTGCTACATCCCATAAATTTTGATACGTTGTACTTTCATTTTCATTTATTTAAAAATATTTTTAAATTCCTCTTGAAATTTTTGGCTCATGTGTTATTTAGAAGTGTGCTATCTAATCTCCAAGCATTTGGGGCGGGATGGCAGGTTCTGCTTACTCTGTTATTGATTTCTGATTTAATTCTCTTGTGGTCTGAGAGTAGACTATATGTTTTCTGCTCTTTTAAGCTTGTAAAGGTATGTTTTCTGGCCCAGAGGTGGTCAGTCTTGATGAATTTCTGTGTGAGCTTGAGAAGAATGTGTGTTCCGCTGTTGGCGGATGAGGTAGTCTGTCGCTGTCACTTAGATCTGGTTGATGGTGCCGTGCAGTTCCTTACATCCTAAGTGATTTTGTGCTGTTGGATCTGCCCATTCCTGATAGGTGTTGACATTTCCAACTGTGTGGTGAATGTATCTGTTTCTCCTTGAAATTCGATCTGGTTTTGCCTGAAATATTTTGACTATTGAGTGCACACACATTAAGGACTGCTGTGTCTAATGGAAGAATTGACTCTGTTATCATATAATGCCCCTCTTTATCCCTGATAGCTTTCCTCGTTATGACCTCTGCTTTGTCCGAAGTTAATAGAGCTATTCTAGCTATCTTTGGTTAGTCTTAGCATGGTACGTCTTTCTCCATCCGTTTATTTTTTATTAGCTGTGTCTTTACATTTAAAGTAGGTTTCTGGGGACACCTGGGTGGGTCAGTCGGTTAAGTGTCAGACTCTTAGTTTCGATCTGGTTGTGACCTTGCAGTTTCGTGAGTCTGGGTCCCGTGTCAGGCTCTGCACTGGCAGTGCTGAGCCTGCTTGGGGTCCTCTCTCTCTCCATCTCTCTCCCTCTCTCTCTGTCTCTCTCTCACTCTCTGCCCCTCCCCTACTTGTGCTGTGTCTGTCTCTCTCAAATAAATAAACTTTAAAAAATAAATAAAGTGGGTTTCTGGTAGACAGCATAGTTTGATTTTTTTTTTTTTTTGATCCACTCTGACAGTCTCTGCTTTTAATTGGTCTATTTACACCATTGACATTTAAAGTGATTTTTGATGTAGGTGGGTTAATATGTGCCGTATTTTTTCTTGTTCTCTGTTGCCTATGTTATTTGGTGTTTCCCTCCTCTTTTTGTGCATTTTATATTCCATTTTTTTCTTTGCAGGATGTCAATTTTATTTTTGAAAAAAAAATTTTTTTAAGTGGTTGCCCTTGAGTTTGCAAGATCCATTTACAACTAAGTCCTGTTCTCTGTCAGGTAACACTATACTGCTACATGGGTAATATAAGTGTCTTATACAGAGTGTCCCCAATTCCTCCCTTCATCTCTTATGACACTGCTGTCCTGGGGTGCCTGGGCTCAGCCGGTTGAGTGTCCAACTCTTGATTTTGGTTCAGGTCATGATTTCCTGGTTCATGAGTTCAAGCCCTGTGTTGGGCTCCATGTTGACAGTGCGGGGCCTGCTTGGGATTCTCTCTCTCTCCTCTCCTCTCTCTCTCTGCCCCTCCCCCCACTCACTCACTCTCTCTTTCTCTCTCTCTCTCTCTCTCTCTCTCTCTCAAAATAAACTTTTTAAAAAAAGTGATACTGCTATCCTTCACTGAATTTACCCATAGCTATAATCACTGAATATTTTGTTGCTGTCATTATTTTGAACAAACTGTTCAAATAAGAATAAGAAAAATAAAGGCTTTTTTTTAACTTTCATGTTATTCTTCCTCTAATGCTTTTCCTTTCTTTAAGCAGATCCGAGTTCCTGA
The DNA here is from genome assembly GCF_022837055.1 of Prionailurus viverrinus. Lineage (NCBI taxonomy): Eukaryota > Metazoa > Chordata > Mammalia > Carnivora > Felidae > Prionailurus > Prionailurus viverrinus. The sequence continues at coordinate 68,308,223 of NC_062572.1, read as the reverse complement.
CCGACATCATTTTCCTTCTTCCTGAAGAATTTCTTTTAACCTCTCTTGCTAGACAAGGCTATGGTTAACAAATACCCTTTATTTTTGCTTATCTGAGACAGTCTTTATTTTGCCTTCACTTTTGAAGGATAATTTTGCTAGGGAGATAATGCTGGGATGGTAGGTTTGTTTTCTCCCACCACTTTAAATATCTCACTCCACTCTCTCTCTGCTTACACGGTTTCCGAAGAGAAGTCCAATGTATTTCTTATCATGGCTCCTCTATAGGTAAGATGTTTTCTCCCTTTGGCTTCTTGCAAGATTTTCTGTCTTTTTGATTTCCTGCACTTTGAATATAATATGCTTGGTGTGGATTTTCTAAATATTTATCCTGCTTGGTGTTCTCAGAGCTTCCTGAATCCGTGGTTTGGTGTCTCACTAATTTTGGGAAATTCTCTGTGATTATTGTTTCAAATAGTACTTTGGTTCTCTTCTCTTTTTCTTTACCTCTGGTATTCCCATCAAGTATATGTATCCCTTTATAGCTATGTCACAGTTCTTGGCTATTCTGTTCTTTTTTTTTCCCATTTCAGTTTTGGAGGTTTAAAAAAAATTTTTTTTTTAACGTTTATTTTTGTGAGAGACCACTAGTGGAGAAGGGGCAGAGAGAGAGGGAGACAGAGAATCCCAAGCAGGCTCCGAGCTGGCAGCACAGAGCCCAATGCAGGGCTCGAACCCACGAACCGTGAGATCATGACCTGAGCTAAAGTCTCACACTTAACCAACTGAGCCACCCAGGTGCCCCTGGCAGTTTTTACTAACATTTCTTCGAGGTCACTGGCTCTTTACTCAGCCACGTCCAGTCTGTTGATGAGCCCATCAAAGGCATGATTTTTGTGACACTTTTTTATTTCTAGAATTTATTTTTTATTCTTTCTTAGAATTTTTATCCTTCTGTGTGTGTTGTCTGTTCCTGCATGGTGTCCCATTTGTTTTCTTTTTCATTGGAGCCCTTACCTTATTAATCATAAATTGCTCTAAATCTCGGTCTCATAATTTCAACATCTCTGCCATGTGTGAGTGTGGTTCTGGGGCTTGCCCTCTCTTCAAACTGTTTTGGTTTTGTAGTATGCCTTACAGTGTTTTTGTTGGGAGTCAGATGTAATATATACTGGGTACACGGGGCCCAGTACTGGTTCCTGTGAAGATTTCTCTCCTGGGCTCCTGTTCTGGTTGGTTGTGATTCTCTGCATCTGCCCGTCCATCTGTCCAGTTTGGGGGACAGCAGTTTATACACTGTGATGCTACTTCTCTGCTGGATCTAGAAGGGTGGTTGGTTTTCGGTTTGTTCAACCTTCTTCCTGTTGCTCGGGCGGGAGTGGCAGCTTCTAAGCTCCTTTCATGCTGGACTGGACTCTTCAACTTTTAAAGGGGGCTCTTGGCTTCCTCCCACATTCCCACTCCCTGCCCTGTGGCCTGAAATATAGGCTCATCTGGGCTGTTTCCCCGTCTCTCTCGGATCACTTTCCTTCATTGCCGTATGTCCAGTGGCTTGAGAACTACTTTTTCCCATTTTTTTTTTTTCCCACTGTCTCCAAGGAGTAAATCTGACTCCTGTTATCCAATCTTGACCTGAAGCAGAAGCAGCCAGTTTTATTTTCAATAATAATATTTTTTTAAAAACATTTTTTTAATGTTTATTTATATTTGAGAGAGAGAGAAAGAGAGAAAGAAAGAGAGACAGAGCGTGAGCAGGGGAGGGGCAGAGAGAGAGGGAGACACAGAATCCAAAGCAGGCTCCAGGCTCCGAGCTGTCAGCACAGAGCCCGACATAGGGCTCGCGTCCTACTGAGCCACCAGGCACCCCTCAATAATAATAGTTAATGCCAGCTTTCCCCCCAAACACTCTCTATTTCTACCTTTATTACTTGGGCCTGTCTACTTTAAGTGAATGAGATGAGACGTAAAGGAAGCACCAGTTGACCTGTGTCTGAGCCAAATTTGGCAACATTTCTCTGGGTCACCCCAGCTTCCCAGCTGGTTTCCCCAGCTGTTGTAAACTCTTTTACTCACAGGTTATACCTCTTCTTGCCCAGGCTGTGAGAACCTACAGCCTTTCTCCCCTGTGCCCTAACCTCGGAGTCCGTCCTTGTCTTTCACAACATCGAACGATAGCTCGCCTCGAAGCAACCCCACTCATGTCCTCAGTTAAAGAAGCAAAGCTCTAGCAGTACAATTAGGTCCTTAAAGGCATTTTGTTTAAATGGGAGAAGGCACGGTAGTAATAGCATTCTGACTTAAAAATGATGTAGAGTTAGGCACCTGGCTGGCTCAGTCAGTAGAGCGTGCAACTTTTGGTCTCAGAGTCCTGAGTTTGAGTCCTACGTTGGGTGTAGAGCCCTACTTAAGTAAGTAAATCGTTTATTTTTTATTTTAAAAAATTTTAATGTTTATTTTTTGTGTGTGAGAGAGAGAGACAGGGAGAGAGAAATCCCAAGCAGGCTCCATGCTCTCAGCTCAGAGCCCGAGGCGGGACTTGAACTCATGAACCTTGAGATCATGACCTGAGCCAAAACCAAGAGTCGGACACTCATCTGACTGAGCCACCCAGGCACCCCAATGAGTAAATAGTTTTAAAAAATAATGTAGAGTTGTATTTCCCACATCATTACTTCATCTGAACCTCATAATAACTTTGTGTGGCAGGTTGGACAGGTTGGACTGTGTGCACCTGTATTACTCATTTTATTTTATTTTATTTATTTATTTTTTAACTTTTTTTTTTAACATTTTATTTATTTTTGAGACAGAGAGAGACAGAGCATGAACGGGGGAGGGGCAGAGAGAGAGGGAGACACAGAATCGGAAACAGGCTCCAGGCTCTGAGCCATCAGCCCAGAGCCTGATGCGGGGCTCCAACTCACGGACCGCGAGATCGTGACCCAAGCTGAAGTCAGAGGCTTAACCGACTGAGCCACCCAGGCGCCCCTGTATTACTCATTTTAAAAGATAAAGCTGAAAGAGAACTTTGATCTAAAATGTGTGGAATGTGAACCAATCCTGGTTCCTTGGTGGTTTATATAATGATTTGGAGAAGCTGCATGTTTTCAGAGCTCATGGGCTGACTCTGTCATTCATGTTGGGGATACACAAGCCTAGGTTTTTAATTCTTGAGGAAAACCTCCTTCTGTCTCAGCAGGTAATTCATGCTCTGGGGCGGGGGATCATGCTACATATGTGTCTTCCTCTTCCCTGGACTATTGTAACTGTAGGAAACATGTCTTGTCACTTTCATCCCAGCCTCCCTACAACTACTTCTTTTTTTTTTTTTTTTTTAATGTTTGTTTATTTCTGAGACAGAGGGAGACAGAGCATGAACAGGGGAGGGGCAGAGAGAGAGGGAGACACAGAATCTGAAACAGGCTCCAGGCTCTGAGCTGTCAGCACAGAGCCCGACCCGGGGCTCAAACTCACCGTGAGATCATGACCTGAGCCGAAGTCGGTCACTCAACCGACTGAGCCACCCAGGCGCCCCATCCCTACAACTACTACTTATAGCAACAAATTTGTCATCTTAAAACACAAATCGGATCATGTAACTGCTCTGTTCACAACCCTTCAATGTTTTCCTGGCTCACTCGGTAAAATCCAAATGTTTTTACCATGACCTACCAGGCCCTCCATTAGTGATTCTAAAACTTTCACTTGTGACCCCACTAAGAAATATATTTTACATTATATCTTAATATATATACTTTATATATACACATATTTTTAACAAAAGTTTAAAGAAACAGTCTTTGTCCTTATCTAAGAAGTATTTATGATTTAATTAACATTTAAATACAGCATTACTAATCATCTGATAATTTCATTCAGTATATTTTTCAGCTCTGGAAGTTCATTTGGGGTCTGAATTGAGTCTCTCGCAAGTTGCTATTTGATTTTTGAGCATATGAATAAAGTTACAATAACTATGTTACTGTACTTATCAGCAAATTCTAACATCTGGGTTCTGTTTTGGTTTTGGTTGATTGATATTTCTCTTCATTATCGGTCGTGTTTCCCTGCTTCTTCGTGTGCCTGGTAATCTTTGTTTATATACCAGACATTGTAAATGTTACCTTGTCAGGTGCCGGATATATTTGTATTCCCATGAATATAGTTGAGCATTGCTCTGGGATGCAGTTTTGTTACTTGGAAACATTCGATCCTTTCAGGTTTTTGCTTTTAGGATTTGTTAGCTACCTCCAGAACAGTGCTCTCTCTAGAGCTAACTGTTCCCCACTACTGAGGCAAGATCTACCTGGGTGTTAAACCCAGTGTCTCTTGAATTACGAGGTTTTGCACTCTGGCTGTTGGGGATAGGTACTATTCCTGGCCCTGTGAGTGTCCTAGGTATTGTTTCCTTTGATTCTCCAGGGCAGTTCTTTCCCCAACCTCAGATAATTTCCTCACATGTACTTATAACCACCGTGATGAATTTCTTAGAGGATGCTTCTCTGTTTAGCTCCTTGTCTCCAGTACTCTTTCTGGCAGAGTCTTACCACCTTGTCTCTCTGGATTCTTGGCTCCGTTTTCTTAATCCAGGGGTTCTGCTGGGCTCTGCCTGGGTTCTCTTCTGTGCTGCAGCTTAGAATCTCTCAAGGCGGTAGGGTGCACCCCATTTGTTTCCTCACTCTCAGGGATCACTGTCCTTTGTCGCCTGATGTCCAGTGTCTTAGGAGCAATTGCTTTACATGTTTCTTGGATATTTTGATTGTTGCAGGCACGAGGTTAAATCCAGTCCTTTCTTGGGCAGAGAGGAGGTCACTGAAATTTTGTTTAATGTTTCAAATTTCTCTCTTGGAATGTAGTAAAAGTTGTGACAGAAAAATGAGATATAATACCGTCTTTATTTATAGATTTCATTCACATTCCTAAATTGTCATAAAAACATTCACATTCCTAACAATGTTAGGAAATATGGTAGAATAATAACTTTTGAGTCTTGTTTTTGACTTGGAAAATGCTACCCTTGATGATATTCTCTCTGAACAACAGACTCATCAGGATTGAAAAACTGTCAGAGTATTGACATGTTTACCAACAGTAGATTACAGTACCAAGAGTGGATTATGTTAATAGAAAATTCAAACAATACAGCAGTGACCCTGCACGTGCCAGAAAATCAAATGGAACACCATTCTACAAAAGGTGAAAGGACCCGGTCTTTCCATTTCATATCATCACATGCCCTTCACTAATTTTCCTATACTGTTCGTCTTGGTTGGCTCTAGTGTTTAGTGAGGCATGTCGAGTTCTTGCAGAAAGTCCATGGGCACTCTCACTTAGGTATTTCCTATTCCAGTATCTTTTTTAATAGTTATTTCTGATACTTATTTCTATTTTTTAAAAAAGGCTGATTGTGACCCACTGCATTGATTTCCTGACACATTAAACTGTGTCAAGCAGCAGTTTGAAAAGCACTGCCTGACAACACTGGGTGTTGTCCAGTTGTGTGTGGCGGGGGGGGTTCAGACAAATGCGTAACCAGGTGAGTGCCTTCTGCTAAAACAAGCAACTTCCAAACTAGGAGGGGGGTGATGGGGATGTAAAAACAAATAATAATAATAATAATAGCTCCAACAATAGAAATAAAGGATAGAAATAGAAACATCAAAATTTGGGATAAATGGGAGGCACATATCTCAAAATCTACATACAGTGAAAATAGATTCTAAATCTCCACTTACGTGACAAAGGTGGTCAGATATGAATATGCTGTTTACAAAAAAATCTGAAAGAAGAGTGCAGAAATATTGAACTTAAAAAGATAGCAAAAGATGTGCTAGGCATGTTCTAATACCAAGAACATTGATGTAGCTGCATTAATATAAAAAAGCCATAAGATTACCAGATAAAACAGTTTCAAAGCTACATGCACTTAGTAACATAGCCAAAATATATATTGCAGAAAATGTCAGAACTGCACACAGAATTTTAAAAATCCAGTTGTGGGGCCCCCGGGTGGCTCAGTCAGTTGAGCGTCTGACTTTGGCTCAGGTCATGATCTCACAGCTTATGGGTTTGGGCTCCACGTCAGGCTCTGTGCTGACAGCTCAGAGCGTGGAGCCTGCTTTCTGATTCTCTCTCTCTCTCTCTCTCTCTGCCCCTCCCCACTCACACTCTATCTCTCCTTCAAAAATAAATAAACATTAAAAAAAATTTTAAAGAATCCAGTTGTGATAAATAGTAGCACACCTGTCTTTGTAAGGAATAGAAGAAGTATATTCAAACGTTAGAAATGTACAGAATTAAATAACATTAAAAGCATGATTTAATGAATAGATATAGAACACTCTGTCAAATGTGCAGAATACACATTCCTTTTGAGCACAGGTGGGACCTGTCATAAAAACTGACCAAATTCTAGGGCCATAAATTTCAAATCTCAAAGGGTTGAAACAGGGAAATACGTTCTCTGACCACAATGTAATTAAGCTAGAAGCCAGTGCAAAAAATTCTATGTCTGGAAATTAAGAAACCTACTTCTAAATAACTCCTGAGTGTGAGAAGAAATTGTATTGGGCATTATTAGGAAGTATTTAGAATTGAATGATAATGAAAACACAATACAGCAAAATTTTGGGGATGCAGCTAGAGTTAATATATATATATGTGTATATATATGTATATATATATGTATATATATGTATATATGTATATATTTATATATAAATATAATACGCACACACATATATACACACATATATATGTGTATATGTGTGTATAAATATGTGCGTATATATATGTATATGTATATATATACATACGTATATGTATATATACGCACACATATACACACATATATATACATATATATGTGTATATATATATATATAGAGAGAGAGAGAGAGAGAGAGAGAGAGAGAAGGGGAGGGGCAGAGAGAGAGGGAGACACAGATTCTGAAGCAGACTCCAGGCTCCAAGCTGTCAGCACAGAGCCCAATGCAGGGCTGGAACCCATGAACTGTGAGGTCATGACCTGAGCTGAAGTCGGATGCTTCACAGACTGAGCCACCCAGGCGCCTCTAGAGTAATATTTAGAGGGAGGTTTGCAGCCTCAAAGATGTACATTAGAAAAGCTAGGCTGAGGGGCGCCTGGGTGGCGCAGTCGGTTAAGCGTCCGACTTCAGCCAGGTCACGATCTCGCGGTCCGGGAGTTCGAGCCCCGCGTCAGGCTCTGGGCTGATGGCTCAGAGCCTGGAGCCTGTTTCCGATTCTGTGTCTCCCTCTCTCTCTGCCCCTCCCCCGTTCATGCTCTGTCTCTCTCTGTCCCAAAAATAAATAAACTTTGAAAAAAAAAGAAAAGCTAGGCTGAAAATGGATGAGACAAACATCCATATGAAGTTGGAGTAAGACTAGCATCCTAAGTCAAAAAAATGGAAGGAAAAAAATAAGAGTAGAAATAAAAATATGAGGGCGTCATCAGTATGTTTTCATCCCACCCTACACCCTCTTCAGCTTGCTAACTTATCCTTCAGATTCCAGTTTGGCCATCCCTTTCTCTAGGACAGTGGTTCTCTAAGTGTGCACTCTGGGTGTCTGTCAGAACTGGCACTGAACCAAGACTCTTGGGGTGAGGCCTCTGAGGCTCTACAAACATTAATCTGTTTTTTATGGAGTCCTCCAGAAGATTCTGATGCCTGTTTGAGAACCACTGTTCGAACCACTATTCAAACTTGAGTTTGTGTCAGGATCCCCTGGAGGGCCGATTGAGTAGATCTGGGATGGGATTTCTAACAAGTTCCCACAGGATATTAATGCTGTTCTTTGACAGGCTGCTGTTCTGGGGGCTCTTTAAAAATTGCTTAAGAGATTCTGATAGATTAGTGTGGGCGGTGGCCTGGGCTTGACAATCTTTTAAAATCTTCCCGCAGTTTCTAACGTGCAGCCAAGGTTAAGGGCCACTTCTCCAGGAAAACCCCAACAATCCCTGTCCTCCTAAGCTTTGGGCATGTCTCTGTCTCAGGAGCAATCCCGGCATCCTATGCTGCCCTGCCCTGGAGCAAGTATCCTGCTGCCCAGAACAGACAACTAGCAGCTTACCTTTCCTCTCACCAGAAGGTAAACCTCTTGTAGGCAAGGACCTTGCCTCCTTTGCTCTTTGACCCTCCATGCTTTGAAAGGCGCTCAGTAAATATTCGTTGAATAATGACACGTGAAACACCTCTATTAGTAGTGCTCACAAGCAGTGGGGACAACACTCTCTTTCGACATCGGTAGAAACACAAAGGCCTGTGTTCTGTGGTTTGGGAGGAGGTTTCTGGAGGGAGAAAAACCGGAACGGGAGCGGAATGAGAGATGCTTCGTGTCACTTGGAATTGAGCAGAGTCTGGCCAGCTCCCGTGGCAGTGGTTAAGAGCGTGGACTCTGGGGCTAGATTGGGTTCAAATCCCATGTCCTCTCCACCACTTGCTACCTGTGTGATCTTGGCAAAGTCATGTAAGTATTCTATACTCCAGTTGCCCCTCGTGCAAAATGAGGATCATTGGAGTACTTTACTTCTGGGTTTGTCATTTTTGAGGATTAAGTAAAATACATGTAAAGCTATCAGAGTAATACCCAGCACTTAATAAGTACTATCATTACACTCCCTTTCAATTTGCGGAAGTGATCGAAACGATCTGATGATCAAATCTCAGGTTAGAATAAATGGTTCTCATTTGCCAAACCCCTAATTAAGCCTAAATATTAAAATTTTTTCCTCCTGAAGGGACCTCAGATGTAAGCAAAATAAAAGTAGTGAAGCAACATAAGCTGATAAAATTGTGAAACCAAAGGCATGAAAGTATTTGCTGCCTGAACTCAATGTATTTCACTCAGTTTGAGTTTCTGGTTTGAAACCATTTTGGTTTCCAACGGAATGCTCTTTAGTATATTTTCTAATTAGATATATTTGGATATAATGTTACTACATTTTTTTGTTTTGTTTTGTGACTCACACCAGGCCTATGTTGTGTTGCCTTTGTTAATTTGGCAATAACCCCGCCAATTTCTTTGTGGTTCTCCTCAGAGCTTAGAGGTAAGATTACTGTAAGCTCTGAAGAAGGTTAAAGGTATTAAAACATATCTCCTGTATTAGGGTATTGAATTTATTAGGGATATATAAAAAATAGACTTTTATATAACTTTTTTATCCCCAAAGAGTTATATCCTATAATCCCATGAGGAACAGATGGCAGAAATCTTCTCTCTCTCTCTCTCTCTCTCTCTCAGTATTTTCCAAAGGGAAAGTAGACTACAGAATATTAATATTCACCAAAGGTCAGACAGGACTCCAAATGGATTTCCAACCCAACACCTTTCCCGCGGGCCCTGCTGTCCTGGGAGGAGCAGTAACCATCCTACATAAAGCTCGAGAGGAGGTAGTGGCACGTGGGTGCCAAAGGACATTGTGAATTCACCCATTTCATCCAAAGCCACAAACTCCTAATCCAGTGGTCCCCGGCCCTGGCTGCACATCTGGTCACTTGGGGAGCTTTTAAAAATTAACCTGTGCCTGGGCCCCCATCTGACCAGTGAAGTCAGTTCCTGGGGAATGGCGATCCAGCATGGGCACTTCTTAAAAGCTCCAGATGGGGGGTGGGTGGAGAGATTCCAAAGTGCAGCCAGGGCTAAGAACCATCGTGCCCGCAAGTAGGGTCCATATCTGGAATGAAGGGGTAGGTGAGTGGACCTGTAGGAGTATAGGAAGTTGCCGCTCACTGAGGCCCAGGCACCTGCCGTAGGGAAGGTTAATTATTCCAGAGGCTCCCTTGTACATGAGAGAGCACTAGCTGTGATGGAAAGCCTGCTGCAGTCAGCGATAGGAGTAGCAGAAGCACACGCTGAAGCTCCAGTTCCTTTTCCTTCTTCCCCTCTCCTCCACTCTGTCTTCCCCTCGCACCCCAGCGTAACCGCGCACCCCAGTGGGTGCCAGCTCCTGGGCGCTTGTGCCAAGTTAGGAAGCTACCCTGGCTTTCGGCCCTTTGAGGGAGTATTGCTGCAGGGCCTTGGGGTGGTCAGGATGGTTTTCCCCACCCAGACTTAAGACAGCCTTCCAAGCGGGGAGATAAGACAGTGGGTTTCTGATGGCGATCCGGTACAGGACAGCCAAAGGTGTGTCAAGAACTCAGTTCCCAAGCATGTCCAAAGAGCCTGCACTCCAGAGTGCCCGCAGGAGCCAGTGACTGGTACCTGGGACCTCTCAGACCCCAGCACCTCTTGGGTCTGGGTGTGGGGGAAGCTCACCACATACCTGAGGCTGAATTTCCTATCGGTTCTGTGAGTGGGAGCTGGATGGAGACACAAACAGGATCATATTTATTTAGATGAAATAAACACAAATGCCAGAGTTTATGAACAGACTTATTCCTGCTATGCATGCTGCCAAACAGAAAGGAATTCGCCTTCCTCCAGTGTCTAACAATAGCTAACATTTACTGACCCCTTACTACAAGCCAGGCACTGGTTAGCTCGCTTAATCAGCACACTGACCCTGTGGGGAAGGCACTGTTGTCTCCATTACACAATGGAGACATTGAGGAGGTGCCCAGAGTCACAAGCCAGTAGGTGGGGAAAACGACATTCGAGTTCAGAGCTCCTTGCTCCAGCATCTTACTCAGATTGCTGGCTGTGTTTTCACCTACACCTTCAAGATAGCCTCTCAGGCAAGTGCATTTCACCCACTATCCATCAAGGAGACTGGGGCACTGAGAGGTAAACTTGCCCAACCCGTCACAGCTGTAAATGGGGGGCTCAACATCTGTCTGGTGATAAATGCCAATTCTGGCTCACCACGTTGCCCCTTTCTGTCTTCCCTCCCTTCCAGAGGGAGTAATGACAGAGCCAGGCCTAGCCTGGCCTAGCAAGGCAGGCACACGTGCATCTGAAATGTAACCAATGATGTTGTAATGTGACAAGTGCTAAAATAAAGTCATGTGTGAAGTGTTAGGGATGGTGGGGGTAGGGTAACGACACTGCCTCGGAGGAGGGAGAGCAAAGTTCTGGCAGAAAACGGAAGGAAGTAGGAAATTTTCAGGTGTCTTGGCTCATCCCAAGTGAAGGTATTTGCATGAGAAAAGGTCCAAGAGACCAGAGAACCTGTACTCAAGGGTAGATCCACATTTTTTTAAATGTTTATTTTTTATTTTTGAGAGACAACGCGAGTGGGAGAGGGGCAGAGAGAGAGGGAGACACAGATTCCAAAGCAGGCTCCAGGCTCTGAGCTGTCAGCCCGATGAGGAGCTCGAACTCACGAACCGCGAGATTGTGACCTGAGCTGGAGTCACTTAACTGACTGAGCCACTCAGGCGCCCCAGGGTGGATACACATTCTGTAGAATTTGAAAATTATACAACTTTGAGGTCCCTCTTTGGGAAATACAGTATTAGGAATAGAAGGTTAGATGTGAAAGTAGATATTTACCGAGAATGAAAAAGATTATAGCAGTTCAAAATTTGAAAAGCTATGTTGCAGGTCTGCAGGACCACCCTCAGGCTGTGTTAAGCTAGAAGGACTCAGAAAAGCAGTTATGTTCCTAGTGGTGGTTTATTACGGTGAGAGGATGCAGATTAAAACCAGCAAAGGGGAGAGGCAGAGAGGGTGGAGTCCAGGAGAGACCAGATGCAGGCTTTGTTCTCTCCCGGGGGAGCTGCATGGGCAGCACTTAATTCTCCCACCCATGATGTGCATCAGCTTACGCAAAGTGTCCTGAGACTTGGGTCTAGGGTTTTACTGGGGGGAGGTGTCAGTCACAGGGGCATGCAGCTCCCGGGCAGCTGACCTTAGCCGCTCAGTCTCCAGCCCCCAAAAGGTCAAACTGATAGAGTATTGCCCAGGGCTTTGGACATATAAGAGCAGGCATTCACTCTCAGTCTCACTGTTAGCATAAACTACCTGTTCAAACTGATAGAATGTGGCCCAAGGCCTCAGGTATTTAAAAACAACCGCCTATCAGGATATTCCAAGAGCTCAGAAATTCTCTCTCCGGAGGCCTTGAAGGGTGAGAATCTTTTCTTTGGAATGTGCAATCTGAATCTGTTGAGTTAACCCTTTACTGCACACTGACAAATACCACAAAGTCCGGAAAAAATTAAAAAGAAATTTTTTTTAATGTTTATTATTTTTGAGAGCGAGAGACAGAGAGCAAGCAGGGGAGGGGCAGAGAGAGAGGGAGACACAGAATCTGAAGCAGGCTCCAGGCTCCGAGCTCTCAGCACAGAGCCCGATGCAAGGTTCAAACTCACAGACTAAGAGATCATGACCTGAGCTGAAGTCAGCCGCTTAACTGACTGAGCCACCCAGGCGCCCCGGGAAAAAATGTTTTTATTAATTGCTTGACATAGTTCTATAAAACAGTGTTCCTACATTACTGCATATTCTTGTCTTTTCATATTTTGTAATATTTTCTATAGAGAGAACAGAAAGTTCAGTTTTCTAGTAGTTGATCAGAATTTATTGCTGATAGTTAAGATGCATAAAGATGCAGCTTCACAAACAGATGCACCCATTGTTTGTAGTCCACTCACTATAGTTTGTGTTTGAAAAACACCAGAATTCTGATACACTTGATTTTTCACAATTCCCATTTAAAAAAATCATGCATTTATAATTGTAAATGTTGCATTACTTACAAATGTTACAAATGCATATGACTAGGTAAACACATTACTAGGGCCCTTGCAGGGCCTTTCAAGGGGTCCCAGGAACTTAAGTTTCTTCAGCTTCATGGTAAAGACTCCTCTGGGTTAAAGAATTAGTCACTTGCAGACTAGCCTATGCCCAAAGCAGTGCTGAGTTTTATGGGAGCACCAGAGAAGGGACTGTGCTGATTCCTGCGTATAAGTGTGCATGGTCCTGTTAGGGAGCCAAGTAGAACACTGCACATAAGGAACATGGACACAATCTCAAAACTGACATCCTGGCTTAGGAGAATTTAGGAAGTGCTTTATTCTGGGCTGAATTTACAAAGTACCACTGAGCGGGTGGCTTACAGACAGCAGACAAGTATTTCTCACTGTTCTGGAGGCCAGAAGTCTGAGTTGGGTCCGGCTGTGGGCCTGCTTCCGGATTGCAGTCAACTAACTTCATTGTAGCATGTGCTGAAGAGAGAAAGCTCTGGTCTCTTCATCCCCTTATAAAGACCCTCATCCCGGGGCCTGGGTGGCTCAGTCGGTTAAGCGGCCGACTTCAGCTCAGGTCATGATCTCACGGTCCGGGAGTTCGAGCCCCGAGACGGGCTCTGTGCTGACAGCTCAGAGCCTGGAGCCTGTTTCAGATTCTGTGTCTCCCTCTCTCTCTGACCCTCCCCCGTTCATGCTCTGTCTCTCTCTGTCTCAAAAATAAATAAACGTTAAAAAAAAAAAAAGAAAAGACCCTCATCCCATTTTTGAAGGCCCCACCCTCATGACCTAATTGCTTCCCAAAGGCCCTACCTCCCAATACCATCACACTGGGGGTTAGGCTTCAACACAGGAATTCTGGGAGGACACAAACATTTAGTCTGTAGCAGGAGGTCTGCAAAGTTTTCTCCTTGAGGTCCCCTGCCCTAGGGTCCCAATCTTCAGATTTAGCTATGACTCAGGACCACTTAGGATCCAAGGGCAGAGGGGGGCTAAGCAAATAAAGTGACAAGCCAGCCAACTGCTTTATGACGAACAGAATGAATTTTGTGAAGTTCAAATCTCTCTGCCTACTTCACTTAGCAAATGTGGTGGTTTTTTACCAAAATTATTTAGTAAGCCGTACTGAAACTTACTCAGTGTCTACTTGACCACTGGTTTGTTCGTATTTAATGGGTAAATGAAACAAATTATGGAAACCAAAGTCTACTATTATGATCAAGCTATCAACAACAACAACAAAAACCCCAAGGTTGATATATAAATTAGTGAATAAAAATAAGGTGCGTATACATTTTTTAAGTTTTTATGTGAATTCCAATTAGTTAATATACAGTGTAATGTTAGTTTCAGGTGGACAATATAGTAATTCAGCACCTTCCATACATCACAACAGGTGCACTCTTAATCCCCATCACCTGTTTAATCCATCCCCCCAGCCACCTCTTCTCTGGTGACCATCCGTTTGTTCTCTGAAGTTAAGAGTCTATTTCTTGATTTGCCTCTCCGCAACCCCCTGGCCCCGCCCCCGCCGCCACCTTTCCCTTTCTCTTTGCTCATTTGTTTTGTTCTGTTTTTCACATATAAGTGAAATCACATGGTATTTGTCTTTCTCTGACTTATTTTTCTGACTTACATTATACCCTCCAGCTCCATCCACATCATTGTAAATGGCAAGATTTCATTCTTTTTTCTGGCTGAGTAATATTCCTGTGTGTGTGTGTGTGTGTGTGTGTGTGTGTGTGTGTGTACACATACATACACATACCACATCTTGATCCATTCATCAGTCGATGGACACCGGGCTGCTTCCATATCTTCGCTATTGTACATGATGCTGCTATAAACGTTGGGGTGCAGTAAAGTGCATATTTTTTTAAAATTTTTTTTTACGTTTATTTATTTTTGAGACAGAGAGAGAGCATGAACGGGGGAGGGTCAGAGAGCAAGGGAGACACAGAATCCGAAACAGGCTCCAGGCTCTGAGCTGTCAGCACAGAGCCCGATGCGGGGCTCAAACTCACAGACTGCGAGATCATGACCCGAGCCGAAGTCGGTCGCCCAACCAACTGAGCCACCCAGCGCCCCAAGTGCGTATTTTTTTTTTTAATTTTTTTTTTCAACGTTTATTTATTTTTGGGACAGAGAGAGACAGAGCATGAACGGGGGAGGCGCAGAGGCAGAGGGAGACACAGAATCGGAAACAGGCTCCAGGCTCCAAGCCATTAGCCCAGAGCCTGACGCGGGGCTCAAACTCACGGACCGCGAGATCGTGACCTGGCTGAAGTCGGACGCTTAACCGACTGCGCCACCCAGGCGCCCCAAACCCAAGTGCATATATTTTTAAATAAACTAGGTTTAGACTGATAATTAGGTGGAAAACTACAACATATTACCAAGTTGGCTACAACGAAAGTGTTTTAAAGGTGCCTCACGAGGCAGTGTGGAGACCTGAGTCGTGGAATGGATGGCTCTTCAGAAACAGCATCAGCCTGTGCTTTCTGGGGAGGGGCAGTCGTGGAAAAGGAGAGAGGCAGCTATAACCCTCAGGGTCGGGCTGGGCAGCAGGGATGCTTCTTGGCTCACGAAGCCTGCTCACCTGAGAATTCCCACGAGGGATCGGCGACAACCCCTGTAATTTGAGCAAGCGAGTTATTAGGAAAAACATGGAGGAGGTCGGTCCATCTGAAATCAGCACTGGTAACTGAAGGCCCGGCTGCTGCCCAGCACGACGTGTCACCGAACAGCAGCTACAATGGGAACATCCGAGGGTCTGAGAGCCTCATCCTGTCACCCTCACCCTGCAGGTTCTGATGACACTAATAGGTGACATTCACTGTAGCTTCAAAGCCCGTTTACATATATTCTCTCACTTAACCACCCAGCACCAGAGAACGATGTACCACACGTTATGGAAAGAAAGATGCCTTACAATTTATGATGGTCATTCTCTACCTTAGCTACATACTTGAAACAAACTGGAGGGGAGTTAAAAATCTGTGATGGCCACGCCGCACCCCAGGCCAGTCAGAACTCAGGGGCGAGGAGCCAGGCAGAGTGGTAGCCGCATGGAGAGCTGCTCTCTGCTCTAACAGTAACTGGGCCTTGGCCTGTGTGAGGGGTGGAAAGGGCCTCTGGCCTCTGGACAAGCTCTGCCTCCCTGCCCAGGAACAGCTGGCCCCGCAGAGGGAGGCACGAGGCAAGCAGCTTTGAAGGGCTTTCTGGTGAACGGAGACTTACTTAATGAAGCAGGAACTCAGCCTGCTGTCCAGCTGCCCCAAATTATCTGAATTTAGAAAAGAACACACGATTATGACAAGTGCTGTGTTTTATTTTAGGTCCGGCAAACCCAAAATCATGGGTAGAAGGAGAAAAAGTAGAGACCCCATTCAGAGTGTACCTCCTCCAAGAATTCGAGAGATTTCTCATTTGTCTCCCTGTCAAGGATCATTTCACAATTCAGAGTAGCTGTCTCTCTTTTATAAGCTGTCTCCACTGTTTACCAAATGGCTGTGCATGTTTTGGTCTATTCCTGGACTTTCGATTCTGTTCTTTTAGTAATCTATTCATTCAAGTATCACTACCATACTGTTTTTTTTTTTTTCCAAATGTTTATTCATTTTTGGGAGAGAGTGAGAGTGGGGGAGGGGCAGAGAGAGGGGGAGAGAGGATCTGAAGCGGGCTCTGCGCTGACAGCGGAGAGCCCGATGTGGGGCTCGAACTCCCAAACTGCGAGTTCATCACCTGAGCTGAAGTTGATACTCAACCAACTGAGCCACCCAGGTGCCCCCCTACCATACTGTTTTCATTATGGAGCGTTTGTAATGCATTGTAATATCTGGTCACACCCTCGTACTGTGCTGCTTTTTTTTTCGGAACGGGAGAAAAAAGTTTAATCCAAGTCACAAGTTTATCTACTCTAGATTTCATCTTTCGTGTCCATGGTTTGCCCCTGGTCCCTCTTCTCTTTCCTTCATCTTTGGTGAAACTTTGTTTCAAATGACATCTCCTAAGTAGAGGAAGAGGTGGAATGGGGGTGGGGCCCTGGGAGCACGGCCGCAGAAACCTATGCTTTGAAGAAGGGTCTAAAAATCACTGATTTCTGTACTTAAAGCTGCATGACAATCTGCTAGAAATGGCAAAGCAGTTCTGAACAACTGTCATTAGTATCATTTTTTATTGACAACTCATTACATTTTTTTTCTCTTCTCCCTGTGTAAACACTTCAATCCATTGACTATTAATCGTATTCTCTTAGCTGATGTCTCCATCTCTCTTTCCTGCACACCCACACACAGACACACATTTCAGGGCACAGACCCAGATCTTGCCCCATACTCCTCAGGAATAGTGCTAGGTATGGCATGATTTTAGGGCAACATGCCCGTAAGACCTTCTTCATCTCGTTATTAATGCTTCTCATTTCTTTTACGAGAGAAAAATCTTTTCATGGCATAAAAGAAACTGGCAAGCATTCTTGTGAATAAGCTTTGCTTTCAAGCACAGATGATTTTTTTTTTTTTTCTCTTTTGGACAGCTACCAAGCAAAAAGATGAGAAAACCACGGAGGCCACCTAGGGTGGCAAGGTCATAGGAAAGGGAGGGTGGGTATACAGAAGACTCCCAGGACTTCACAATTTTTCTACCCGCATGTGTACAGAGAGACCTGTGGAGCCAGAAAGGTAGGGTTCAGCCTGGAATTATGAGACTTTCGTTTTTCCTTGTTGGTAAACTGGCCTGTTCAGCTATCATTCTACCGTATGCAAGGTGCTGTGGAGAATACAGAGATTTAAAACCTCACGGTCTTTATGATTTCTTGGAGAAATAGGCAACAACCTCACAGAAATACACGCGGAAGGCAAATGTGCTGAAAGATCACACAGGTGAAAATCTGTATGACCTTGGGTATGACGATGACTTTTTACCTACAACCTCGAAGGCGTAACCCACGAAAGAAATAGTTGACAAGCTGCACTTAATTCAAATGAAAAACTCCTGCTCTGCAAAAGACATTGTAAAGAAAAGGAGGAGACGAGACACAGACAGGGATGAAATATTTGCAAAAGACATCTCTGATAAAGGATTGTTACTCTAAATATACGAAGACCTCTTAAAACTCAACAAGAAGAAAACAACTCGATTTAAAAATGGGCAAAAGGCCTCATCAAAGGAGACATACGGATGGCAAGTAAACATACGAAAAGATGCTCCAGATCATATGTCATGATGGAACTGCAAATTAAAACAACCTATTAGAATGGCCCAAATCCAAAACACTAACAACACCAAATGATGGCGAGGATGTCGAACAAGAAGAAGTCTCATTCATTGCTGGCACAGCCGTGCTGGAACACAGTTTGGCAACTTCTTACAAAATGAAACATCCTCTTACACCAGATGATCCAGGAATCATGCTTCTTGGTATTTACCCAGAGGAGCAGAAAACTTGTGTCCACACGAAAACCTGCACACAGATGTTTATAGCAGCTTGAGTTATAATTGCCGAAACTTGGAATCAATAAAGATGTGGAAGGATAAACTGTGCACATCCAGACAATGGAATGTTTACTCAGCACTGACAAGAGATGAGTTACCGTGCCATGAAAAGACACGGAGGAAACGTAGATGCACGTTACTAAGTGAAAAAAAGCCAATGTGAAACGGCTACATCCTGTGTGGTTCCAACTCTATGACATTCTGGAAAAGGCAAAAGTATGGAGACAGTAGAAAGATCAGGGGGGTTGGTAAGGATAGGGGTGAGGGAGGAGACATAAATAGGTAGAGCACAGGAATTTTAGGGCAGTGAGACTACGCCGTATGATACTCTAAGGGTGGATACATGTCATTATACATTTGTCCCAAACCATCTACTGGACAACACCATGTGAACTGTGGCATGAACTATGGACTGGATGATAATGATGTGCCTGTGCAGGGACAGGGACACACTTCCCTGCTCCGGGAGGGGATGTTGATGGTGGAGGAGGCTGTACATGTGGGGAGGGGGTAGGCTGGGGGGTGCATGGGAACTCTGTACTTTCTGCTCAAGTGAGCTGTGAGCCTAAAACTGCCAACTGAAAAATACAGTTGTGTTTGTCGTTGTTGATTTTTAAAGGCAGTGTCCTCAAACACTGTGAACCTCATCGGCTTAACAAAACTGCATGGAAATGCCAACTATCAACAGCTGCCTCTAAACAAAGGAATTCCTGGTTAAGAAAACATGAGTCCCAGACCTAACTGTAATACCTGAAATTGTGAAACTGACAGAAGAAAACAGGGAGAACATCTTTAAGCTCTTGTTAGACAGAGAGTTTTTAGTCAACATCATAAACACTCTCTAGGAAAAAAGATACATTGAACTTCATTAAAATAAAGTTCTGGTTTTTTGTTTTTTGTTTTTTTTTTGAAACACACCGTTGAAAGGATGAAAAGATGAGTTACAGACTGGGAGAAGATATTTGCAAAAAACACACCTGTATCTGGAAGAACAAATACAATATATATGTATGTGTAAACATTTAATCAAGAATGAGAAAACAACTCAATTATCAAATGGGCAAAATATCTGAACAGAAATTTCACCAAAGAATAGACACAGGTGGCAACTAATGTATACATTACCACGGATGTAGAGGGCGAATAAATCAATGGGGGAGGACAGATGGCCCGTGGAGAAGAATTCCAAGTCATTTATACTCTACCCTAAGAGATATGGGGCATAACTCTCCACTAAGTATGGCTGCACTTACTGACTTCTTTCCAAAGGGTCTAGTATGGAGGGGGTGGGGGGGAGTAACTTTGCAGTGGAGAAGGCTGACCAACACTACCTCAGCCGGGTGACCAAGGT
Organism: Prionailurus viverrinus; assembly: GCF_022837055.1. Classification (NCBI taxonomy): domain Eukaryota; kingdom Metazoa; phylum Chordata; class Mammalia; order Carnivora; family Felidae; genus Prionailurus; species Prionailurus viverrinus. The sequence goes on along the minus strand of NC_062572.1, from coordinate 68,288,750 downwards.
CAAAATCAACAGTGATTAGTTATGTTGATGATATGTGCTCTTGACACGCTATGATGAAAATGGCACTTTGCCTCCGTGGTCTTCTTGCCAAAAACCAATGAGCCCAGTCCAATCACAAGAAAAACAGCAGATGAACCCCACTGAAGGGCATTCTACAAAACGCCCGAGCAGTACTCCTCAAAACTGTCATCACAAACAAGGAAAGTCCGAGAAACTGTCACAGCCCACAGGAGCCTAAGGACACTTGACAACTAAATGTAATATGGCATTCGGGATGGGATCCTAGAGCAGAAGAGGGATTTTAGGTAAAAGCTAAGGACATATTAATAGATGCTAGCCTCTAGTTAGTAACACCTTATCAATATTGGTTCATTAATTGTGACCATAATTAGTGCACCACACTAATGTAATCTGCTCACCATAGGGAAAACTGAGTGTGGGCTATAGAGGAAGTCTCTGTCCTACCTTTGCAATGTTTCTTTAAATCTAAAGCTTTTCTGGGGTGCCTGGGTGGCAATTTTGGTTAAGCTTCCGGCTCAGGTTATGACCTCATGGTTCGTGAGTTCGAGCCCCACGTCGGGCTCTGTGCTGACAGCTCAGAGCCTGGAGCCTGCTTTGGATTCTGTGTCTCCCTCTCTCTCTCTCTCTCTCTGCCCCTCCCCTGCTCACACTCTGTCTCTCTGTCTCTCAAAAATAATAAATGAACATTAATAAACATTTTAATCTAAAGCCGTTCTAAGAATAGTTTATTCTTAAAATGCTATTTATGATATCAGAAAAAATAATTAGGAAGAAATTTAACAAAAGACACGGGAGGCCTTTATGCTGAAAACTACAGAACATAGCTGCAACTCAAGGTATGAATACATGGAGAGGTATTCTATGTTCATAGATTGGAAGACTTAATTTCGTCCAGATGTCATATTGTTAAGATGATATCCCAATTATCATCCCATTAGGCTTTTTGCAGAAACTGATAAGCTTATTCTTAAATGTATATGAAATTGCAGAAGGACCTAGAATAAGAAAAACAGTCTTAAAGATTGAAGTTGGAAAATTTATACTGCCAGATTTCAAGACATGTAAAATTATAATAGGTAAGACAATATGGTATTGGCATATGGATAACTAAATAGATAAATGGAATAGAATATCAAATCTGGAAGTAAACCCATATAGTATAACTTGCTTTTTAACAGAAAAGCTAAATGAATTTAACAGGCGAAAAGAATGTCTTCTCTGTAAATGGTGTTGGAATACTGAATGTCCTTATGGAGCAGAAGTGGACCTTGACCTCTGCCTCATGCCATGCCGAAAAATGAAGTTGAAGTAGGCCATAAATTTAAGTGCAAAAGGTGAACCTGTAAAGCTTCTATAGAAAAACATTCTTAGAACACAAAAGTGTCTAATCATAACAAAAAAATGGATAGATTGGACGTCATTAAAATTAAAAATTTCTACTAATCAAAAACAACATTAAGAATTGAAAACACAGGGGGCGCCTGGGTGGCGCAGTCGGTTGAGCGTCCGACTTCAGCCAGGTCACAATCTCGGGGTCCGTGAGTTCGAGCCCCGCGTCGGGCTCTGGGCTGATGGCTCAGAGCCTGGAGCTTGTTTCCGTTTCTGTGTCTCCCTCTCTCTCTGCCCCTCGCCCGTTCATGCTCTGTCTCTCTCTGTCCCAAAAATAAATAAACGTTGAAAAAAAAAAAAAAGAATTGAAAACACAGACCGAACTCCAGGAGGAAATATTTACAAGCCACTTATATCTGACAAAGAATGTGTACCCAGAATATATTTTGAAAGCCTCCTACAAATCAATAATAAAAGACAACAGTATAATGAAAAGAACCAAAGACCTATGTAGGTTTTTCATAAAGGAAGATATAAAAAAGGCTAATAAGCATATGAAAAAACTATCCATTTTTCTTCCTCTTCCTCCTACTCCTCCTACACCTTCTTTAGCCATTGGTACCAGATAAGTGTGTGGGGGGGTGGGGGGGAAGGAGGGTAGAATCGTTCACTCAGTGTATTAGAGTTCTCCGGAGAAACAGAACCAATCGGGTGTGTGTGTGTGTGCGTATAAAGAGAGTGGGGGGGCGCCTGGGTGGCGCAGTCGGTTAAGTGTCCGACTTCAGCCAGGTCACGATCTCGCAGTCCGTGAGTTCGAGCCCCGCATCGGGCTCTGGGCTGATGGCTCAGAGCCTGGAGCCTGTTTCCGATTCTGTGTCTCCCTCTCTCTCTGCCCCTCCCCCGTTCATGCTCTGTCTCTCTCTGTCCCCAAAATAAATAAACGTTGAAAAAAAAAATTAAAAAAAAAAAAAAAAAGAGAGAGTGTGTTTAAGGAATAGATTCTTGTGATGGTGGGCGTTGGTGAGTCCTAAGTTTACAGGGCAGGCCGGCAGGCTGGAGATCCAGGGAAGAGATCTGGTTGCAGTTCTAGTCTAAAGGCAGTCCAGAAGCAGAATTTCCTCTTCCTCGGGGAAGGTGGATCTTTTTTCTCCTAGGGCCTTCAACTGATTGAAGGAGGCCCACCCATATTATGAAGAGTAATCTGCTTTATTCAAAGCCTACTGATTTAAATGTTAATCTCATCTGAAAAACACCTTCACTGAAATATGTAGAATAGTGTTCAACCAAATACCGGGTACTGGCCCCAGCCAAGTTGACCCATAAAACTGACCATCACATTCAGCCAAGAGCAACGGAACATAACTTCCCTAGGTATGCCCATTGGTGATACAGCAAGGAAGCCGCTATCTCACCATCGCCATCTGACAGGCGTGGCAGCTTGCACACACAGAGGAAGAAGCCGTGAACTCACCCTGCAGGTAGGCATGAAGGAGTGTGGGAAAGCTTTTCAGGGGTCGTGACAACTGAACTGAGTCTTGAAGGTTTGTTGCTGTATTCGGAGCTCCTGGAACAGTGCTTGGCACATAGCAGGTGCTCCATAAATATTTGTGAATGAGGTTGGAAGCTGTAGAAAGAGACGTAGAGTAGGACAGTGATAATCTTTGCCTGGCTAAAGAGTTGACTGCAGTGGAGAGTGCCTGGTGGGTTGTTGTTGTTTTTTTTTTTTGAAGTCTATCTATCTATTTTAAGAGAGAGTTGGTGGTGGGGTGGGGGGCGGGGCGGGTAGAGAATCCCAAGCAGGCTCTGCACTGTAAGTGTAGAGCCCAATGCGGGGCTTGAATTCACAAACTGCGAGATCGTGACCTGAGCCGAAATCACGAGTCGGACGCTTAACCAGCTGAGGCACCCAGGCGCCCCTGATGGGTTCTAAACAGTATGGCAGTGTGGAGAACAGACTCTAGAGGCTGGGGGGAAGTTGGAAGGGGACAGTCCAGGGTCTACTACATTAGACCAGGCACAACATATTATGAATAGGCAGTTGACTAAGGCATTGACAGGCCTAATTGGTGAGGGATGGAGAAGAGAGAGATTTAGGGGCCAGGACTGAATGCTGAAGAGGCTCCGGGCATGGACCCAGCTCAGGAAGGACCCTCACACATTCTTATTTTACAGATGAGGAGTCTGAGACCCAGAGAGGGGATGCAACTTGCCCATGGTCACACAGCATGCTGACAGAATGTATTGGGCCAGAACCCAGGTCCTATCTCTGGTCAGGTGCTCCTTCCATGCCAAATGGCCTGTGTCCTGCTCTCTCTTGCTCCCCTAGCCCACCTCGCCCGCAGGAAAGTTTCCAATGTCGTCCCGGCCTCTGCCGTGGGAGGTGAGTCCCCAGGCCTCCTCGCTCAGCGCTGCCTCCGCCTGCAGAAAAGGCCATGGTGCCGCTGATGGGCTGGAGAGTCCGGGGGATGGTGATGGGGCAGCGGTCACCCGAGGCTTCTTCTGGGCACAGTCCTTACCCTGGAGCAGCTGCCTGTGATGCATGGCTGAGGCTGACCCTGAGAGGTTGTTATTTTAGGTAATTCACGTTGGAGGGAGGAAGTGACTGAAGAAAATGTGAAAATGAGTAGCTATTGCAAGATGTGTGTGAGAAGTGAACCGGGGAACATAAAGACAGACGAAGAGGCACCTCTGTTATTTTTGCTCCTTTTTATAGCAACCTGTAAGGCAGACTTCTCACACCGAGTAGGAACCCTTAGCCCCTGAGCAGTTTCCTGGCCCCAGCCCTCATCAGCCCCGATGGGAGCGGTGGAGGACGGTGGATGCGGCCAGGGCGGCGAGAACCCGCGTGAGCCCACAGAGCAGCACCCCAATTCCACGCCCTCCCGGCAGGGCGGGAACCAAGGTTTTGTGCAGGAGGGGTTGGTGGCCCCCCCTGCATCTATTGAAGGGTGGGGCTACCTCCGTCAGCCCCTAAACCCAGGGGCGTGTGCACTCAGCCTGCTCCTTATAAGCAGCCAGGAACTCGAAGGGGACGTTTCCAGAAGAATATGGACACGGTCCCCTCAATGTGGGGAAATACTGACATTCTCTCCCATGTCATTTTGCCTCTTTGCAGAGGTGGGTGGTGCGCCTGGTGCCCTCGGGCCACTGTGAAGTCAGGACAGGGACTGGCACAAGTGTCAGGGGGGGCTGAGGGAGCCAAAGGATGCCCAGCTTTCTTCGGGGGGAATCGCTCTCTGTTCTGAGGCCCGTCAGCTGCTGGGGGGACCACTGCCCCTGCAGCATCCCGAGGCGGCCTGCTTGGGGCCTCTGACCTCCCCTGGGAGTCTCCTTTGGAGTGAAGCATGGATGCTGTGGTTAAAGACACAGTTTCTAGATGAAACGGGTAGTTGTTAGGGCCTCTCATCGGTTCATTCCTGTTGACTGTAGGATTCAGGGGAAAGAGAAGGTCTGCTCGGGCCAGGGCAACGGTCACCTCTGGTTGCAGCTAGAGCTGCTTCAGAGGAACGACAAGGATATCTAAACAGGGGAGAGGGAAGGAGGAAGGGAGCCAAGGGTGGGAGGAGTGTTTCAGGAAAGTGACTGAATTCTTGGAATAACTGCCATGAGGCATGCAAAAGAGAGGAAAAAAGGCCTTGTCCAGGAGTGTGGGGGGCTCAGCTGGGCTAGAAGCCACAGCCTACAGAGGTGTGTGTCAGCATGATTGTGTTATTTTCTCCAGCAGCAAGCCAGCCCGGAAACAGAAGTAGATGGTGAAATCATCACTGGCTGTGGTTTGGCCAGGGAGGTACAGTGGTAGGACCGTCCTCCCTCTTTTTCCCTCTTATTTGGGACAGGAGGTAAGCAGTGACTAGGTGAGCTTATGTGACTGGCTTCAAGCTGATGGGATGGAAGAGGAAGGTGTTGGATGGGGAGGCTCTCCTTCTCCATTGTGCTGTCTGGAATGGAGACGCCGTGGCTGGAGCTCTAACGGCCATCTTGGACAAGGAGACAATGTGCTTAAAAAACAACAACAACAAAAAGAAGAGAAGAGGAGCACAGGTCCCTGAGGCACTTAGACCTACCATCCCACCTGTGCGCTAACTACTTCTGGATTTCTTTTATGTGAGAGAGAAAATACACTAATGATTTTAAGAACTGTTATTTGGGGTTTTCTATGATATACCATTGAAACTAATCCTAATAGAAACAGACCAAGCATGAGGAAATTGAGGGTAATTGTAAGAATGTCAGTAAAGGGATCACCCGTGGGGTCTTAACGGAGCAGGAAAGGACAAGAAGCCGGGGGTGGCCGGTACACTGGAGAATGGGGACTCCAGCCCTTGGCACACTAGCACAGCAGAGTAGGCTACTGTGGGCAGAAGATCTTTAAGAATGAAAACCCAAGGGGCACCTGGGTGGCTAAGTCGGTTAAGTGTCCATCTTCAGCTCAGGTCATGATCTTGTGGTTTGTGACTTTGAGCCCCGCGTCGAGTTCCATGGCGACAGCTCCAAGCTTGGAGCCAGCTTCCGATTCTGTGTCTCCCTCTCTCTCTGCCCCTTCCCCACTCGCACTCTGTCTCTGTCTCTCTCTCTCTCTCAAGGAAACATTAAAAATTTTTAAAAATTTCTTAAAAAAAAAAAATGAATGGACAACCAGGGGCTCCTGGGTGACTCAGTCAATTAAGCATCTGACTTTGGCTCGGGTCATGATCTCACGGTTCATGAGTTCAAGCCCCGCATCGGGCTCTGTGCTGACAGCTCAGAGCCTAGAGTCTGCTTTGGATTCTGTGTCTAACCTCTCTCTCTGCCCCTCCTCTGCTCGTTCTCTCTCTCTGTCTCTGTCTCTCTCAAAAATAAATAAGCATCAAAAAAAATTTTTTTTTTAATTGAAAACGGGAAGTTGTGGTTAGAAAGTAGAATTTCTGATTTTATGGTTTCAGAGCTGGCTTGACAAGTTGGTGGTCACAGTAAGCACTAACATTGCCTGAATGCTTCCTATGCAGCTGACTGCCTTTTAAAGTAGGTGATAGTGGGCTCAATCTCAATCCCTAGCATAACTCTGGAAGGGAGTTTCTTTTATTAACCTATTTCATAAAGAAAGAAACTGAGGCTCACAGAGGCCAAGAAACTTCTCCAAGGGAGCAAAACGTAACTGGCTGGGTCAACATTAGAACGCAGGAAGCCTGACCCCAGAGCCCACGCTCTCGGCCACGCCGCTCTTGTGCCTGGCCCGCGCTGGGGCCACCGTGCAAGTGCAGAGAGGTGGAGGCCCGTGAGGCTGGCTGCTGGTTGCATCCTCCGGATGGCCACCCAAACCCTCAGCCTGGTGGCCGGCGGCGAGGCGGAGGGGAAGGCAGCCAGCCTCAGTGCCAAACACTGAGTTTACAGACCGGGCTGAGAAGAGGGTGGGACCTTGTGATGAGAGCCTTGAAAGGGTGTGAAGGGCTCAGTCGGGGCCACCCAGGAGCAGACTGACCCTGCCTTGGGCCCTGTGGTTCCGTGGCACCGGAGAGAACATGAGAATCGAGGGAACCAGCCCCCTGCAGAGTGACATCAACACAGAAGCTGAAGGGCGGGCTCTAGGACCCGATGGCCTGGGTCCGGATCCCATCTGCTCCTCTTACTAGCTCTGTCACCTTGGATGGCGCATCTGTGCCCTCCTGTGTACAGGCAGGCTTGAGAATAGCTCCTCCCCTTCATCTACCGTCACTCAAGGGAGATTAAATGACTTACCGGCAGGGAAATACCACGAGCAGTGCCCATAACATGGCGAGCGCCTGTGCTGTTGACTTTGCTGTTCCACAGCCTCTGCGGAGAGCTGGTGAGGAGCTGTGACAGGATGGGGCCAGATGAGGAGAGGCTTCTAGAGTGGACAAGGAGAAGCCACAGGGCTTAGCCAGCTGCCTCCAGGGGAGGCTCTCATCCTTGTCCTCTACGTCACTTTGGACACATCCCTAGGCCTCCTCTCCTAGGGTTACTTGCTTGTCAGTTTTACGTCTCTAATATAAGGAAAGTCCTGGCCCCTTCTAAATAAATGCCTCAACACCTTAGGGAGGGGAGAGGAATGTTCCTCTGAACCCCCCAACCATTTGTAGCCACGTATCACCCAGCGCCTGCCCCAGGGTCATTATCCGAGTCGTGTTTGTTGGGTAATGGCACGAATTGCCCCAGCGTTGCCAGCACGGCCGGGATGGGGCCTGACTTTGGTTCACTGTCCTCGTCTTCCCGCCAGTTGCCCTGTTTGCCAGCTCCAGGCCCCGCCCCTGTCCTGGCTGCAGACGCTGCCTTGACCCTGACTGCCCCACACTCTGTCTGGTCCTGGAGGGTCCCACGCGCTCTTGGCACGGCCAGCCATTTACTCCTCCGTGTCTGCGGTTATTATTAGGCACCCCTGGAACTCACTCCTGCTGAGGCAGTTTTTGTTAGCAGGTGCCGTAAGGTTGGCATTTGTGTGTCTGTTTAGGAAACCTTCTGGCGAGGCTGAGACGACTATGAGGGTGACGGGGAATCTGTTGAAGAACCAGGCACCTCCGGGCCAGACAAGCCTCTGGGTGGCTGTGGGCCCGGAGGCACGTGCGATCTGCCTCCCTGGTCTCAGCTCCTCTGGGTCGCGAGGGCTACGGCTCTAGGTCGTGCGCCGGCCCAGACTCAGAGCTCCGAGTCTAGCCTTCGCTGTGTCGCCGATCCACTATGCAGCCCCAGGCAAGTCATTTGGCCTCAGTGTGCCTCTTGGCACTAATCTGTGAAATAGAAATAACGAGTGTTGCCTCACAGGGCCCAACGAAAAGAATAAAAATGAAAACGCAGTGACGGTCACATGGGCCACCATGCGCGCGGTGCCCGGCATACTGCAGTACTGTGGTCCGACCCACCGGCCAGTGCTTGGGTAGGTATTAGAGGGTTTCCGCCTCTTGCTTGGATTCACAAAACTGCTGATCAGAGGACCTAAGATCTAGATCTTGGTAGATGTGGCTCCAAAAGTCATGCTATTGCCACTGTGCCAGAAGGCAAAACTGCCCCAACATATCACTACCACCACCACCTGCTCCCCGGGTTTCTGAGAGGCCGGGGGAGTGAGGCAAGCAGAAGAGAAGACAAGGATAGGACAGAGTTGGGAAGGAAAGAACGGGACAGGGCACATGAGACCGAGGGGAGCGCGAGGCGGGTTCTGGGGACCGGCAGTTTCCTCCTTTCCTTTTTCTTAGCGGTAGTGACACGGGTGTCTTCCCTTTGTGATAATCCGTGGAGCTGTGTGCCACGATTTGCGTACTTTTCTGTACATATGTTAGACTTCTTAAAAAGGTCAAAAAGAAAATAGGAACCTTGTAGCATATAGTTATTGAGAACAAATGTATTTTTAAAGTTCATACACGATTACTTATGCAGCTCTAATCCGCATCTATTCAAATGACATGAAAAGTTATGTTGAAGAATCTGGAGATACTCTGGTAAAGTTCTCGAGAGTCTGGACCAATGTAAAGATCCCAGAACTGAAATTCTGAGAACTGTTGCCCCCTCCTCGTGGCCGACTGGTTCCTGACATGGAACCCACCACTGGTCACGGGTCCCCCCTCCCTGGATCTTCAAAGACTTTTTTGAATGGAGCCACTCTCCCAGCCTCACGTTGTTTACCTCTGAACATCTGTTATGTCACAGGAAAAAAAAAATGTGTATATGAAGCTTTGTTCCTTGAGGGATTTCTGTACCGGATTGTAACTCATACTCCTCCCCGCCCTGTCACGTGAAAGACACGATGACTTTCCTTGTCTTCCTTGGACCTCGCGGTTCACCATGGAGCTGATGGGAGCCCAGGCTTAGGCTGGTCCAAAACTGGGAAGCCTCACCACCACTGGGTCACTCACCACCCTGAAAAATGCCATTAACTGCTTCAAAATTAGGCCCTATGTGAAAGCTGAATGGATAACCCAAGTCGAGTGATTTTAGGGGATCAGGGAGTCTCCCAATGGCCTCTTTCACGTTCATGGTGTCTGAAATTCCATCTTTATTTGTTAATTCATAAAAGTATACATCTATGAGAATGCCTACTTAAATACAAAATGATTCTAGGTGGGGGAACCATATTATAGTGCCTCTCACATTAGCATGAAGTAATTTGTCTTAGAAGCAGAAACTGAGTTAGAGATTGTAGAGATGAATGGGCCCTTGAGGGATCATTTAGCTCACTGGTTTTCAAACTATGCTTTGGCAAAGCCCCTGCGCTGCCATTCAGGCCGAGAAGGGCAGGAAGGAAGGATGGAGGGAAGGATGGCAGGCACGGAGCACTGTTTTTGCTTTGAAGCTAGGTTTCCACGCTGGAGAAAGTTTTAGAAAAACCACAACTGTCTTTTATTTTATGGGTTCAAAGTCCATGGTTACCAATAGGTTAATCTAGCCTAAATTCAGGTGGCTAGTTAGTGTTATGGCCAGATCTAGAATTCAGGTTTCTGACCCTTAAGGCTGTGCTGTCCCACCGTTTCACATTTCCTTATGTTAGTTTCAGATGTGTGTTAAGGAGATGGGACAGTGAGACTTGAGATGGGTAAGTTTCGGGAGGAGGAGAGTGGAGGGGGCGGATCCGGGTCTGGTGGATGCTGTTATGGGCAGCAGACATTTCTGGGCTCTTGGAGTAGTCAGTGCTGACGGGGGAAGAGGGAGGCCGCTGATGACACCTGACCACCTTCTGAGACGTGTTGAGACTCAACATCTGTGAAATCTCTATCTCCGGCCATTGTAAATAATGCTGTTTATCTTAGAGTTATACAGCTTTATAGCTTACAACATGCTTTTACATTTTTATACTTAATCTCCACAAACTCCTACTTTGAGGGCTAGATACCATGTTTTCCAGTTTACATGTGAGGATGCCAGTGGGTTAGAGAAGGCAGGTGTCTTTCCAGAGCTCCTAGGGCTGTGACCTGAAGCATGTCTCTTCTGACTCCCCATCCTGAGCTCCTTCCTGCCGTCCTGCAGCCCCCTCCCACCACCATGCTGGCAGCTGCTTTCTCCAGCATGTCACAGCCTTTGCAGCCAAACACCAAGTCATTCAGACATAAACATAATCTGTTTCCACACTTGTCATTTGGCTGACCTGTTGCCTGGCTTCTTTCTTTCACTAATAGCTTGGTGATTATAGTCAGAGATGCTAGCTAGCATCAGTGAACCTGTAACGTGTGTGTGTGTGTGTGTGTGTGTGTGTGTGTGTGTGTGTGTGTTTGGGGAGATGGACAGGACACAGGGCCACAGGTGATGCTCTTCATGGTTCTGAAACAACATTTTTGGGACATCAGAAGGGCACATCTTCTCACTGTCTTGTTTGTCATCAACACTACTCAATCACAGCAACAGTGCTCCACCAAAAGGAGGAAAGGAAACGTAAGTGGAAAAAAATGCTGCTCTTGATGGTGCACGTGGGGGTTGACTCTCCAACATCATTCCATCTCCATCTGTGTAAGCAGCCATGTGGAATGTTTCCGGAATTGACCCTGGCTCCTGGGGAGGGTTCTCAGTAGACTAAACCAAGTAGGAGAATACCATCTCCTCATCAGTGATTGGCTCAGGGACCTAGTGTAAGCCAATCAGCACATGGCATCCCTCTGGTGATTATTACTGGTCTAGGTTGGAGGGGTTTCTTCTCTCTCTCTTTCCTACTATCTTCCCAATTACTGACGGCAGCTATCATATGACCATGAGGACACTCTTACAAAGAAGCCTATTCTTTAGATGGCAGAGTAGAGGATAGGAAGAATCTGGGTTCTAAAAATATTGTTTACCCAATTGTGGATCCTTGCCCCACCTCCAGTTTTTCTGGTATGTGGGATAATAAGTTTCTCTGTGGCCTTTGTTACTTTGGTCAAAAGATCTTAACTAACACAATGACCTCTAGGACACAAGAATTTATTGTCTCCAGAAGTGAGATAGAGTCTCACCAAGCAACCCATCTATGTGTTCAGTAGTCCCTGGTGACCAGGGACATGTATTTATGGAGCAGATGGTCAAAGTGAGAGGGCACTTTATGCATGGAAATGTCATCCTAGGATCTCCAGGCTGTACTTCAAGGGTAATTGAGTCTGTGCAAACGTGTTGATGGTGGATGACAGATTAACATGTTATAATTAACAGGCCTTTGTAGACATAATGCCTGAACATGGGGGGATGGCTTCCACAGCGACTCCTTAGTTCAGTGGGTAGGACTTTTTGCATGGGGCTCTGCAAATCACATAGTATGGACCCGGGGCAGCAAACTGTAGCCTGTGACCAACTCTGGTCACACTCATTTGTTTCTATATCGTTGATACGTTCACACTACAACAGCAGAGTCATGTGCAAAAGAAACTGTATGGCCCACAAAGCCTACAGAATTTACTGTCTGGTCCTTTCAGAAAAAGTTTCCTGACCCCTGGCATACACACTGTCTACTTGGCCTATGAGTGGTGGCAAACCCACAACACGGCTGGGCTCGGACTGTCACACTGGTGACCACACTTGTGAACGATGATCTGTTTCCAGAGCGTTCCGGCAGACTCCATCAACTCTGTTGTTTTTCCAGTGTAAGTACTGACATTGTTGGCTGATGAGAAATTTCCTTTAAAACAAATCCTATTTCCACTAACTCCTACTTATAATATCGGGTATGTATTTCTCTAGAAAACCACTCCCCGTTCGACTGCACTGAAAACATCTGAGGATGTGGTCAAGGTGATGGTCACCTGTGGGTTTCTTTACCTTGCTCTGAGTGCAGTTCTCATAGGACATCACCTTTATTACAGGCACAGATGATCCTTCGGGTGAAGCTTCTCTCCATCGGGAACACTAGGATATAAATGGAAGCTATCAGAGCCTTTCCCAAAGGCAGGGTTTTCAGAGGGAGGAGGGAGAGAGCGTTTCTGCACCGGGAATCTGTGGAGCAGAGGGAACCCCAGAAAGTGGCAAAAAAGAGTGGCCTAGAGACCAGCTCTGCGACTGCAGCGTGTGCAGTGGACGGGCGCTGACCACGCCTACCCGATTTCCATGACTACCAAACGAGTAGGATGAAAAAGCGCTGAGTACAGAGACAGCTTTCATAAGGCAGTAATCCTGTGCCTCTACCCTCTGCCGGCTCCCCTGCAAGGGGGCAGAGAATTCCTTCTCAAGTCGGTACCAGTACCGCAATGAGACAGAAATGGTGGGGCGGCCTGCCCAGGGCGGGTACGTGAGCCTGCGGCAGCGGGGAGGGGTCTGATGGCGGCCGGGGAAAAGAGAGGCTGTCACGTCCATGCCTTTTCAGGCGTTTCTCCCTCAAACTGCTCTCTACAGACCGGGAGGCTGGATTTAACTAACATGCAAATCGGATCGTATTATTCCCGTTCTTAAAGTCTTGCAATAGTTCCACCGATAAAATCCCAACTCCCATGCTGTGGCTCCTGCCCACTCACCCGGCCTCACCTCTCCAGCCACACTGAGCGGACGGGGCCGTGTCCCCCACTGCCAGGCTTTGTCCACATTGCTCCTCTTGCCCTACTCCTTGGCTCATCATCCTTCTGCCTCACAATTCACGGCAAGCACCACCTCTTTTGGACCCCTTCTTTGCCTTTCCTCCCTCTCCTCCACGCCCCACCCTGCCACCCCAGTTGGGTTAAAGGCATACTTCTACTAAGGGCTCTGTCTTCTTCACTGCCACATATATATATTCCTTCAAGGGCACAGACTGTGAATTACTGATTCTTAGTTCCCTGGCACGTCACGTGATACCACATTGTGGACACTCCCACCACATCCACTGAAAGCCTGGAGCTTTTAGAACCTCAGACAGACGTGAAATGACACACACTTTGCTGTGGCCATGGCGTTGGGATTGGGAATCTCCTCTGGTGTTTTAGAAATGGATGATCAGGGGCTCCTGGATGACTCAGTTAAGCGTCCGACTTCAGCTCAGGTCATGATCTCTCGGTTTGTGAGTTCGAGCCCCGTGTCGGGCTCTGTGCTCACAGCTCAGAGCCTGGAGCCTGCTTTGAGTCTCTGTCTCCCTCTCTCTCTGCTCCCCTCCCCCCCATAAAATAAACATTAAAAAAAATTAGAAATGGATGATCATAGTGGGGCACTCACCCCTTTTCGCTTTTCAGGTGTCTAAGGAACACTAAACATTTCTAAGCAGCTGTATTCACAGGGCATCCTCTTGAAATTTTAGTATTCTACAGACCCCCAAGGTGTCAAGGAGCCTGCACTGGGCTGGGAGTGGAAAACGTTGTCTCAGCTGAATTTGTCAGAGCTCCTCGAAGGGCGGAACCTGAGCCCAGTGTTTCTACCCCAGGGCTTGGCCTTTAAGGTGAGCAAAGAAGATACCGTGTCATCTAAACGCGCTCGGAGTGACCTCATTATAAATAGGATAGCTGTTTCCGGCTACCTGTGGGAGCGTGACATTCCCAAGAGGGGAATGGGTCTTTCTGCTCTGCGATCCAGGAGCCGTTGTGGATTAATAACAAGAAGCATGTCTCCACCTGTGGAGACAAACGGGGTAAATCGGGGCAGGTGCCGGAAAGGAATCCCCGGGAGGTGGTGCTAAGACCAGAGGAAGTGCCCTCTCAGGCTGGAGACGTGAAGGCCAAAACGTGACTTCATAGCCTTGTTCAGGATCACTTAATAAGTTATTTCGAAGGCCCCTCGTACTTTGTGAGGGAACTGAACAAGGGGGTTTAAATTCTAGTTCTATTCTGTAATAATAACCTACTGAGAGCAAGACGGAAGAAGCGGGATCCAGTGTCTGCATTTGGATCACGCGATGGCAAGCCCCGTCGCTCTAGAGTATGAGGTTATCCCCGGGCATTTCTGCTCAGTGGCTGCAAGACCCCTTCATCACAGACAAAGTGTCCCCAAACCAGGAATCAGCCTCTTGGAGCCTGTCTTGTTCACACAAATATAAAGAGGCACAAGAACAGCGTGTACTTATCACAAACTCCTTGAACACATGGTTGGAATGTCACTTACATAATCTGGCAGGCTGTGGTTGTGCCGTTACAGTACACACCCCAGCTTCCTTAAACCAGGAGGAATCTCTAAGGTCTTTTTTCAAAAGGAATCTTTTCGTTTTCTGTGGGAGACGATGCTCACAGCATGAGTAATGCCCATCAGTTATCAGTAATTTAGCAGATTGTGCCAGTGTTGACATTTGTTCTTGGCTTAATTGTGCGTGCGTGTGTGTTTTCAACAATGATGCAGCTGTCCCCGTTCCTGGCAATTAGGATATAAAAATGGTGTTCGCTGAATCTGGCATGGCGATCAGCTATCCATGTGTTTACTCTTTTGTTTGCGCGGCCTTCTGAGTGTTTGCTGCAATTCCGCAAGCAGAATATAAATTCGGCTTAAAATGGAACCTGGATCCATATTAATAGCCGCAACAGGGGCAGCAGACGTCTGTGTTTCGCGATCTTTGCTCTCTGACTCCACAGACTATGCTTGTGTTTGTGTGTACATTAAAGGTAATTCCCGACTTGATATAAAGATGGTGAGATCTCAGGCACCGTTAGGATTAGAAGAGCCATGTCGTCAGAGGCGCACTGGACGACTGCTGATCTCCTTGCCGGCTATCAAGTGGCCAAAGTCAGCATCAGCCTTCACTGCTGATCCCTGCAGGTGACGGGGCCGTTGAGAAGAGCCAGTACCCAGGGTTAAGTAGTTACTTTCTCTTGACTATTTTGGCTCTTGGCTCAGTGTTTTTTGCTTTTTGGGTTTTGTTTTTGGTTTTGGTTTTTTGCTGTTAGATTAGCTAGTTAATGCTATTGTCAGCTAGGGTGGGGCCCAATTGCTATTAGGTCATGGCAGGTTTGAATAATATACCTATGAAAAAAAATAACCTGGCCCTTCAGGAAGCCGTTTGCCAATAATCACTAAAGTGGAACCTTCTGTGATCTAGCAATTTCACTTCTGAATAGTGATACTCAGTAGATATGCATGCATATAGTCACGAAAAGCATACACTGGAAAATTCCTGGAGACAGCTATCCAGGGGTCCATCCACAGTAGAACGGATAAGTAAGCTATGCTCCAGGCCAGCCATGACATTCTCTACAGAAATAAGATGGAACCAACTAGAAGTGTATCCACAAACTAAATGATAGCACACAAAGTACTTGCTTTCTAACACCGTGAAACAAGAGACCACAAACTTAGTGGCTGAAAACAACACACACTTACCAGCTCACAGCTGTGTGGGTCTTAAATCTGGCTTCTCGGCAGAGGGCCTCACAGGCTGGGGCTCAGACCGTCTTCCTAATTTTCATTCAGGTTGTTGGCAGAACTCAGGGTCTTTTTTTGTGATCGGAGGACTGAGGTCCCCCATTTCCTTGGGGCCTGTCAGCCGGGAGCCATTCTCAGCTCTCAGAGGCCGCCCGTACCTCCTGTCATGCGGACTCCTCTGTCCGCAAAGCCAACGATGAAGAACTTCCCTCGCGTCCATCTGTCTCATACTTCAAAGCTCTTTCGCCAGGAAGAGCTTAGTCCCTTTTAAGGGCTCATGTGATCAGGCCCACTGAGAATAGTCTCCCCTATCTCGAAGCCAACTGATTTGGGCCTTAATGACATCACAAAATCTCTTCACGGCAGCACCTAGATTCACGTTTGATTGAGTAACTGGGAGAAAGTGTGAATTAGGAGAGGATGAGGAATCTCCGGGGGCATCTTAGAATTCTGCCCACCACGCCCGACAACATGGATGAATCTTCTAGCCAACGGCGAGCAGAAGAAGTCAGACACGAAAGAATATATAATGTATGATTCTATTTGTAGAAAATGCAAGAATAGGACGTACTGATCTTTGGGGTTAAAAGTCAGAATAGTGGTGGCTTTTGAGTACATGGTCACTGGAAAAGAGCAGAAGAGGGGTCTTGTGGGGGGGGCGGCGATAATATTTTTGTTTCTTGATCTGTGTGCTGCTTACACGGGTGTGTTCAGCTCGTGAAATCTCAGCAAGCTGTGCATTTTTAGCATCGTTTAGATTTCTTATTTTAAAATAGATTCATTTTGTTTTTCCAAGGAACTGTGCATTAAAAGACAACTATCAGAGCGGGTACCTGATTAGGGGTGGGGAACAAGCAGAAGAAAGGAAACAAGAGGGTCTTGCCTGGAGTGGTGATGGTACCTTACGAGCTGCACAGGTGAGGACCAACCAAGTGGAACATCCGTACTCTATCAGCTTGGACGCGTGCGCAGGACCCTCTGCCTCATTTGTGTGGCCTAGTGCAAAGCAAAGTGCGGGGTCTCCTAGTTCAAAAATTATTAAGAAGTTAAAGATGGCAAGAATGGAGCGTTGGGTGAGGGGTGAGGCGGTGGGGGAGGCCCTGGTCTGCCTCCCAGGAAGCCTGTGTGGGAGAAAATGTCACATCTCCCATTCCAAAGACTTCCTGCTAGATGAGCTACTTTGGGCATCTAGAGCTTGGATCCTTTGGACTGTAAAGTGGGTTAGCTAGAGGCTGGGAGGCGCTAATTCAATTGATATGCGCAAGAGCAAGCACTTGTAAGGCACCAAATAAATACAGGCGCGATTATAATAATGGGCCATCTAAATGGTTATGCGTTATTTCTTTAATTGGTTACAAAGCCTACCTATGACCTCATAGCTAAATATCTGGTACATAAACTCTTTACAGAGAGCACAGGGTCCGCTTCCACCTTGTCAATTAACACGCATTCCAAGTTATTGATGAATCCCCGATCACGAGATTTACCCCCGTGTTCCTTGCTCTTTCCGGCTGGAAGAACGAAGTCGCAAAGGGTAAGGCCGGAGCAGGGGAGTCCTCATCAAAGTTCTATTTGCTGGCTGCGGTTGGAGTCAGTCCCGTGGAGAGCTGAGTCCTTGCCCTGACTCCAGAACCTCCCTAGAGGCTAGAGGGCCCTGAGAAGCGGCGCCCTGAAATCTTCCAGCCAGGTGAACGCCGCTGGCACGTGACACCCCAGGCCTCGAGAGACTGCGGTGTCAGGATGGCAGGGCTGTCGCCCAGCCCGCAGGGCGGGGTGTGATTGGGAAAAGAGGAGCGCATTTAGGGGCTTGGATTTCTGAAGAGGCACGACTCTGGCATTGCATTTCTGTTTATTTTCCCTGGCGTGCACTCTGAAGCACAGACCTTTCCAGACTTACTGACTTACTAAAGCTTCTGGCGACCGTGGTACCCTAAGGCGGTTGCCTGCTTGACCTAGGCTTTACGAGCGGTTCTAAGGATGAGACAGGGTCCCTGTGTCTTGGTAACAACAAGGTCTTTGACGACCGGCCGCGGGCTGCAGCCTGGGGGGGAGGGAGGAGGCCCGTGGCCGGGGTGTAGAGCCTCGGAATTTTCTCCCGGCAGGAGCTGGGTGCCCGGAGCGCAGGCGGCAGCCCCGCAGGCCATCAGCATGCAGGAGCCGCGCGCGCCGTCCTTGAAGGGCTGCCCGCTGACCTTGCTCCGCTTTCTCCGGAGAAATCTCCCGGGCGCGAGGACGCGGCCACCGCGGTGACTCAGTGCCCCTGCGTGCCGCAAGCAAATGCTCCCTTCCAGCATGCCCAGCTCCGCCGCGGCTTCCCCTTCCTGCCCTCTTTTTTAATTCCACGATTCAAACCCGGCGTTTTCCGCTCCACCCCTCCCCCCCTCTCCACCGCCCTCCCGTCATTCGCCAGACTGTCCGGGTGTTTTGTCCCCCACCTCCCATCTGCAGAGCCGAAGGCCAACCTTCGCGCTCCCTCGCTGCGGGCCGAGAGTCGGACGGGGCCCGCCGGGGCCGGGAGCCGCGCTGGGCGGCCGCTACCCGAGCCTGGCCGGAGGGGGCGGTGCGCCGCGCTCTTGGGTGCCCGGGCGGACGGCGCGCGGGCCCCGCTCCCCATTGGTCGTCACCTCGGCGGGAGGGGCCGCCCCGGGCCCGGGGCACCTGGAGTCGCCTCTCCGCAGGGAAATCGGCGGCTGCCCGGCACGGGCGTCCAGAGGTAAAGGCGTCCGGAGGGAAGGCCCGGGGCTGCGGCCGAGCTCTCCGCTGCCAGCCCTGCCCTGCCCGCCGCCCTGGCGCCGGCCACGCTCGGATGCCCCCTGTGCCCGCCCCGCCGGGCGGAAACTTTGCCTGGCCACGTCCCCTGCCCGCCTAACAGCGCCGAGAGGCTCCCGGTCGGCGGCGCGCCCTCCGGGGCCGCGAAGCCCCGCGCGTGATTGCGGGGCCCGCCAGGCGCCCGGCGCCCGCCGCGCCCCGCCGTGCGCGAGCGGCCGCCAGGATGCGCTACGCCGACCCCTCGGCGAACCGGGATTTGTTGGGGAACCGAACTTTACTCTTCATCTTCATCTGCGCCTTCGCCTTGGTGACCTTGCTGCAACAGATCTTGTATGGCAGAAACTACATCAAGAGGTAAGAAAGTCTGAGCGCGGGCGGGGGGTGCACGGAGCCCGCGGGCGAACCCCCGGGTGGCGGCCACAGAGTCGGCCCGGGTGTCCCCGGGCTGAGTGACCGTGGCTCCGCACTTGGCTTCCAGCACTGCCGCGTTAGGTTTGGGTCGTGGCTCTCCGAAGCGCATCTCGTCTCCCAGCGGGAGGAGAGCGCCTGCCCAGCGTGGGCCAGAGGGGTGCGACAACTTTGTTCTCTTGTGACAATGGGGGGCAGGTTGGAATTCCGAGCCGCCGAGCTGCCGATGAATCCATCTGAATGCCCCGAGGAGCCACGGGGTCAGATCGGAGTCGTCCACATCTACAGTGCCGTGGCCATTTGGTTGGAGGGGAGGCTCCCAGGAGCGGAGGGCTCAAAACCCAATAGGATCACCCCGTGAATCCTGAACTTTTGTTAGGGCTTCCAGGTGGAAAGCATTCCCCCTCCCCGCAGGAGTGCAGGGTAAGGTGGGGAGTGAGAGGTGGGCGGGACGGTGCCACAGGGATAGGGAATTTTAATCACCCAGTAACCGCTGGGTGTGTGAAACTCACAACCCGATCCCTTCTGAGACAAATTGTTCTTTCTCCACCTTACACGGAAGGTCAGAGCTGCGGCAGAAGTTAGCTCTCCCCTCGTTGGCTCGCTTCCCACCCCACCCCGTCCACGCGCGAACTCCCGTTCAGAGAAAGAGAGCAGTGGGAGGTGTCACGGCCTCGGTCGCTGTGTGTGCGAAATGCCAGCCGTTTCCTTCTGCTGGGGGGTGGGGGGGGGGCGGGAGACGCTTCGGGTTACTCTAGCTGGTTTCAGAGCTGCGGGAGAGTGCTGACCCTAGGATACTCCCACATCAGAGCCTCTTTTGGAAATAGCCTACCTCTCCTTCGGGCTGCAGGTCTTGGCTGCCGGTGCCTCCCCACGCTCGCTCACTTCCCCTCCCCCCAGGCCGATGGAAAACAAGAGGCCTCTCCAGCTGCATACACGTCTTGTCTTCTCCAGACTTCCAGATATTAAAACGGTTGTTCTCTTTCCGTGGTTTGGGTTCCACATCAGTCACTTGTGCCTCTAGTTCGTGCCCCTGGTTTGGGTGAGGGTTGCTGCTGGGTTTCCTTCCAGAAGCAGGAAAGCCAGGCAGTTAGGCTATTTCCCCTTCCACGTCCCAGAGCTGGGGAGTCTGAGGTCCCTTGTCCAGGACGTTTGTGGACATTTGGCCTCTGCTCCTGACCTCCCCAGGCAGCACTGTTGCCTGGTTAAAAGCAGCTGCTGAGCTTTGCATGGTGCGGGGGGCTTTGAAGGACAGTTTCAGAGTTTCCTGGCTTGCCCGGGTTTGCCTCCTCTTCCGGCCACAGCTGCCCCTGCAAGATAACCCTACACAAGGGCCGCTGGGCCCCAAACGGCCTCCACCTGCACTTGCGACGCAGCAGGGTGGCTCTGGGTTCCTGCACCCTGCTGGTACCTGCAGCACCACTGGGGCTGCTGGGATCCCTGCTGCCTTGTCAACAGTGGGAAAACATCAGCGCCCAGGGGAAACGCCAGCTCAACTACTAACTGGTTGCTCTGGCAAGCCCTCCCGGGTGTCGGTGTCGGGTGGGGGTGCTAGCTGCCTCCCATCCCTCCCTCACACAGAGATCCTGACTCCCTAAATCTCAGCTGCCACCTCCCAGGCTGCACTCCATCGACTTGGGCTCATCCAGTCAGGCAAACAGAACCTGCACATACCTGATCCTGGAAGGATGCTGTGAGGGTCTGTGAAGATGATTCCGCGGTCCTGGTGTTCAGGGGCTTTGAGGTCTCTTTGGGGAAACAAAAGGACCACAAAGGAGATAGATAAGTAGTCAGTGTTAATTAAATTGCCGGAGGAAGGAAGTTCCAGTGGACTGGAGTAGTTAGGGAAGACTGCCTGGAGGAGGTAGAAATTAAGCGGGCCCTTGAAGGAAGCAGAAGATTTAGGTGGGTGTGTTCGGGGCATGGGGGGGTGGGTGGGAAGGGGAAGTGCACATTCCAGAACTGAAGAGGGTGCGAGCAAAGGCGCCACACCCTTCTACATCTCCCGTGCCTGGACTACCCACCTACCTGTTTACCTGTCTCGTTTGTTACACATCACATCTCATTGTGATGAACTGACCTGATGTGATTATTGGTCTGTGTCCTGTCTGGAAAACACTCCACACTTGAGTGTTCCCCAGACAGAGGTCTTGAGACAGCCTCATGAGAATCACTCACGGGGCCACTGAAATGCAGATTCTTGGGCTCAGAATCTGAGCCTCGGGGGATGGAGCCAGTACCTGCTTTTTTCATAGGCTCCCCAGCTGACTCGTAGCAAGCTCCCCCTGCCACTCTAGATCCACAGTTCTCTGCGGGGAGAGGAGCGTTACCCCCAGGCAGTATCTGGGCACATTTTTGGTTGTCACACTGGGAGAGAGTGCTACTGGCACGTTAAGGGTAGGGGCCAGGGATGCTGCTAAAGATCTGACAGTGCATCACCTGCCTCCCACAAGAAGGCATCGCCCAGCCCCAACTACCAGTGCTGAAGTGGAGAAACCCTGCTCTCGACTGAAAGCCCCAGGAGGCAGGGATTCGCTCTGTTTTGTTCCCACCTGCACCCTGAGCACCAAATATGGTTGCCTGGCACACAGTAAGCTCTCGATAAATACTGGATAATGAAGAAATGATTGAAAGTGGTGTGTGTGCGCCCAGGGTAATCGGAAGACGCAGTGAAGAAATGGGTCCAGCTGGTAGAAGGGGGAGTGTGGACAAGGAGGACCAGATGTAACGTTGGGGGAGAAGCTTCAGTAGGTGCTTTGTGGATTGGGAAGGACAGTTTGAACTTGGTTCATTCAGTTGTAGGGAGCCACATGGGGTCTTTGAGTAGAGTAGTGATATGATAAAAGCCACTAGGAAGGAAGGTTTTCTGGGTTTTGTAAGGAGAGGTTAGCAATGGGGAGAGACTGGGAGGCCATTGTCACAACCTGGTCAAAAGTGAGAAGACTCTGGTGTAGGGGCAGATCCCCTTTAGACCTCCGGGATTCCTGAAGGCTGCTGCCCTTTGCGTCTGGGCTGGGCTGGGTTGATGATGTATTCAGCAAAGCCTCCATTGTTAACCACCTCACAAAGAGCTCACGGGCACAAAGACCGCAGACTGTCTCCGTGAGAGTCAGGGACAGGTTTCACTAGAAGGGAGCGGGGGATGTGAGTGGGTATGTGTTCTTTCTTTGGACGCCTGGCCTCTCAATGTGCTGTGCAGTGGTCACTTCTGGGAGTTCCCAGTCAGGACTCTGGGGACCCATCTTGCAAACACCTCTGGTGGTCAGGAGGGGAGAAGGGGGGCAGTGCAGAGGGCCCAGGGGGCATAGTGTCTCTAAGGAGACTCTGTGGATTGGGAAGAAACAACAAGAGACACAACTGCGAAGTTTGTCCTTGATGTTCTTGGCTTCCTCGTGTCTGTTCTTGGTTGAACAAGTACTTAGTGAAGATTTGCTGTATGCTAAACGGTGCACTAAATTCTGAGGACAGTGGTGTGCAAGACGAACACAGCCCAGGGGCTCTGGGGAGCGTGCAGTCTCTTGGGAAGATGGAAAGGCACATGATACACGCATAAGCCAAACTGGAGGTGTGAGCAAAGGACTCCAAAAATGAGTAGGGGGTCATAGTGGATCAGGATGGTTTCAAGGTACATGGAGGCATATGAAGGGAGGTGGAAGGAAGGGGGATGAAACCCAGCTTGAATAAGGACTGCAAAGTGCAGAGAGAAGCAAAGTAATTCTGCATAACTAGAATGTCACAGCTGTATAGTGGGGGGCGGGGTGCAAGGTGAGGCAGGCAGGGCTTGATTATGGAGAGTCAAGCAGGAGATGTGTGAGAAAAGCATGTTTGGAGGAAGGAGGGTAACAGATTTGAGTCTGGATCTGTTAAGACACTGCAAGAGATCCACCTAGAGCAATCCTGCAGCTCCTTGGGAATGAGCTCCAGAACTGGGGCGGGGGTGGGGGGGGGTGGGCGGGGTGGGGGGTGGAGAGCCAAGCTAGCAATGGAGATGGTGCAGTCACCATCAAAATCAGCATTTTCCCACCCTTTATCATTGTTATCCACAGTAAGAAATAGGCCAGAGATCTCGAACACACTCACATACACATCCATCTGAAACAAACATTTTGTGAAACAGTATTTGGCCTTATGATAAGAAATATGCTTTTGGGGCGCCTGGGTGGCTCAGTCGGTTAAGCGTCCAACTTCGGCTCGGGTCACGATCTCCCGGTTTGTGAGTTTAAGCCCCTCATCGGGCTCTGTGCTGACAGCTCAGAGCCTGGAGCCTGCTTCAGATGCTGTGTCTCCCTCTCTCTGTGTCCCTCCCCCACTTGTACTCTGTCTCTCAAAAATAAATAAATGTTAAAAATTAAAAAAAAAAAAACGAAAGAAAGAAATACGCTTTGGGCGCCTGAATGGCTTAGTTGGTTGAGCATCCAACTTCGGGTCAGGTCATGATCTCACAGTGAGTTCAAGCCCCACCTCGGGTCTCGCTGCTGTCAGCACAGAGCCTGCTTCTGATCCTCTGTCTCCCTCTCTCTGCCATCCCTCCGCTTGTGCTCTCTCTCCCTCCCTCAAAAATAAACAGTTAGAAAAGAAAAGAAAAGAAAAGAAAAGAAAAGAAAAGAAAAGAAAAGAAAAAAAAAGAAAAGAAAAGAAAAGAAAAGAAAAGAAAAGAAATATGCTTTAATATTTTTTATTCCGCTTCACTTTAAAAAACAAATCCAGCCTTAAAAAGGAAGGGAAATCCGATGCACGCTACAGCGTGGATGAATCTCAAAGACATTCTGCTAAAATAACCAGGCGCAAAATGACAAATATGGTATGTTTCCCCTACATGAGGCACCTGGAGTAGTCAATTCATAGACACGGAAAGTAGAATGGCGGTTGCTAGAGGCTGGAGGTGGGGTGGCAATTAGTGTCTAATGGGTACAGAGTTTCAGTTTGGGAAGATGAAAAAGTTTTGGAGATGGAGGGGGGTGATGGTTACCCAACAGATTGGGTACACTTAATACCCTTGAACTGTAGACTTAAAAATGGCTACAATGGTAAATTTCTGTTGCGTATATTTTACCACAATCCAAAAGCTTAAAAAATTCTAGGGGCAAACCACCCACACGATCTTATAACCTGTTGGTTTGAAACCCTTCGTTGGAAAAACACTGGTCCCTGTGATGAGGTTGGATGAGGTCACCCAGGAGAGAACAGACTGAAAGATGATGAAGGTCGGGGCACAAAGGAGAGCCTTGAGGTATGCCGGCACCTAAGGGTCCGGAGAGGAGAGCTGGCTCTGGAAACTGAGGCTGCATAGAGTAGAGGGGAACAGGTGTTAAGGAAACCAAGGGATACTGGTGCCAGGCAAGGAGCAGTCACCTGTGACACACACAGCAGAGGGATCAGGTAGGATACGGCCCACTTGGATTTGGGGAGGATGGGTCAAACAAAAGAAGGAGTTTCTAGAATCAGGGGCATGAAAATTATACCCTCTTCCTTTAAGCCCTCCACTGCCTCCATGCTCCTTTGTTAGTGAAGCTTTTACTTCACATAGACTTGCATCCCTAGAGTGCTGGGGACTTCTAGGACTTACACCTTAACAGAGGGTCAGGGAAAGGGCAATAGTTGTTTTTGTTGTTGTCGTTGTTGTTTCTTTTTTAGGTAGAAAGAAAGGTCATTGCAGATTTTTGTACAATCTGGTCTCAACCTGCCTTTTTTTTTTTCACTTTAATTTTTTAATTTTAATTTTTAATTTTTTGTTTTTTTTTTCAACTTTTATTTATTTTTGGACAGAGAGAGACAGAGCATGAATGGGGGAGGGGGCAGAGAGAGAGGGAGACACAGAATCGGAAACAGGCTCCAGGCTCTGAGCCATCAGCCCAGAGCCTGATGCAGGGCTCGAACTCACGGACCGCGAGATCGTGACCTGGCTGAAGTCGGACACTTAACCGACTACGCCACCCAGGCGCCCCTAATTTTTATTTTTTTAAGGTTTATGTATTTTGAGAGAGAGAGGGAGGGAGGGAGGGAGAGAGAGAGAGAGAATGAGAATGCAAGTGAGCGGGGGAGGGGCAGAGAGAAAGGGAGAGAGAATCCCAAGCAGGCTCTGCATTGTCAGTGCAGAGCCAGACTTGGGACTGGATCCCATGAACCCTGGGATCATGACCTGGACTGAAATCAAAAGTCAGACCCTTAACCGACTGAGCCACCCAGGCGCCCCATAAAAACATAATTTTAAAAATTATATTTTCTAAGCACTTGTAGCTAGTATATAGAAATAAATTTGATTTTTTTTGGTATACTGATTATATAATCAGCAACCTGGATAATGTATGCATAAGGACAATAATTTATCTGTAGAGTCTTCTGGAATTTCTACATAGACTTTTTCTCTTTTATCCCAACCCTATACCTTAATTCGTTTTCTTGTCTTATTGAGTTGGCTAGGACCTTTGCTGTAATGTTCAATAAAAATGTCATAGTGAATATCCTGGCCTTAATCCTCATTTTTTCCTTCTTTTTAAACTTTGCTTTTAAATAGCTTTATCAAAATATAATTTGCCCACTTAGAGCGTACAGTTAAATGACTTGGGGTATATTCACACCATTGTGTGCCCATCACCGCCATCAATGTTAGAATATTTTCATTACCCCAAAAAGAAACCCAGGACTCTTTAACCATCATCCCTAGTACTCTCATCCCTCCCAGCTGTAGGGATATATACACACTCTAGCGTATTTCCTGTCTCTATAGGTTTGTCTCTTCTGGGCATTTCGTACAAAATGGCATCATATGCTATGTGTCCAATATGACTGGCATCTTTCATTAAGCTTGATGTTTTCAAAGGTCATCCATGTTATAATATGCGTCAAGTACTTCATTTCTTTTTATCTTTTTGTTGCTCAATAGGATTCCATTTATAAATAGGCTGCATTTTGTCCGTTCTTCAGTGGTAGAGATTCGGTTCTTGTTTTTGCTGTTATGAATAATGCTGTGATGAGCATTTGTGTGCAGGTTTTTGTGTGGACATCCGTTTCCATTTCTCTTGGGTATATACTGGCAAGTGCAATTGCTGGGTCATGTGGTAACGCTATGTTACGCCGTTTGAGGAATTGCCAGACTCCTTTCCAAAGTGGTTACACCATTTTATACTCCCTCCAAGCAGTGCGTGAGCACTCCAATTTTTCCACAGTTTTTAAAACACTCATTAAAGGGGCGCCTGGGTGGCGCAGTCGGTTAAGCGTCCGACTTCAGCCAGGTCACGATCTCGCGGTCCATGAGTTCGAGCCCCGTGTCAGGCTCTGGGCTGATGGCTCGGAGCCTGGAGCCTGTTTCCGATTCTGTGTCTCCCTCTCTCTCTGCCCCTCCCCCGTTCATGCTCTGTCTCTCTCTGTCCCAAAAATAAATAAACGTTGAAAAAAAAATTTTTTTTTTAAAAATAAAAAAAAAAAAAACCCACTCATTGTCTATCCTTTTGGTCATAGCCATCTCAATGGGTTTGAAGCGGTATTTCATTGTGGGTCTGATTTCGTATTTCCTTGATGACTAACGATGTGGAACAGACTTTCAAGTACTTCCTGGCCAATTGTATATTTTCTTTGGAGAAATGTCTGTTCAGATCCGTTGCCCATTTTCAAATCGGATGAGTTGTCCTTTTATGATTGTGAGAGTTCTTTGTAGATTCTAAATATAAGTCCCTTATCAAATATATAATTTCTAAAATATTTCTCTCATTCTGGGGGTTGACTTTTTTACTTCCTTTAAGCGTGAAAGTTTTTAATTCTGGTGAATTCTGATTCCTGTATATGTTTTTTGCTGTTGGTCTCTTGTGCTTTAGGTACCGTATCTAAGAAGCCAGTGCCCATGCCCGCTGACCAGCGTCACAAAGACTTACCCCTGTGTTTTCTTCTAAGAGTTTTATAATTTTAGCTCTTAGGTTGAAGTCTTTGCTCCACTTGAGTTGAGTTTTGTGTATGGTGTGACCAAATCTAACCTTAAGGGGAATGATGGTTCAAGTGTCTGCAGTGAGTATATCTGCTTAGTGTTTTGGTTTTTTTATAGATAAGCTCTAAGAGATTAAGACGACTCCGTTGTAGAATATTCAACACATTTTGCTTACTTGTTTTATGGTATTTGGATATTCATTTTAGCAGATGATTTTTCTACCTTGGTTGGGTGATATATAGGTTTTTTTTGCCTTCAATCTTTTGATGTGATAAATTCCATTAGCAGATGTTAAACTTATAATTTTAGGGATAAACCCAGCTTGTTGATAGTGTATTATTTATTTTCTGTGATGTGAGATTTTGTTGAGTAAAATTTTTATTTAAGATATTGTATCTTATGTTATTGAATGCTACTGGTGTGTAATTTTCGCTTATAATGCTGCCTTTGTCTTGTCTTAAAACCAGTCTTGGGGCGCCTGGGTGGTGCAGTTGGTTAAGCGTCCGACTTTAGCCAGGTCACGATCTCGCAGTCCGTGAGTTCGAGCCCCGCGTCGGGCTCTGGGCTGATGGCTCAGAGCCTGGAGCCTGTTTCCGATTCTGTGTCTCCCTCTCTCTCTGCCCCTCCCCCGTTCATGCTCTGTCTCTCTCTGTCTCAAAAATAAATAAATGTTAAAAAAAAAATTTTTTTTAAAAAACCAGTCTTATAAAAAGAGTTGGGGGATATTCCCTCTTCATTCTGTGGAATGATTTATGCAGGTTTGAGATCATCTGTTCTTTGAAAGCTTGGTAGAACTCGCCTGCACAGCCATCCACACCTAATGTTTTCCTTGTGGGAAGGCCATAAGTTACTAATTCCATTCCTTTAATGGTTAAAGATGATTTGGGTTTTCTATTTTTTCCATCACACAGGAGCAGAGGTTGGGTCTACTTTGTCCTGACTTTCGTGGAGAAAACTCCCCTGTACGCTCTCTTCCCTCCAGCCTTGCTCTCTCCTGTGTCGGGAGGGTGCAGATCTGGGCTGCCTGCATGTGGCTGGTGCAGGCCTGAGACTTGAGGATATGAAACTGGGTCAAGGAAAAGCACAGCCTGACTCTGTGCTGTATCTGAAGTGTGTGTTTGAAGCCTCTCCTCGAGGAGCCACCCCTCCTTCTGTTCGGCTGCCCTGAGAAGCAGGCATAGCCCAGGAGATGGGACCATAGGGGCTGGAGGGTCTACCCAGGGGCTGGTTCTGGAGGGGAAGGGTGCCTAGTGGGGACCTGGTGGAGATGGACGGTCCCCCAGAGAGGAGAAAGATGCCAAGCTGACTGCCACCGGGGTGTGTGCTGTCCTTATCATTTCTCTGGTCATGACCTTATCATTTCTCTGGTCAGAGCAAGCTTGTCTTGAGCACCTGCTGCAGGGCTGGGACTCGGGTGAGGCAAGCCAGGCACCCAGGGGACAGAACTCATGGAGGCCTCCTCTTTGGGGTCTACCCTGCCCTTGCACGAGCCTGGGATCAGGGGCTGACTGCAATTTTGCACCCCGGGAGTCTTGCTTGCCTCAGTGCAGTCCCGCGTCTGACCTGCTGTGTGCCCCTTCCTCTCTTGGTCGGGGTGTCAGCTCCCCGTCCCTTCCCCACCACACACAGAGGCACAGTGCTGTTCTCTCACTCTTCTCCCTACCCCTTTCTCTGGCCAGTTCTTTTCTTTTTGACATCTGTACTTTTTCAGGGAAATTTTACCTCTTAGAGGACTCGGCATCTCTTCTTTGACTTATCCAGGCCCACTCACTTCTCATCTAAGACCCTCTCATCCAAAACGTCTCTAGTTTAGCCCTCCACCCTGTGTGTAAGGACCCCCGCCCCTTCCCCACCACACACAGGGGAAGGATTCATTAGCTAATGATATTATTAACATTCCTTAAGGGTTTATGAGCCAGGCTCTGACCTTAGGAGATAATCCTAAAGGAGGACTATTTCATTTAATCCTTACAGCAGTCCTGCTAAACAGAGACAGTCATCCTCATTTAATACTCAGAGAGGGTGAGTAACTTGTATGAGGTCACAAAGCTTGTAAGACCCTTAAAAGAGGTGTTTTTTTTTTTAATTTTAATGTTTATTTATTTTTGATAGAGGGAGACACAGAATCTGAAGCAGGCTCCAGACTCTGAGCTGTCAGCACAGAGCCCAACGTGGGGCTCGAACTCACAAACCATGAGATCGTGACTTGAGCCGAAGTCAGACACTTAACTGACTGAGCCACCCAGGTGCCCCTAAAAGAGATGTTTTACCCATCTCCCAATTCCCAGGACCCAGCACAGTGCCTGACATTGATCATTGAATGAATGGATACATACAAAGGGAACCTCTAAACTTTTCCTAAAAACAGACAAACGTCAACTAAATGTGCACTCAGCTTTGAACCAGGGGGAGGAGGGGATGTTACCGAAGACTTATTAGATATGATACATGTTCTTAAGGAACTTACAGCACACTTAAAGAGACAGACATCAAAAATATGTAAACTGTATAAATAAGCCTGTAACTGTGTGGCATAGACGACAAATTTCGTAGGTTTCAAAGGTGAGAGCAGTTGGGATGATGGGTAGCTGGGTGGGACCTGATGTGGGCTTTGGAGAGCCAGTGCGCTCCAGGAAGGTGATTCAGGGGGCAGGCTGGGGTGTTGAGGCTGCAGGAGCAGGTGATGGAAACCACCGAAGGCTTTTGAATTTCTTTTATTCCCTAGTGCTCTGTGAGCCGGGGGGCCTCTCTGGTCTCTGCTGAGTCCTCTGCAGTGTGAGTGGATGGCCAAGAGGGCTGCTCTCTCTCTCCCGGCTCTGATGAGGTGGGCCGGCCCTTCCGGACAGAGGCTTGGGACGGGCTTTGCCAATTCTGTTTGCAAGGGGCCCACAGTCCTGCAGAGCCCCTGGATGGTGGGGGACGGAAACGAGGCTGGTAAGCCAGGAGATGGCGTGTGGGACACCGCACAGTGAGGGTGCCAAGCTTATTGGGAGAATGAAATGCATCCGTGCTCACCCCAGCCTGAGAGTGTATGCGATTTGTGCTGCTTCTGTTGAGTCTCTGAGCAAAGGAACCTAAGCCTCCGCCTCCACCCCCCCAACCCCAGCTCACCATTCTTCCCCCTCCATTCTTCCCCAGCCCATTAGGCTGAGGATCAGTATTTCTGGGATCACCACTGCTGTTTCCCCAGAAATAAACCACAACCTTCCAAAAGAAGGCTTAAAGGAGGCGGGACTCTCCTTTAAGAGAAAAAGAGTGTTTTCTCTTTCTTCCCTGTCAGGCTGGGCTGCTGTCCTGACACAGGTTCATGACTCTGAGTCCAGTGCATGTAGAGCTGATGTTCCCACAGCTCCCACCCAGTGCCCTCCAGCTGGTGGGGTGGAGGCATTCTGCACATCCAGTCTCACTCAGCCTCGCCTTGGGTTGGTTGATTAAGTGCTTGCCTTCTCGCTTCATTCGTTCATTCGTTCGTTTGTTCATTCATTCATTAGTTTGTTCGTTCATTCAGCAAGCATAACTTCCGTGCCCTTTCTATACCAGACCTTTGGTGTCCAATATAATAGCCATTAGCCACGTGTGGCTGTGGAACACCGGAAATGAGACAGATCTAAACTAAGGTGTGTTGTGTGTAAGTATAAAATACACGCTAGATTTCAAAGACATAATATGAAAAAAGATGTAACATATCCCACTAATTTTTAAATTGATTATATGTTGAAATGACAATTTTTTTGATATATTAGATTAAATACAAATATATTGTTAAAATTAATTTCACTTTTTTTTTTTTTTTTTTTTTTACTTCATAGAAACCTTTTTATTTTGAGAATTGTAGACTCACATACAGGTGTAAGAAATAGTCCGGAGAGAATCTGTATACCCTACTCCTGTTTCTCCAGATGGTAACATCTTGCAAAATTATAGTACCGATGTCACAACCAGGAAATTAACATTGATACAATCCATCAACCTAATTCAGACTTCACTGGTTTTACACACCACTCATTTGTGTGTC
Organism: Prionailurus viverrinus; assembly: GCF_022837055.1. Lineage (NCBI taxonomy): Eukaryota > Metazoa > Chordata > Mammalia > Carnivora > Felidae > Prionailurus > Prionailurus viverrinus. Next base: position 68,258,100 of record NC_062572.1, on the reverse strand, counting down.
CGTATGTAGTCACTTCTGTGGAATTTTATTAGGTGTTTTTATTGTGGCTAGCAGAACATTCTAGATTATGGATGTGGCTCCTGGTGTATTTCTGTTGGATTGTTTGGCTCGAGTTTCTGGTTGCCGAGATGTAGCAAACAGGTTCCCTTTCAAGGAGCTCATAGGGGGAGAGGGACCAACTACTCATGAAACGTTCACAAACTCTGTTACGTACTAAGGACCAAGTGGGCTGGGGCTCTAGGACAGAGAGACTCCTGTGGCCTCAGTCCTTGTGGAAACCTGTGTCTTCAATGGATAAAGGAGACTACCGGTTTGAAACAGGGTGGGGGCTCCAGTCCTCCCCACCTGGCTCCCTCTTCCTCACCCCCACCCTCCACCACGTCCCCTCTCTCCTCTGCAGAGTCTCACAGGGTACCCCAGTGCTCCACAGAGCCAAGCTTGGGAATCACTGGACGAGGCTGAGGATTTGAGGGGAGTCTTGAAGGAAGAGGAAGGTCTTGTCCTAGAGGATCAGAGAAGCAACCCTAGTAGGGTCTGGTGGAGCCGCTGTAACAAAGTACCACAAACTGGGCGGCTCCAACCGAAAGTTCTGGAGGCTGGAAGTCTACGATGAAGGTGTCAGCAGGGCTGGTTCTTCTGCGAGCTGTGAGTGGGAACCCGTTCCATGCCTGTCCCGTAGCTTCTTCGGCTTTGCCTGTCATCTTTGGCCTTCGTCGGCTTATAGGGTCTCCCCCTTCATCTTCACATGGCGTTCCCCCACCCCCGCGTACGTGTCGCTGTCCGAATTTCCTTTTTTTATATGGGGGCCCACCCTACTCCAGTATGACCTCATCCTAATTTAACTAATACCGTCTGTGATTCCCAAGTAAGGTCACCTTCCCCGGTAGTGGGGGTCAGGACTTCAACATACGAATTTCGGAGGGACGGATACAACCCGTAGCGGGAGCCAAGGCTGGTGCAGGAATGAAATGACTGGAGAAGTTCAGCCAGACGGGGTTCCCCAGGCTGGGGAGAAGAGTGTGGGCTGCTGACCCCGGAGACACGCGCACACACAGGATCTGGGACACATCATCAGAGGGAAAAGACAGAATTAGCGGGAGCTCTCAGAGCGGTTGGACTAAATGCATGGATGAGTGTTTGAGGGGACCCGCCCCCGATGTCTCCATCACCCCTCTGCCTTCCAAGGAGCCAGGGGTCCCCACTCTGCTCACTGTGGTGTGCCATTTGGGCCCGGAGTGCCAGAGGACAGCAGGAGGGCTGTGTGTGTGCCCGCAGCTCCTCTCTCACGCCGTGCTCCACTTGCCGCAGCCCCTCTTGGAAGGGAGGTCTGGAACAGCGGCCCAGAGAACGCTGGATGTTTGGATGTCGGCTGAGGGGCCCAGGCTCTTCCGTGGTCTGTAGATTGGGGGTGGCAAGGTGGTCTCAGGACTGTGCCTGGAGCTTGTCTGGTTTCACTCTCTCTGGACCCCTCCCCTGGCTGGGTGTCTACATGTGCACCTCCCCTGCCCCTGCCCCTGCCCTAGCACTGTCAGTGCTCGGACAGCCCCGGGCCCTGGCCCAGCAGCTCCTTAGCCAGAAGCCTCGGCAAAGCCACGGACGGCCGTTAAATCCAGGAGGCTCTATCTGCCCCCTGGGACCCTGGGTCCCAGGCCTGGGGGCTCTCAAGGAGACCTCTGCAGTGCCTCAGGGGAGGACAGTCCCCCACTCCTCTGCTCCTCCCTCAGGAAGCTCCCACTACAACAGCTTTTCTGTTGCCCCAACTGGGTGAACCCTGGGGATGAATCCACTTCCCTTGCCCTCCTGAGGTTCTTCTGAGGGGGATGTTACCACCCGGCCCTTCACAGAGAAGTAGTGAGTCACTGGTGAGTCAGGAGCGGGGACAGGCGAGGGAGCACGGGGAACCTGGCAGTTAGGCCCATTAATCCCACTGAAAAGGCTTCCCAGCTGGCAGGCGTTTCCGCCCTGATCCGGGTGGGAAGGTCCAAGCACCTTCTCAGAGAGGCCTTTTCTGACCAGTTCCTTCTGTGGACCCGGAGCTGGGGGAGGCCTGGGGGGCCTTAGCGCTTGCAGACTCCTGGTGGCCCAGCTGAGCTCTTGGCTCCTCAGAAGATGACATTGGTCTCATCTCCCTCTCAGATGGTTTTGAGGGACCAGAAAGGTGGCGCTGTTTCTCTGAACGCATGCCCCATCACCTGCCGCCTGCCCTGTCTCACGCGGGGTCACTCTTGCCAGCCCCAGGAGAAGCCATCACCTCCGGCCTCGGGCCCCTGCAGGTGTTGGCGCTCTCCTGGAACATCCTTCCTCCGGACCCACCTGCTGCCTCATCACCCACTTCCTGTCCTGCCCCATATCGCCTTCTCAGAGACGCCCTGACCCGAAACTCCTTACCCCCTCGCCGCCCTTTATTTATTCCAGGGCACCTTTCACCCTCTGACACACTGCACGTCGATGACCTGTTAGCTTATTGTCGTCGTATCCATCTCTCTCTGGTCGAGGTCCCTTCCTCTGGGGCAGGGCTTTTGTCTTTACTTTGTTCATTGTTGAATCCGAGCCCCCAGCCTGGCAGGGCTGTTCGATAAACATAGAATAATATAATAAATATTTGGAATGAGTCTATGTATGTAATAAAATAAAAATAAAATAGCGTGAAGACAAAGGAAAGGTCTCCTCAGTCAGCTGTGAGGGACAACACAAGCGATTTGCTGGTTAATAATGGAAAAGTGGTTGTCCATTTCATTTCACAAACTTGGTGCGAAAGAGCTCATTTCCTTTTTTTTGTTGTTGTTTTTTTTTTTTTTAATTTTTTTTCAACGTTTTTTATTTATTTTTTGGGACAGAGAGAGACAGAGCATGAACGGGGGAGGGGCAGAGAGAGAGGGAGACACAGAATCGGAAACAGGCTCCAGGCTCCGAGCCATCAGCCCAGAGCCTGACGCGGGGCTCGAACTCCCGGACCGTGAGATCATGACCTGGCTGAAGTCGGACGCTTAACCGACTGCGCCACCCAGGCGCCCCGTTTTTTTTTTTTTTTTTTCTTTTAATTAAACCTTATCCAGGGGCGCCTGGGTGGCTCACCTGGTTGAGCGTCTGACTTCAGCTCAGGTCATAATCTCACGGTTCGTGAGTTCGAGCCCCGCACTGGGCTCGCTGCTGTCAGCCCAGACCCCGCTCAGATCCTCTGTCCGCCTCTCTCTGACTCTCCCTTGCTCACATTCTCTCTCTCAAAAATGAATAAACATTTATTTCAAAAAAAGAAAAAGCCCACCTTATCCACCAGCTGGTGGGTAACTGAGTCTATCATCATGGAGGTGCCTTCTTTTTACTCCCCGCCCCCACCCCAGAGTTTGTGCGGAACAAACAGTTGGGGGCTCCCTAGCCACCCCAGCCTCGATCAGTCTGCGCACTGCTTTCTGGAGGCTTTTGGAGCCCTAGGTGCAGCTTCCTGGGGTGCCCCGAGCAGTGGGCTTTCTGAGGCCCTGCTGTCTGTCTAGAGGGGGAAGTGGTGGGGAAACCCCGGGCCTCCTGGACTTGAAGCATCTTCTGCCAGCCACCCCTCCTAGACCTGGGGGACCCCCTCCCCTCCTGGTGCCAGCTCAGTTTCTTCAGGGGGCTGGGAAGCTTTCAGCCTTCACAACCCACAAGGCCCTAAAGTAAGAGGATAAAAAAGCCCAGCTCCCTTCTTGGAGCGGGGGAGGGAATAAATAATTCAACAGATTATCCTCCCACGAAAGTTACATACTGATGTTTTCTGAATGACTTTCTTCTTTTATGGGTTTTTTTTTTTTTTTTTCACATAGAGCCAACTCAAGGTTACCCTTGCAATAATAGCAGGTCAGGCATGTGGATTCCTACTGCACACTCCATCAGTGGGCGAGTGGGCTGAAAGAGGGTAGTCATGGGCTCCGGAAGGGAAGGGTGCTCCCCTGGGCTCCCCGGAGGGGGTGCTGTTGTGGCGGTGAACTTGTGCACTGTGCATGAGGCAAAAGGCTGAGGGGGCTGACCCAGTCCCCGGGACGGAAGACCCTAACGCGTGCTGTGTGCGGCCGGCTCCCGGGACGGGATCCAGAACGTCGGTGGCACAAGGACTAGACTGAGAGTCGGGACTCCTGAGTTCCAGGTCTAGCTTTGCCACCCTCTGGCTGAGAGGTAATTTCTCACCCAGTGTCTCAGTTTCCTCAGCTGTGATGGATGATGCACACTATCTCCCTTATGCACAGGGGCTTCTGGCGGGGGGTCCCCCAGACGGCATCCAGCAAGCAACATGGCGCATTTGGTCCGCACAGTGTTTCCACCTTGAATTCATGGGCGGCACTTAAATATTGGGGTGCCCTAGACTCCCAAGGAGGGAGCAGGGTGGGCATGGAGGAGACAGCTTAACTCTGTGATACTCTGGTCCGGGGCTCTGGAGACATCCGAGACAGCTCCCCTCGCCTGAAAGATGGGAACAGAATTCTGAAGATTTGCCGAAGGTCACCGGGCTCATTAGTGGCCGATCCAGGTTGACCAGACGGCAGCTCAGACAACCATCGCTGTCCTGTTCCTGTAGCTTAGAGGCTATGTATTTTAAGGGTTTTTATTAAAAATTTTGTTTCTTCTTTCATTTATCTCTTTTCCCCTGAGTCTCCCCCCTTTTTGCTGTTTGTTTTGTTCTCTGACTTTGAAGTTCAAGCTTTTCTCACAACGCCTGTTCATATTTAAGGGCAAGCCAGTCTCCAGAAGGTTCACTGGAGCCCTGTGAGGAGGGCATTGTCTTAGGACAGTTGTTCTCAGCTGGGAGGATTTTGCCTTGGCGGCGCGGGAGACATTTGTGATCGTCCCAATGGGAGGGTGGAAGATGGGGTGCTCCTGGAATCTAGAAGGTAGACACTGGGGGTGCAGCTCAGCCCCCCCACAATGTACAGGACAGTCTCACACCACAGAATGACCCAGCCCCAAATGCCAGCAGCACCAGGTTGAGAGACCCTGTGCTAGGGCAATCGGGTGACCCAAGCCCTATTTTTACATGCCCCCCCCCCACTCCTTTTTTTGACCTGGTCTGGTTCCCTCCGCAAACCCACCATAGCCACCGGTGGGGCGGGGTGTGGGGCAGGTGGGTTTCAGATTAGCTTGTCCGTGAATGAGGAGGACTGAGGCACTTCCGTGGGTCAGCTCCCCGCGGCGCGGCCTCCTGACAGCCATGGGGCGGGCAGGCCGATGCCACAGCGTCCATGGGCGCCTCATATGAACCTAGGTCCCCGGCCTTTCAGCCCCATTCCGTGCTCCTGCCTTCAGGGGCCCCGGCCCCCCGGTTTAAGAGCCTTCTTGAGTTGTGCACGGGGAAGAGATGCGCTCCTCATAAACGGGGCTCCACTCTCTCAGGTCTGAGGGAGTTAGTTACCCATCTGCTTTCATCTTGCGCGGTGCTGCGGCTGGCCTCTCCTGTCACCTCTCCATGCTCGCGGCCTTGTCTGTTCCTTTGCTATCATTTCAGTCAGGGTTGGGCAGGCAGCGGAAATAACCAGGTGTGTTGACCAGGAGAGCCAGACTTCATTAAAAGCTTTGCAGCGTGCCTGACCCCCGAGGACGGCAAAGTGCTGGCAGGCGGGAGCTCTTCTGGTAGAAGTCTCTAGAAGGTGGGGGTGGAGGGACGCACCACACAGGAGGTAGGAGAGCTCTATGACCTTGACCTCGCCAAGGCTCAGTTTCTCTGTGTATCCAGCACGTAACCTCAGCTCTGCAGGCAGAGGTGAAGGGGGGGGGGGTGCTGGATGTAAGTGAGCAGAGCTGTGGTTTGTTACCGTCAGTCATCCTCGTGGGTAGACGTCACCTCTGTCTCCAGCGAGTGCGTGGTCAAGGCGATGTGTCACTTGGTACAACAGAAAGTGATCTGTGGTAGATGGGTTTAACCCGGCATGTGGGCCTTGAGTACCGACTGCCTCGTTTTCTTGCCAGAAGCCTCCAGTTTGGTTGGCAGAGTGGCGACCAGCTGGCCAATTGGACGGGGCTCTTTAATGTCACGGACGACCCAGCAGTGCAGAGCGGCAGTGACTCCAGCTCCAGGTACAGACCCCCGGCGAGTGACCAGGGAGGGGGGAAGCCCATCCTGAGGTGACCTCGTAGCCCCTGCCCCATGCTCCGCCCCAGAGCTACCCTCAGGGAAGAAGCAGGCCCTAAGCTTACTGCCTTTTGGCATCGGCCTTGTCTCCCTTGCCGTGAGGGGTGAGGGCTAGACCCAACCACAAGGTAGGGACTCACTGGCCCCTCTCTGACTGGAGCTGGAAGGGGTGCGGAGTCTGGGTCTCGAGCTTTCATTTGAGGTGGGGGCTTCGGCTCCGTCCCTCCCACAAGGATTTCGGATGTCAGCCTGCAAGCGTGAGCAGGTGTGTGGGTGGCCTCAGGGCTGGGTGTTGGGCGTGGGTTCGGGTCCTCTGACATCCCACTGGGCAGGCCCCAGGCGGGGCTGACCTTGACTGGGGAAGAGCCATTCCCATCAAGATGGTGCTGACATTTGACATTCATACGGTCACATGGATATTTCTTCTTGCTCTGCTGCCGTGTTTGGAGTTCAATCAGTAACGAAGGGCACTCTGTACATTCCGGAGTTCAGTGTTTGTTGAATGAAGGAAAATACAGTATCCTCAGGTGGGGCACGCTCATTGCAGGGAAGGCGTCGCGGGGAATTCTTCCAGACTGGCAGAACTCTCTCTGCTCAGAGCTGGGTGTGGCTGGAACCCGCCAGCTAAGGGTTTCCAGGGGCCAATTAAGTCGTTTGGTCCCTTCATTTTTGCATTTCTAAGTGCGTGCTAACTCTCGGGTCTGTTTCCCTGGAAAGAGGCCTGAGTTTTGTTGTTATTCATTTTGACATCAGAATATTAAATGGACCCCACAGAGGAGAAGTAGTGTGTGTTTCAGGGACAACCCCCCCCCCCCCAATATGTGTGATTTTGTTCAATGCTCTGAAAAAGTAAAAAAGTGGTGCCAGTGTCAGAAAAACATCAGTCGGGGCAGTGTCCACAGACAGGCCTTAGGACGTGGGGTAGCCTCGGGGACCTGGTCTTATCCTGGCCTTTACGAGTACGGTTCTTTCCATATATGAGTGGTAGGAGCCCTGGCCGGCTGCTGGGCCCCTGGGCTGTCACCCGGTGAGAGCAGGGAGTCCAGACTTGCCCCTTCCAAGCACTGAGCCCCCAGTGTTGGTCTTTCCATTTCCTTTCGTGACTCGCTCGCCTGGATGGCGGGCGGTCTAGGTGTCCACCTTCCTGGGAAGGACTCTGAAGAACCCCCTGGGAGAGGTTTGGCTAGAAGGTGCTAATGAACTGAGCTGGATGGCACAGGCATTTCCTGGGGGAGGGGAGACTCCAGCAAGAGTTCTGTTTCCTCCTTTTCCGGTTGCTAACAGCCTTTCTCTCTCCTCCTTTCTCTGCATTTTGTTGCTAATTTCTCTGCCTCCCTACCCCACCTCCTCTCCCCTCCCTTTCTTCCTGCCACACTTGCTTGGTCCCCATTTCCTGCTTCCCTCCCACCTCCTTTCTTAACTACTCCCCCTCCCAGTGACCCAGACCAGCCTCCCCTCCCCTTTCACCCAGGATCCCCCAGGGTCAGGGTCACTGCTGGCCTCTTCCATTTGGCTTTGGAACTAAGGCACCCTTTGTTCCACATCCTCCCCAGCTAGCTGAGTTGATTTCCTCCTGGAGGGCTGCCATTTGACCCAGAGCCCCCTTGGTCATGGAATAAATGTGATGACCACACATCCCAACTTCTTCTGGGACAATCCCAGGGTCAGATCCCAATTTCTGGTTGACCCTGCAAAGTAGCTACTATGTATGTGAGAAACCACAATACGTACAGTTCCCATGTGTCGGAAATAATGGTTAATGTAATTAGAACTGGACTATACGTTGGAGCTTCTGGTCCTTAAAATTGGTAGGACAGCTCTTGGCAGGAGATTTGCAGGGCTTGGGGAGGGAGCTCACGCTGCTGTGGAAAGTGCTCTTCCGGGTGAAAACACCGCAGTGAACAGCCCTCCACGCATGGAACGTGTGCTGTGCCTCGTGGTATTATTCACCTAGTGAGTAATTCAGTGCGTATGCCATATTTTGCTCGCTATAGTTGTGTGGTGTGTCGGAGTGTGGTGAAGTGTGTTATTTATTATTAACACGGTTGGAAGGGAAAGTCAGGAGTTACCATATATAACCAGAGGACAAGAAGAGGCAAAAAAAAAAAAAAAGCGAATGACTCATAAATTGTATATTCAGCCAGGAGCCCAGGAGAAGGAGCAGGTCCAAGCGATCGGTCTGGAAAGCTCCAAATAAGACCACACAGAAAACCCAGGCCAGATAGAGCTCCTAATGGCTGTGGTCAGGTGTTGTCCAAGGAGAAGACCGGGGAAGGCCGGGCCGAATTGGAAAGTGTGTGAGTCGTAAAATATACATCGACATATAGCTTTATTAATTCAAGTGCAGGTCTAAAAGTGTCCAATAGGAGTCCTTAAGGGAACTGCTTTAGGGAGCCGATAGGGATAATTTTTTTTTTAATTTTTTTTTTTTTTCAACGTTTATTTTTGGGACAGAGAGACAGAGCATGAACGGGGGTGGGGCAGAGAGAGAGGGAGACACAGAATCGGAAACAGGCTCCAGGCTCTGAGCCATCAGCCCAGAGCCTGACACGGGGCTCGAACTCACGGAGCGCGAGATCGTGACCTGGCTGAAGTCGGACGCTTAACCGACTGCGCCACCCAGGTGCCCCGATAGGGATAATTTTTAATCAGCAAATGCTGCTGTGTAAGTGGGGTGCTTTGAACAAGCAGGAAGATCTTAGAAGACAGTTCTCATCACGTTCCAGTTACGTGTTTATGTTTCTGTCTCCCTCACTAGACAGTGGTTGTGCTTCTCCACCTCTGAATTCTCAGCAGCCAGTGTGTAAGCAGAAGGGGCTCAGTAAACGTTAGTTGAATTACAAAATGAATTAAGCAGGCACGTAGTCAAGGCTATTGGTAAAAAAGCACACTTAGATGTCAGTGTGGCCGAATTCTCCCTTAGAGATCTATTCCTTTGAATCAGTCTGTCTCTGGCACTGGCTTTGAAAATTAATCCCCAGAGGGGCCGCACTTTGAATCACAAACTCGTTCACAGTGTGGAATGATCTGAGAAGAGCAGGTGGTAGGGAAGTCTGGGCATTCTGGGCAGCCGGGTGGGGAAAGGGAGGCTGTGGGAGGGGGAGAGGGGCGGCTAAGAAGTAGAGAAGGCAGTGAAGGCAGGTTGTGTACTTGTGCAGTAACTGAGAAGCCCTCCCAAACACCTCCCACAGAGCATCGTGGCAACTGTGGGACGCGGATAAGGGAGAGCTCTTGTCCTCCATGGCCAGCTCAGTGCTTTGAGCCACCTCGCCCGGCCCAGCCGCCTGCCCTCCCCGTGACCGCCCAGAGGGCCGGGGAGGCAGCAGCGCCCTTGGCGGTCACGGTCCTGCAGGGTGGGCAGTTTTGCTTCCACTGCCTCTGCGTGTCCCAGGAAAAGGACCGGGTCAGAGGGGCCGAGGGCCGCTGGGGCAGGAGTCAGTCCTACAGGTGCTGACTGTCAGCCAGGCCTGCGGCCGCAGCATTAAAGGGCTTGGCTCAGCTGCTGCCAGCTGGACCCCAGCCCCACATCAATTCCTTATCATCCTGCCAGTACCCACCTCCCACTCACCTCCTCCTTGAAGCTTTCTTGGATAGCCTCTCTATATTCTATAAGAAGTATCTGCACAGAGGAATGCTTCTATCATTTCACGCCAGAGAACTCTCCAGCAAGTGCACGTACACGGTTCCGTGTTTGTTCAGGTATCCCCCAAATCCCAAGAACGGTGCGTGCATCTCCAGGGCCCTCCAGACCCTCCAGCTTCAGACACAGCCCACAGGTGCCCTGACTGGCCGGCCTCATCCGCCCTTCTCCCAGAGTCTGCACCGCCCTGGCCCTCCTGGTCTGGGTGATACGGCAAGAGCCGGTGTGCAAAGACGACTCCAGGAACTTTTCTCTCTGATGTCTAGAGCAGAGCTGGCCCCAGGCCACTGCCCATCCACGCTGCCCGTTCCTGGGACAGCATTCTTCCTGTGCTGCTGGGCTTCCAGGTTGGGGTGCAGGGGACCTCCCAAGTGGTGGTGGGGGGGGGAGGGGAGCACCAGCCACGGGACGAAAGAGCAAAAGCCCCCAAACTGACGCGACGAGAGACTCTGTTCCGCAGAAGAGCGAGCCAGCTGAGTGTCCAGGGCCCGGGCCAGAGCCCTTCGCTCTGGGGTGAGGTCTGTGTGCGTGTCCAGCACGGCCTCTGCAGTCCGGGGTTTGGGGTTGTCATTTTTCAGAGCTGGCGTTCAATTTCGCATTGTGTTATGCTGTATTCGGCTATTCCCCAGTTGTTTCAAGACAGTGTGTAATCAGGTACTACATTTGCGTGGCACGGATGGTGGGTGTGCCAAGAGCTCAGTGCGGAAGTCAGAGGTGCTTCCGTGGGGGGCAGAATCGGGCTTGGATCCTGACAGGCGATGCCCACGGGCAAGTGCTCCGGGGGCTGACGGGGTGCCCGGTGCTGTGCCGGGCGCCTGCCCCCCATCCTGCATTTCATCTCCCTCTCCCGTGTTTGAGGCGGGTACTGTCATCGCCCTCATTTTACAGGTGAGGAAACCGAGTCCCTGCAAGTGATGGGGGATGGAGCTGGTCACACCATGTGCCGTGTGACTCCAGACTCCCCGGACTGACAGCCCGTGCTAGACGGAGGGATTGTTCTTTCTGGACTGTGGACAGGTCAACCCGGGTAGGGTCGGGCGTTCGGGTACCTCTCTAGGGTCTCTCAACCGCCCCCCTCCCCGCCATCTCTTTGCCGCCTTTTATCCTCTGTGTCTTTCCCCCACCCCCTTTGTGGTTAGTGCTTTCTTGACTGTTACCCCTGACAAATGCTTCCTTCTACCTGCTCCTGGAGGCTCCACATTTCAAAGAGGAGCTGTTGGGGGCAAGATTAGCCCGAGGGAGGGGCGCCTGGGTGGCTCAGTCGGTTAAGCGTCCGACTTCGGCTCAGGTCATGATCTCGCCATCCGTGGGTTCGAGCCCCGCGTCGGGCTCTGTGCTGACAGCTCAGAGCCCGGAGCCTGTTTCAGATTCTGTGTCTCCTTCTTTCTCTGACCCTCCCCTGTTCATGCTCTCTCTCTCTCTCTCTGTCTCAAAAATAAATAAATGTTAAAAAAGAAAAAATTTAAGATTAGCCCGAGGGAAAGAATGTTCGTGCACTGTGCCCTACACACCTGACTCGTGAGTGCAGTCTGGTTTAGCATCAGCCTTTCCGGTCAATTTTTAAGGCTGTGAGAAAGGACAAAAAAAATAAATAAAAAGACGGCCGGAGTTCTCTCGGGCTCCATCCAGCTGGGAAGAATTTGGGGAATCAGGTTTGGCAGAATGTTCTGGGCTGGGTGCTGGAAAAGCAAAACAAAGATGGTGCAGCTTTCGCATCTCCTCCCACATACCTGACGTGGACCTCCGGTGGCCAACAGGCAGGAGGCCGTCTGTGGAGGCCAGGTCGTTGGCGTCCTGGGTCTCATCAAGTGGTGGTGTCCCGTGTGGTAAAGTCCCCCTGGCCCTCGAGCTTTGTGGCCCTTGGTTGAGTCTGAATGGAGTCTCCTGGGCAAATGACCACTTGGGCGCATGGGTCTGTGCCCCAGTTCCCTCATCCGTTGCACTGTCACCTTGTTCAGGCACTAGTGGTGGGGTCCCCCGAGAGGACCTTCTGGGTAGATCCGGGCCCCAGCTTCATCCTGACTCATGGCTGAGTATGAGGACTTTCTCTCTGAGCCGTGGTGTCCAGATCAGATGATCGAAGGTGCCTGCCAGGGCCTCCCCCAGGTCTGCTCCCAGAATGGCAAGTAAAAGGCGAGTGGGGTCAGGCTGGAGGACCAAGCATGCACCCGTGATCAGTAGTTTAGGGGGCTCCCGGATAGGAAGGCGCCCGAGGCCGTCCCAGTTTCGCACTCCACGTAGCCATGCACACGGCCTGCACCTGCTAGGTTGATGGCCGTAAAGACTGTGCTGGGGCGGGGGTGATGGGGCGATGGGGCTCACAGAGGCTGTCCTCCCGCGCAGGCCTCCTTGTACAGATGTAAACCTTCGTCCCGTCACCCTCCACCGGGGCTCCTACAGAGCACTCGGGTCTCTTCCTTCTTCCTCTGGCGGGTCCCTCACACGCAACTGACTGTCCCTCCCAGTTCTGCAGGCTGGGTGTTCGAGATCAGGAGGAGAGCACAGTTCAGGGTCAGATGCGAGCCCACCCTGCCTTGCACACCGTCATCTTCTTGCTGTGCCCTCGCCTGGTGGGAAGAGGGTGAGAGAGCTCTGTAGGGTCCCTTTTATAAAGGCACCGATGCCATGCGTGAGAGCTGCGCCCTCATGACCTAATGGCCCTCCAGTGACCCCGCCTCCTAATGCCATCACATTGGGGGGTTAGGTTTCAGCACGTGAGTTTGGGGGGGGGCACACACCTTCAGCCCGTGGCACTCACTCTGCTCGTCACGCAGACTCCCGCGGTGACTGTGTCCAGCACCTCCCACTTCCGTCCTCACCTCAAGCCACGCCAGTGGGGCGTCTGCCTCCCGGCTCCCCTGAATCTGCGCCGGTCAGGGTCACCGATGACCGTCTGGTTGCTAGGGCAGCAGGACCTCATCCATCCTCCTCTTCCTTGGCCTCCATTAGCTCTGGACAGAGCCGACCCTTCTGTCCTGGAAATGTTCTCTGCTCTTGACTTCTGTGGCATTGGGCGTTCCGGGTTTTCCTTCTTCCCACAGACTTCCCTTCTCAGTCTCCTTCCTTGGCCCCTTCTCTCCTGCCACCATCTGAATGTCGGAGCTGACTGCACGCGCCCCTCTGTGCTCTGCCCTCCTCTGAGATCTCACTTCGTCCTTTGTGCCTTGACTCTGGAACATGTATCTCTAACCCTGGCCTCTGCACTGGACTGCTGACTGCCTACTTACGATGTCCTCCCGAATGTCTGAGAGTCCCAGCAGCCTTACGGTGGCCCAGGGGCTTCGGACTTCCGCCCACGCTGTTTATCTTCATCGTTCCCTCCTCTCGAAATGGCTCTGTGATGCAACCAGTTGTCCAAGCGAAACTCCTAGGAGTTACCGTTGATTTCTCTCTTTCTTTGTCGCTGCGTAGATCTTGTCATCAGCTTATCCTTAACCCATTTCCTGCTCTGTCACCTTCTCCCACGTCTTAGCTGCCACTCTGTGCAATCCCCCCTCTTCTCAGGCGGCAACAGTCCCGTCTCCCTGTCTGCTTTACAGTGCGTCCTCCCTGCAGCGGCCAGAGGGAACTTTTCCATCAGACCGTGCGATTCCTCTGCTTCAACGCCCGGCTGTATCGAGGGGCCCACAGGCCCAGCCTGACCTGGTGCCGCTCGCCTCTCCGGCCTCATGTCCTCTGCCTGTCCACCCCACCGCCCCCACTGCCCTGTCCCTGCAGCCCGCTGGCTTTTTCCATCCTCGGGGTGTTTGTGTTTATTTGCCCTTCCCTGTCTGCAATGCTCTTCCTGCGCTCCTGCTGAGGGCTCCATTTCTGTTTGTTCAGAGAGGCCTTCCTTGACCTCCTACCAGCCTTCCAGGGACCCTCCAGCCCCCTATCCTGTTTTACTTTTATAGAGCTCATTACTACTTGGCACTATGTTGCATTAATATTTCATTTGTCTCCTCTCGTGAAAGTCCAGGAGGGCGGGGGGCGGGGATTGTATCTGGCTTGGTCGTCAGTGCATCCTGGCCTGAAACTGTGCCTGGCGTGTAGCAATGGATCAGTAAATCTTCGGTGAGTGAAAGAGGAGAAGACCATCCATCGAGGGGAGTTGCACAAAGTCCAGTTTACTAAGGACTGAGCTGGGGAGCGTGCCGGGGGCTGTAGGCACGTTCGAGGCAGAACACAGAAGGCTGCCAGGAAGCTGGCCTCTGATGTGCAAGCAGGTAGCAGCCACGAAAGACACAGTGAGGAAGAGCGTTCCCGAGAGAGACACCCCTCCAGTGAGAAAAGAGGACCGATTCACGCCCCTGGTGCCGGGAGGGAGAGAAGGACCCCGAAGGGAGCAGAGGTGGCCAGCTGGGGTGGGGAGGGGAGGAGAGGGGAAGTAAGAGGAGGCCAGTAGGTCTCAGCGGTTAGCTTGGGCCCCCGGGGCATGGTGGTGAGGCGCAGAGGGGCAGTAGGGCGGTGTCCGGGTGGAAGGCCGACCATGCTCGTTTAGACGCGTGGAGGTGTGCCGGGTGATTGGGCCGGATTTTAGAGGGGAGCTTTCCAGGGCTCCTTGGTGCAGCGCACAAAGTAAGGCTCCCGCGCGTGCACACTTGCGTGGACTGTCGGCACACTGGGTGTGGGGCCCTGCAGACCCACAGGGCGGGGGTGGGGGGGTGGAAAGGAGGAGTGGCAACAAGCTTTTGCCCCTGACCCCCCAGCCCCCACCGCTTGCCAGGAACGACCCTCCAGGGAAGCTCGCGCCGACAGTGGATGGATCACGGGACTATCGAGGGTTGTATTCAGAACATCAGGCTTTCTTAGCTCTCCGTTCTGATCCTTCAACCCCCTCTGCAGATTCCCACGGACGGATGAGGAAATGGTGGTCCAGGGAGAGCCAGCGTCCAGCCAGGGGGCCGAGTCAGGTCTCTCTACCACCTGGGGAGGGGGGAGTGTCTCCTCTGGGCAGCTGTGACCTGCAGTTGACAGCCCAGCTCTTCTTGGTTCTCTCTGCACCTATTTGAGAAGACACCACAGTCCTCTGAATTGTCAGGCTGCAGTTTCCAGACTCTGGTTTCTGTGCGTTTGCTCTGACGGGTAGCGCGCTGTCTCGAGATGGCAGCTGTTCTGGCCCCGAAATAGCATGGAGCTCACTGAAGGGGAGGGGGTTGCTCGCCGAGAAATCCCCCCCACCCCCCCATAACCGTGGCTTGTCAGAATCAGGGAGAGGGAGTACACTGCAGTCACTGAAGAACATAGGTTCTGGGCTCCTGAAAGCCTGAGGTCCCCTTTCCAGCACCCCCATTTATGAGCTGAATGACTTTGGGCAAGTTGCTTTTCCACTTACAGTCTGAATTTTGGGTATAAAAATGGGGAAACAATACCTGTCCTCACAGGGCTGTCGGGAGAATTAAACAAGACAAAGTTAAAGAGTCCAGTCTCAGACTGCCACATACAGTTGTGCAGGATGGGCACTGCACAAAGATACCCAGCCAAGGGGTCAGGCAGGGTTGACATCCAGCTCACTCTCACTTGATAAATCATGTGACTGGCATGTGGCTTAATTCATCTGGAGAAAGAGGTACTTTTTCCTAATTTGCACAGAGGTGCCATACCCTCACTGTATCCCTACCCAGTGTGGAATACATAAACCACTCTGTGGTCCTCTGAAACTCTGTACCAGGTTTGAGAAGAGTGCAGGGGTTCAGATTGCTGAGCTGGGGCCGCTTCCCTGCTCTGGGCTGGTGGAGGCTCTTGAAGGACATAGAGACCTCCTTGGGCTCCTGTCCTCTTGAACACCATCAGCACCCGGGGACGAGGGGCAGTGTTAGATAGAAAGCTGAAGGCATGCACCTTATCTTGTTCCAGCCAGGTGCTTGCTGGGGCTCAAGTTCTGGGACCTCCAAGAAAGACCCCACAGTCTAGGGTGCCTGCGTGGCTCAGTCGGTTAAGCATCCGTCTTCGGCTTAGGTCATGATCTCGTGGTTTGTGAGTTTGAGCCCCACATCAGGCTCTGTGCTGGTGGTGCAGAGTCTGCTTGGGATTCTCTCTCTCTCTCTGTCTCTCTGTGTCTCTGTCGCTCTCTCTGCCCCATCCCTACTTGTGCTCTCTCACTCTCTCTCAAAATAAATAAATAAGCTTGAAAAAAAAAAAAGACCCCATGGTCCTGATGAAGCTCCCGAGAGGGTTCAGACCAACAGGAGGGCCCTATGAGGGGCAGGCTCATGGACAAAGGCTGGCAGGGATGCGTGAGGGCCCCCGGCCACGCTGACAAGAGGCGTCCTCAGCCTGCAGAACTGGAGCCCGCGTCTGGGTAGGAGAATGGAAACTAACACGCAGGACTGCCGTGGTCACCTCTGAGTTTGTCTTCTCCCTTAGCAGAGGCCATCACCTGCTGGCTGGGCAGCCTGGGCTGCCTGGCCCTCCCCCACCCCCCCCGCCATGGTCCCTGAGGGCACAGAGGAGGGGGCAGGATGGAGGCAGCTTGGCGCCCGCCCCGGACTTGACTGCCGGAAGCCAAGTGGCATCTGAGATGAGCTGGTCTGAGCGGCCGTGACTATTTATACCCGTGAGGTGCCGAATGCGATGCCGGGGCCCCTCCCTTTGCGCCGGGCAGAGATCGGCTTTCGAGAATTGGACAAAGAGACAGCGACTGACTCACCCTGAGAGGCCAGTGGAGTTCAGAAAGTTGGAGAGACTGCTTCTCTCAGACTTCTGGCAGTTTGACGGGAAGCTCGAACTGTTTCGTGGGAGATCTAGGACTTAAAAAAAGGGGCATCTATTAGTGCTTTCCAATAGCGAAAGAGTCATAACCCATTACAGAAAACTTACAAAAGTACAGAAAAGTATTTTAACAGTCATTCACAATCCCATTATTCAAAGAAGCCGCCCATCAGTGCTTTGGTAGGGCCCTTCCCTGCGGCCCGTGCATTCACCGTTCTTTCGGGAGATCACAGTGCTGTAGCTTGTGTTTCCCGTTCAGCATCATCCTGGGAGCGTCTTCCCACGTCATTACACAAGGAGACGGAAGCCTCACTTGTGACGTCCGCATCAAAGTCTGTGTCCCCGCCAGACAGGGATTACCGTGCTTTTTCCAGAACGCAGTCCTTGGGTGTCCCGTCAGAAGCGGAGTCCGGAGGGGGGGCTCTCAGCAGCGGTTGTTATGATCCTGCTTCCTCGAGTGTTAGCTTTAGAGACGGGGGACGAAGCAGCACAGCTCAAAACAGCAAAGCCGGGTAGGATGGAGACAGGAACAGGGCCATTGGCTCCGTTTTCAGACAGGACACCTGGGGCTGTAGACCCCGGTGTGGGGCGCTTTTGACAACTTGGCTGAGGCACCACGTGGGGTGTTTTCGGGGTAGCTGGGGCTCGGTATCGTCACGTATGGCAAGACTCCACGGAAGTGGGAATCACTGCCACGAAGGAGGAAGACTTTATACTCACAGATCCCTAGACACCGGAGGCACGTCGCACCGTAAAGGCCACATAGGGGGCCACCAGGGCTGGTCAGGAGGCAGAGAGGGTGAGAGGGGAAAGTGGGCAAGAGCCTTCACAGGGGTTTCTGGGGAAGAAACAGCTGAGTCAGGGGCACAGGGATTGGTGGACTCTGGGGCCTAAGCGCTGTCCCTAGCTGTGTGGTACCTGGTCCTGGGATGATAAGGGCAGGGGGAAAGAGGCCCTGAATGTGAGAGGAGTGGTGGTGGCGGGTTATGAGCTCTGGACTGGGTTGTTTGCGTAGGAAACGTGCGCTCACGGGAGGTTACCGTCTGGAGGGATTGGCTAGCCCCAGGGTCAACAAGGCCCCGGATGTTAAAGCATCCGAAACACATATAGCTTCTGCACGGAGTCTGCCGCAGAGTTGGGTGATCAGGGACAGTCCCATGTCCGGGCAGAACACGTCATGGGCTTTATGCGCAGGGTGGCAGAGGAGAGGTTTACCGGTAGCAGCGGAAGGAGGACGCCAGCCGGTCCAGATGGCGGAGAAGCTTCCTGAGGTTCGTCGTGCCTGACTCAGCTCTGCCATCAGCCAGCTGAGGTCCAGAAGCAAGTCGCTGACTCTCTGGCCACTCCCGTCCTTTGATGGCAGGAGAAAGGAGAAAGAACGGAACAAACGTTTCTTGGGCTCTTGCTGCGTGCCAGCCACCGTGCTGGGGCTTTCCGTGAAATTCTCATCGCTATCTTACCTCAGCCCTGTCACACGTGCACTGCCCCTTTCTCGTGTGTGGATTTTACAGATGAGGAAACTAAGGCTCGCAAAAGCGATGGGCCTAGGGTGGCTTGGGCCGGGGGGCGGGGGGTGGGGGCAGAGAAAGGACGTGACCCCGTTCTGAAGGCCTGTCCACCTAATAGTCACCAGACACGAGGCGCGAGACCATTTGGAGTCACGGCACTGCCTGGTTCCCCGGATGGGTGAGGCTGGGGGTTCAGGAGAGCAGGAGACCGAGTGGAGGCTGGCAGAGGTAAGGCAGGGATGGCCTCATGGAGGCGGCGGAGGGGCTGGCTGATCTTCGCGAGCTTCTTCCTCGTGTCGGTGGGTCATTCATCCACAAACTGTGTCTCACTCTGGCTTGGTTAGCGAGTGGGAAACACTGAGGGACACTTGGGATCATATTGTCGTGCTGGCTGGGGCCTTGGCTACCACCTAGTTTAAACCGATTGTTTTCAGGAGGAGAAAGAAGAGGCCCAGAGAGGGGAAGCGATTTACCGAAGTCACACAGCTGGGTTTAGAGGCGTGTCCACGATGTGTCTGTAAGACCCCCAACCCCCTGAGAGCTCTGGGCTAAGTCTCCCCCGAAATAACCCCTGCACCATTTGAATCTGGAGCTTTCCTTAGCAGCAGCCTGAGACCACGGCTTCAGGTGACCCAGTGGATTCCAGAGGACCTAGTGGCCCTGGCTCTGGTTGCAAACACTGATCTCCGTGGTAAGATGCCACACCTCGCTTACTGTTGTGTGACTGGAAAATGACGTGAGTTACAGCCAAGGTCGCAGGCTTTTCTGGTGGCCTCATGCTGACCCCTTGTTCTTAATTGCAGATAACAGAGCCCATTTAGCTAGTGAAAGCAGAAAGGGATTTATTTAGGGCACGGCTAGCTCGGAATCTTTGGGAAAGCTGAAGAAAGACCGAAGGCTGAGCCTCCCCGCACTGCACCGTGAAACGGGGCCACCGTGAAAGCTGCCGCCCCTGATGTAATCAAGAAGGTGCTGCTAAGCCTGCAGTTTCCAAGAGCCGTGCCCTGTGCCCTTCCGCCACACTCTGCACCCGCAAAACAATGCCTGGAGCCTTGTCATTGTTCACCTCTAACCCAGCTCTGAGTCAGTCTCGTGCAAATGCTTCTGATTGGTTGAACCTAGATTCTATCCAAACCCTAGCTGCAAGGGAGTCTGGGAAATGTAGGTTTTAGCTTTCTGGCCTGTAGCGCAAAAGGTACAGAGGTAGCAAAGACAGAAGTCGGACGCTCAACCGACTGAGCCACCCAGGCGCCCCTGCCCCTGCCCAACCCCTTCTGAGCAACCTCCAGAGAGAGGCCACTCCAGAGAGAGAGAGAGGCCATGAGGAGAGGCCCCATCCTGCCTCTGGCCGAGCCCAGCAGTGAACTGCTGTGTTTCGTCTGCAGGAACCCTCCCCCCACCCAGGCCCTCTTCCTGCCCTGGGCTGGTGAAACTTCAGGTGCGAGGAGGGTGTTTTAAAGGTCTCCTCACCTGGTGGCTGCGGGAGGCCACAGGGCCCTTTTCAGGGGCCACCAGCTGTCCTCGGTGGAGCGTGGACAAGAGCAGCCTCAAGTCAACGTGTCGGTTCATGCCCCAGCTTTGCCGCCTACCATCTGTGTGACTCTGGGCCAGCGAGTCAACCCCCGGGGCTTCTTCGGGATGCTTGCGATGGTCACTTGCCTCATAGGCTGGTTCTAAAGATGAAAAGGGAGCGCATCCAGGGCAAGCGTGTGGCCCGAGGAAAGGGCTCGGCAGGCGCTGGCCGAAATTGGCGTTATTCTGCGTGGAGCTGCGGAAGGGATCCCGAGGTGCCTCTGGCTGGGGGAGCCAGCCAGCCGGTGTTGGAAAGGGCGTGTGCCCCTCTGCGGTGGGACCTGGCCCGAGCCTGACCCTGCCCTACCGCTGGTGTGCCCTGGAGCTCTATCTGTTAGCCTCAGTGTTCTCAGCTGCCAAATGGGGAGAAAGAAACGTCAGTCTCACCCAGTCACGGTGTGAGCATGAGAGTCAAGGGGGCTAATGAGTGTAGCAAAAGCAGAAGATCTTGGCCGTGTTTGAGGCTGTCCCCGTGTGGCACTTGCCCAAGGGGAGGAGAAAGGGGCAGGAAAGGGCAGGACTGGTTGAAAGTCTGGGTCTCACTGCCCAGACTCCCAGCACTGCCTCCGGCAGGGGCCGATCACAGGAAGCTGGAGAAGGAGACGGTACTCAGAGCATCCCCCCCCCCCCCCACTTCCCTTCTCCTTTGCAGCCACTAGTTTGGAACCCAGCCTGCTTCAGAATGCCATGATTTGCCATGATGAGTTCATCCCTCGTAAAGCCTTACACTCCTGGGATAGCGGAGTGCTCTGAGTAGTCAACCACCCAGCGATCAAGCCAGAGGGCCCCCGAGGTCCTGGTGCCCCCTCCCACTAGGTCATCTGCTGGGGTGGCATTGATGTGCTGTGTGTATTTGACCGGCTAATAGACCCACCCCCACCCCCCACGAGAACCCCGCAGTCCCCCAAAGGTCTGGCCGGCTTCTCTGCATAGTAACCTCTGTCCCTGTTGGTTCCCAGGTACTTTGAGTTTTACGAGGGCCCGTTTGAGTATAACTCCACAAGATGCCTGGAGCTGAGACACGAAATCTTGGAAGTGAAGGTGCTGTCCATGTGAGTGTGGCCGGGGTGGGTGGTGGGTGAAGGTGCACGTGGGATGGGGCAGGACCAGGGGGCAGGGTGGGGCACGGGCCGAAGGAGACTGGAAGGTGGCTGATCTCAGCAGAGCAAGAATTAGGTCCTCCTTCCCCCCCCCCCCCCCCCCCCAGGGCCTCTGGCATTTGGAGAGCAGGGATAATTGCATTTAATGAAAAAAAGGCCAGGTTTGCAAGTCCCCAGGACTCTGGGGATTCAGTCCCTGTCTCAATTACCAGTCTCCGTGATATCATCGCCGGGCTCCTCTTGTACAGAAACCGAAGAGGGCACAGGAGCATCTCACCTGAAATCCAGTACTCCGAGCGGAGGCTTTAAGCATGGCCCTTTGCTATTGCCTTTTAAAAATTTTATATTGATTGATTACATTTCTTACCAAATGTTGGTGTTGGAGTGATACAACATTCAAGTAGTCCAAAAAGGTACACAGAGAAGATTCCCCTGCTCAGAGCCCCCCGTTTCTTGTCAGAGGCGACCAGCGTGTCCTTGTGCGTCTTCCCAGAGAGTCTGCATAAACCAGCCTCGCGCATGGATCTATTTCTTTTTTCTCTTTTTGCACACATCGCGGAAGAACTGTACTTTCTGCTTCGCGCCCAACAACACGGCGCCTATGGCTCTTTTATAAGCCACGGGAGGAGAAGCACATCCTGTGCGGAACATTTCAGCGTGTGTGCTCACGCCCTCCTTCTCTCCCACACGGGGCCACCATGAGTCCGTCGTCCCCCGAGAGGGACTTTGTTGTGTGAATCACGATACTTAATTTCTTAAAATTTTTTTTTTAACGTTTATTTATTTTTGGGACAGAGAGAGACAGAGCATGAACGGGGGAGGGGCAGAGAGAGAGGGAGACACAGAATCGGAAGCAGGCTCCAGGCTCTGAGCCATCAGCCCAGAGCCCGACGCGGGGCTCGAACTCACGGACCGCGAGATCGTGACCTGAGCTGAAGTCGGCCGCTTAACCGACTGAGCCACCCAGGCGCCCCACGATACTTAATTTCAAATAAAATTCCTATGTGTTTGAAAACGGTTCTAGCTGGATGTGGAAGGAATATGGTTTATTCGGGGTCAGGTGGTGTTGGATGCTCTTGTGGACTCGTGGGCCCCTGCCCTGATCCCTGGGACCACTGTCCATGGCCCACGGGCAGGGGCCATGGCTCCTTTACCTATTTGACATGATTTCCATGTGCTGTGGAAATCAGGTCAGAGCATGGTCCCGGGGGTCTGGCAGGCCTGGGATCTTACAAGCTCTGCATCTTTATACAAGTTACTTAACCTCTCTGAGCCTTTTCTTACCTATAGAAATTGGGACACTATTACCTAGCTTTGAAGGGTTTCCATAAAGACTAGATGAAATAACATGTGAGAGCAGGGAGCCCACATCCATAGTAGCACACAGAGGTGCTCGATAAACAAATAAATGTGTCTCCCTCCCTTTTCTTTCCTTTTTGGAGCCACCACCAGCAGTGGCAGCTTTTCTGGGCTGTCATTCAGAATCCTTAAGCTTAGTAGCTGCAGGAAAGCTCCAAGAAATCCAGCTGGGAATAACTGCGTTGTTTCTGGTCCCTGTGCAAACCAAGGGTCTACGTAACCCTCTCTAGAGGTCAACGTGTGAGGCAGCTCAGCCTCTCATCAACACCACCCAGCCCTCGGCTGCGCGCGCACTGTGGTCTCTGCCCTCATGGAGCTCACAGCCCGGCAGGGAAGCAGACATTAATAACTACCCTAGAGAGACAAGGGGATGGCAGGGAGCTTGACCTGGGCTCGGGTGGGGAGGGGGTTTTCAGGCAAAGCTTCTCTGAGGAAGGGATGCCGGTGCTCCCATCGGACGAGCAATAGGAATTAAGTAGGCCAGGAAGGTTCCAGACTGAGGTTCCAGTCTGTGCAAAGGCCCTGTGCCAGGAGGAAGCCCGCTGTGTCCCAGGCTCTGAAGGGGAGTGTGAGAGGGGGACCCGGAAGCCCTGTGGCTGGAGGGGCACATGGGGGCCCGACCTTGTGAGGCCTAGCAGTGTGGTCTGGGATCCAGATTCTATCATCATCTGAGGGCCGTGGGAACCCGTGAGAAAGCTTTAAGCAAGTGGCAGTGCAAGTGCATGTGATGTGCTTGGTTGAGGACTTGGGATTTAGTGGCAAACGTGGTCACCGGGACCTCAGGCGCGAGCCAAAGTCATCAGCTTCCAAGCAGAGATCCTTTGTCTTTTCCCAGAATTCAAAGACCTCAGGCCCTTAACCGTGACATTCTGGAAAGCCAGAGCGCACCTGTTGACAACATTCCTTAGTGTTTTCAAAGGCAAATAATTACTTTTTAAATTACACAACGCAGATAGTCTCTTCATGGTTACTTCGTGGTCTAGACTCAGAGATCTGAGAGACCCATGAGTTGGTCATCCTTCTACATAACTTCCTGTTCCACAGGCCAGGGGCCTAAACAACGGAACTTCATACGCCACCGTTCTGGAGGCTAGAGGTCTGAGAGCGGGGTGCCGACAGGGACGGCTTCTTCGGAGGCCTCTCTCCTTGCCTTGCAGATGGCCGCCTTCTCCGTCTTCACACGGGCTTCCTCCTGTCCCTCCTGCCTGTGTCCTAATTTCCTCTTCTAATGAGGACGGCAGTCATATTGGATTAGGGCCCACCCTAATGACCTCATTTTAGCTTAACTACCTCTGTAAAGACCTTGTCTCCCAAGACTCACATTCTGAGGCCTCAGGGGTTAGGATTTCAACATATGAGTTTTGAGGGAGAGATGATTCAGCCCATAACAGTCTCTGTTGCAGCTTCCATTCGGGGACCGAAGTCAAAATGACCCAGGCCCTACACCACAAACATGGTGGGGTGGGAGGGAGGAAACTCGCGCTTCGGTGATCTGTGCAAACCTTTGTCCCTTGTCGTGGATGCGAGTTCGGTGCTCCGCATGTTTAGCTCGAGCTCTCATCCCTGCCCTCGGGCGCCCTCTCTGGTCTCCTGAGCTGAGCAGCTGTCCAAGCTGGTGACCCCTGGGCCTCGCACTACCCCATTTCTTTCAGGGCCCTGGCCCCCCTGTGGTCCCCGGGCTCTGAGAGGAGAGGCAAGACAGAGGCTCTTTGCGGGGCATCGGCGTGAGGCTGGTGGGACGGTTGGGAGCAGCGAGCCTGCTGTCTGCCAACCTGGCTCTGCGAGCCTCAGTGGGCTCTCCAGGGCTGAAATCAGAGAGCCCAGAGGCCGGCCTCTGATTCGGATGGTTCTGGCATCACCAGGGCACCCGTGGGCTTTACTGTGCTCTGGCCCAGAGCCATGAGCGGTGCTCGCAGCGGAGACTCTGAGTCATTGGGGAAAGGTTAAATCGCCATCTGTGAACGGAGGGGGCTGGACGGATGGGCCGCGAGGCCCTTTCGGCATAAGAATGTCAGCTGGCGTTCTGAGGAGACAGGGAGGGGTGTGAGTCATCTGGGAATGATTCCGATCCAGAATTGCTCGGAACGCTGGTAGAAACCAGTCAGCCGGAAAATTCCCACATGGAAAAGGCCTCGGTCCCTGACAATGTCAGACGCAAGAGGAATCACTCCGTGGCCATTTATCATGAAACGCGTTGTCACGAGGGCTTGTACAAGTTATTTGTTTGCATGTGATCATTCTAGAGTCTCTTTATTTTAGTTTGGTTTAGTTTTTAATTTTATTTATTTATTTATTTATTTATTTATTTATTTATTTAGAGGTTCTTTATTTTTAAGCCAGATGGGGGTGGTACCTGGGACGTCTCCCTGGGGCCTCTCATGCCACTCCTCCTCCATCTTTCTGGGGCGGGCAACCCTGCGCTGAACCCCGGAAAGGAGGCTGGGAGCAAGGGTTCTCCAAGGGCTGAGAGGCCCTTTGGCGCCCAGACCTCTCTGGGTCCCCCGAGCGAGCGTGACCCTGCACGGGCTTAGGACGTGCTTGTTACGTGAATGAGCGGATTGGGCACGTGTATACCCAAGAACTGGGTGGAAACGGGAGGCCATCAAGAAAAGGGGGAGAAAGAAGAAGGAGAACAGAGATGGCCCTTATCACCTAGTCATTACCCTCATGGAAAATCAAGTAGGATACAAAAGCTGGTGATAGTAAAAAGCCAGGTCCCTGCTGCACACCTTCTTCCACCCACCCTCATCCTTTGACTCTTGGCTGTTTCTTCCTGTAATTACTTCCACACCTATCGGTAATATGCACCTGCTGTTATTTCTTGACTCACCGACCTACCAAGTTTGCACAGCGTGCACTCGCCTCCTGCCTCAGTGGGTGAGGATTCGGCCCCCTTACACCCCCTCCCTTACACCCCCCTCTCTTCTGGGTTGAGAGATATTGCTATTTTTAGTTCTTCTGTCTATAGATTGCCCGAGGAACCTGTTTCTTGTTCTACCAAATACTGGCAGTGTCTCTTGATCCTGTACTTTGTGAGATGAGGCTATTAAAATTATCCCCTTATTTTGGTTCCAGCCTCTGGCTCCAGTCACCCACGGGTTTACCTTTAAAAGGTCAAGGCTGATAACATTTACATTCGGTTTGTACCCATAGTGAGTCGTTTCGGGGTTTTCTCGATAGGTTGACTCTAAAATTTCAAGATCAGAAAATAGTGATTCTGCTTCCTTCCTTGTACACTCCCCTTCCCCCTTTTTCCCGGAGCTTCTCGTCATTTTTTTCCCTCTTGAACTCTTTGTCTCTTTTATGCCCTATTTTGGTTTTTAGCCTGCCTCTCCCATCAGCCAGGCCTTCCCCTCAGCTTTTCCCTTCATCGTCTTGCTCCAGCGTGGACAGGCTGCTCTCTTGGTGGGTCACACGCGATTGTCCTGGGAACTTCCCTCCTCTGCCTCCTTGGGTTGGATTCACTTTTGCTGAGAACCCATAGCTGCTGTTTGTTTACTCCTTCATTTTGCTTCCCACTCATCTTCTGGTAATCTCCCCAAAAATGATGCATCAGGGCTAAGGGTTTTGAGTTCTTTGAGTTCTGTGTCTCAATGACCTAATTCTACCTTTATACCTGATTGTTGGTTGGACGGGGTTGGTGTTTTAGGGGCGAGTCGTTTTCCTGCAGAATGCCGACGGCTCTCCCCATCACCTTTGGGCATCCTGGGCTAGAGGAATGTGTTGCTAGTCATTCCTTTGGAGGTGACCCGTTTTCTTTTCTCTGGAGTGTTTCCAGAGCCTGTGGTTCTGAAATGTCCCAGTGGTGTCCTTCAGGATAGACACCTGTGGGGACCTCTTAATTTGGGGCTCATGTCCAAACTCTTTAAATGTTCTTTTGGATTTTTAAAAATATTTCCTTCTCTCTATTCTTCTCTACTTCCTTTTTTTTTCTAGTGCCTCTAAGAGTTGTACAGTGGACCTTCTGCATCGCTCATTTGATCTCAGCTTTTCTGTCCCTGCCCATTGTTTCCACTTTCTGAGATGAGTCCTTGACTTCACCTTCCAGCTCTTTGAGCAAACTTGTCCCCCCAAGAGCTCCTTCTTTGTTCTGAGTGCAGTCTATTCCTGTCTTTAAGGATGCCGTGTCTTCTAGACTATCTCTGGAGACACTAAGTAGAATATTTTAAAGTTGTGTTTTGTTCCTCCAGCATTTTTCTCTTTGTATATTTTTTTAAGGGAGGGGGAGAGTCACTGAGGGGGTAGGGGGTGGAGAGAGAGAGAGAGAGAGAGAGAGAGAGAGAGAGAGAGAGAGAAAGTCCAGCAGCCTCCATGCTCAATGTGGAGCCTGCCATGGGGCTTGATCCCATGACCCTGGGATCTTGATCTGAGCTGAAATCAAGAGTTGGATGCTCAACAGATTGAGCCACCCAGGTGCCCCCTCTTTGAATATTTTAACTAATGGTTTGTCTAATGTTTCCATCCAGTTGACCAGGTGATTCTAGGTTTTCTATTCATATTTAAATTTAGAACAATAAAAAGCTGATAGAAACTGACTGCAGGCTTTCCTTAAGAGTTGTTGTTGGAGGGGCGCCTGGGTGGCTCAGTCTCCGTTTGAGCGCGTCCCACTCTTGATTTTGGCTCAGGTCATGATCTCACGGTTCGTGGGATCGAGCCCTGCGTCAGGCTCTGCTTTGACAGCACAGAACCTGCTTGGGACTCTCTCTCGCTCTCTCTCTCTGCTCTTCCACTGCTCTCTCTTTCTCTCTCTCAAAATAAATAAACTTAAAAAAATTAAATAATAAAAGAAGAGTCACTGTCGGAGAGGCTGCTCCTTTTGCTGCTAGAATGTCCAGATCTTTTCCCTGGGAGTCTGGTTCAATCCCTCCCCTCCCTTTGCTGGACACTAAATATTTGGCTGCTCTGGGGGTGGCTTTGATGGTTCCAGATACAGACTTACAAATGATGCTCACTTCAGCACCATGCCCCTTCCCCACCCTCCACCCCTCTTTAAAATATTCCATGAGCTTGGACTCTGTCTCTGGGCTGTGTCACCCCTCCTAATGTCCCCCCTCCTCCTTCTACACACTTGTCAAATCTCTCTTCCATTGGACTCCCCCCATCCCGGTCATTCCATTCATCTGGAATATTAGTGGTATCTTGGGAGAAAGGAGATAAGAGCCTGTGATCAACCCCTCATCTTTAAAGTCAAGATGGGGGCGCCTGGGTGGCGCAGTCGGTTAAGCGTCCGACTTCAGCCAGGTCACGATCTCGCGGTCCGTGGGTTCGAGCCCCGCGTCGGGCTCTGGGCTGATGGCTCGGAGCCTGGAGCCTGCTCCCGATTCTGTGTCTCCCTCTCTCTCTCTGCCCCTCCCCCGTTCATGCTCTGTCTCTCTCTGTCCCAAAAATAAATTAAAAAAAAAAGTTGAAAAAAAAAAATAAAGTCAAGATGATCTCTGCTTTGGTAAAGCAGTTTATAAAATATCGTTATGTATATTATCTCATTTGATCTTTCTGACAACCCTTGAGGTTAGCAGGGCAGAGATCACTGTATCTGTCTTATAGATAAAGCACCTGAGTCTCCGAGAGATTAAATGACTTGTGTCAGGTCACACTGCAAGTTGGGGCAGAGCCAGGATTCAAGGTTGGGTGTTCAGGCCCCAGCCTTGGTCCAGCGTGTGACAGGCATTGGAGGCACATAGAATGGGGCCCAGACACTGGTAATAGTTGGAACTGGGACCCTGGCCTCAGTCTTGCCAGGGCTGTGTTTCTAGAAGGTGTTTGGAACATTGGCCATGTAGGGCACTGCTCTAAGGGCCTGGAGGTTGCAGGGTGCAGGGGAGGGAAGCAGTGGGTGAGCCAGGGTGGGGCTGCGTAATGGCACCCTCGTCTGATGTCACATTAGCCTGAGATGTGACGGTTGCTGTGGGAGCTTTGGAAAAACCAGAAGGAAGGCATCAGGATGGAAGGCTGGGTTCCTTCCAGCTCCTTAAAGCTACCAAGTAAGTGCCCAGCCTTGTGCCTTTGCACTCACTTTTCTCTTCGCCTGGAATACTCCTTCCCCCAGATAATTTGCATGGCTCACTCCTGATCATTTCAGTTCTGTGTGCGAAGTTCGCCTCTTGGGGGAAGGCTTCCCTGACCAACCCTTCGGAAGCAGTCCCTTGTTGGTTCCTTGGCCTTGCTTCATTTTTCTTCATGGCTCTACCAGCTGTTTTCTTTTTCTTAATGGGCGAAAGAACACTTCACGTGAGATCTACCCTGTCAACAAATGCTTAAGTGTTTAATACGGTGTTGTTAAATGTAGGCACTAAGCTGTACAGCAGATCTCTAGAACTTAGGCATCTTAAATAACTGAAACTTTATATACATCGAACAGCAAGCAGCTCACCATGTCCCCTTCCCAAAGTCCCTGGCAACCACCGTTCTCTTCTCTGTTTCCATGAGATTGACTATTTTAGATACATCATGAGCAGAATCATGCTGTATATATCCTCTGTGACTGGCTTCTTTCACTTAGCATAACGTCCTCCAGATTCATCCAACTTGTCACATGTGACAGATTCCCTTCTTGTAAAAGGCTGAGTAGTATTCCATTGTACGTCTATAACACATGTTCTTTATCTGGTCACTCGTCAGTGGACATTTAGATTGTTTGTCTTGGTTACATTGACTAAGGCTGCAGTGGACATGGGACTGTATGTAGTTCTTTTAGATCCTGATGGCCATTCCTTTGGATATATACCCAGAAGTGGGACTGCTGGATCACGTGGTTGTTCTTTTTGTAATTTTTCGAGGCACCTCCGTATCATTTGCCGTGCTGTCTGCACCGTGTTACCTTCCCACCAACACCGTGCGAGGGCTCCTTTTTCTCCACATCCTCGCCAACACTTGCAATCTTTTGTTTTTATTTTTTTTTTAAACATGTTCATTTATTTTTGAGAGAGAGAGAGAGCGAGAGCAGGTGCGAGGGTGTGTGTGAGCCAGGAAGGGGCAGAGAGAGAGAGGGAGACAGAGGATCTGAAGCAGGCTCTGTGCTAACAGCAAGAAGGAGCCTGAGGCGGGGCTCGAACTCACGAATCGCAAGATCATGACTTGAGCCGAAGTCAGACGCTTAACCGACTGAGCCACCCAGACGCCCCTTTTGTTTTTTTGATATTAGCCATCCTAACAGGTATGAGATGATCTCTCATTGCAGTTTTCATTTTCATTTCCCTGATATTTAGTGATGTTGAGCACCTTTTCATATGTCTGTTGGCCATTTGTATGTTTTCTTTGGAGAAATGTCTTTTCAATTCTTGTGCCCATTAAAAATTGTTTTTTAATGTTTTATTTATTTTTGAGGCAGAGAGAGACAGAGCATGAGTGGGGGAGGGGCAGAGAGAGAGAGAGAGAGAGAGAGATACAGAATCTCAAGCAGGCTCCAGGCTCTGAGCTGTTAGCACAGAGCCAGATGCAGGGCTCGAACCCATGAACTGTGAGATCATGACCTGAGTTGAAGTTGGATGCTTAACCAACTGAGCCAGCCAGGCACCTCATCTTATGCCCATTTTAAAATCAGGTTATTTGGAGGTGCCTGGGTGGCTCAGTCAGTTAAGTGTCTGACTGTTTTTCGTTTTTAATTTTTTTTTTTAACATTTATTCATTTTTGAGAGACAGGGTGCGAAGGGGGAGAGAGAGCGCGTGCGAGAGAGGGAGACACAGAATCTGAAGCAGGCTCCAGGCTCCTAGCTGTTAGCACAGAACCTGAAGTGGGGCTCGAACCCACGAATCGTGAGACCATGACCTGAGCCAAAGTCGGACACTCAACTGACTGAGCCACCCAGGCGCCCCAAGCGTCTGACTTTTTTTTTTTTAATTTTTTTTTTTTTATCGTTTATTTATTTTTGAGACAGAGAGAGACAGGGCGTGAATGGGGGAGGGTCAGAGAGAGGGAGACACAGAATCCGAAACAGGCTCCAGGCTCTGAGCTGTCAGCACAGAGCCCGACGCGGGGCCTGAACTCACGGACCGTGAGATCATGACCTGAGCCCAAGTCGGCCGCTTAACTGACTGAGCCACCCAGGCGCCCCAAGCGTCTGACTCTTGACTTTGGCTCAGGTCATGGGATTGAACCCTGCATTGGGCTCTGCACTGAGCGTGGAGGCTTCTTGGGATTCTCTCTCTGCCTCTTTCTCTCTCTCTCTCTCCCTCTGCCCCTCTCCTGCTCGTGCACTCTCCCTGAAAATAAATACACATTGACAAATAAATAAATAAAATCAGGTTATTTGGCCTTTTGCTATTGAGTTGTAAGAGTTCCTTATGTGTTTTGGATATTAACCCCTCATCAGATAAATGGCCTGCAAATAGTTTCTCCTGTTCTCTGTGTTGACTTTGTACTCTGTTGTGGTCCTTTGCTGTACAGAAGCTTTTTAGTTGGACGTAGTCCCACTTGTCTATTTTTGCTTTCATCGCTTGTGCTTTTGTTGTCATATGCATATGTACCTGTTTTCCACTTGCCTCCTTCCTGCTATTTAAGCTCCGTGGAAGCAGAGAGTTGTTTTGTTCACTGCTGTATCCCCAGTTCCCGCTACAGAGAAGAGTTCAATAAATAATTATAGACTCTCTTGGAACTCAGACTTCTTGGTTCATTCACCAGTTTATTAATACGCTCAACACATATTTACCACACGTCGGCCGTGTGCCTTCGCCCTGGATTTATGGTGTGAACTCAGGCGTGATCCCCTGCCCCTCCCGTTACTTACTATCTTGTGGGAAAGATCAGGAGTGAGTAGGGATGGGTTATGGGTTTCACAAAAGGGGAAAAGTCCAGGGGGCTGTGAGCGAGCAGAGTCTAGGCAGTGCAGTTTAACCATAACAATAGCTTACATCTACCAGGTACTTTCCGTGTGCACTTCCTATGCTTAGGCCTTTATTGCATCACCTTATTTAATACTTTTCACAGATCTGGGACAGTGAGTGATAATCTATTATTATGCCCATTATATAGATGAGACTCAGAGAGGTCGAATAACCTGCCCGAGGTCCCATAGTTAGGGGGAATATGAACTCTGTCTGAGGCCCAGCTCCTCTTCTGAGTGCAAAATCCACATACTTTGTCGCTATTCTGTATTTCTCCTGTACTCACCGCTCCCCCATCACCCCGCCCCGTACCAGTCATGTATGTGTTCCTTCTGTGGGTGAGGCTTGCCCCGTTTGGGAACAACCCTTTCCCCTCCATTTAAACACAGGGGATCTTGGGGCGCCTGGGTGGCTCAGTCGGTTAAGCGGCTGACTTCAGCTCAGGTCATGATCTCGCGGTCCGTGAGTTCGAGCCCCGCGTCGGGCTCTGTGCTGACGGCTCAGAGCCTGGAGCCTGTTTCAGATTCTGTGTCTCCCTCTCTCTCTGACCCTCCCCCGTTCATGCCCTGTCTCTCTCTGTCTCAAAAATAAATAAACGTTAAAAAAAAGTTAAAAAAAAAAAACAACACAGGGGACCCAGCTCTGCAGAATGAAACTGGTTTTTACTTTACAGTTAAGTGAGTGTTTGTCCTGGTTTTGGAATCAAGAACCTCTACGGGAAGCCGGTGAAAGCTGCAGATTCTCCCCAAGATATGCACATGGGCAGACAGAAATGGCATCGTGCCTGTAACTCGGATAGCTCCTGGGTTCCCTTAAGGCTGGTGGCTCTGTTGATAAAGGAGGCCGTGAGGCTTTGGGCTCAGGACGGGCTGGTTTGCATGTGGAAGGCAGGCTTGCAGGAGAGTGGTTCACTCCCCCTAGGAGTGAGCAAGACCCTGGGTGCCCGAGCATCGAGGACACCAAAAATAAGAAACCACAGTTAGCGTAAAGGACCACACCAGGATTGGGCACATGGGGAGCAGGAAGGGGTGATCGCGAATGCCGACGCTCTGCCCAGCCTGGCCCTTTCACGTTCTCTTCTGTCTCTACTCCCAAAGGGTGAAGCAGTCGGAGCTATTCGACAGATGGAAGAGCCTGCAGATGTGCAGATGGGCAATGAATATCTCTGAGGCCAACCAGTTCAAGTATCTGTGACTTGTCTGCCCTCCCCCGCCCTCCCGTTGGTGATGTTCTCCTTCCTGCCGCCCCGTCCTGCAAGGCCCGGCCCCGGGGTCGTCTTTTCCCCGGAGCTGGCCCTGGCTGGGCTTTGGGATCTGGGCAGCGGGGAGGTTCTGACTCAGTACACAGGCCGAGATGGGCACCCTGCTGGCCACGACCCCTGCATTCCGGCCCCTAGGCCTTGCGGCAGCCCCGTGGGGGGCTGGGGGGTGTGGTGTGGCCACTACAGCTCCACCTTGGTTCCAGGTCTCCAGCAGGCCTGAGGGGTGAGGTGCACTGAGCCTTCTTCTATGGCCGCGCCCTGTCACCAGCCCCTCCGGGGGCAGCTTGCTTGCACCAGACGCGTGAGGCCTGCTGTAGATGAGCTTCTAACTGCTCCCTGACCCAAAGCGATAGATTATAAGCTCCCAGAGAGGCAAGAGCCATAGTTTAAGGTTCCCCTGTCTGCAAGAGATGAGCAGATTAACGTGAACTGTAGATTCATCGCTAAAATTCTGTGAGCTCACGGTGGGATTTTAGTGCAGACAGACCTTACAGAATGGGACTGATGGGACCCCGGGCATGTGGGTATAGACCGGATGCAGGCTACTCAGGCTGAAGTTTGGATGCAGTCAGGAGCCATCAGCATGCAGGAATCCTACCCCGGGGGGGCTGTGAAAAGCAAATGACACTAAGCATTTTGTCTTTTCCTTATGAGTCATTTGGTCCAGTTTTCTGCAATTCCAGGCCACGTCTAGAGACTGAGTAGTAGTTTTAAGTGGCACATTTTTAGAAATGTGGATGTTTAAAGTGATAACCCCGGAAGAGCAGGTACCGGCAGCCGCAAACCAGAGGCCTCTGTGAGACTGCAGACTCCCAGCTAAGGCCCAACAGGAGGGCAGGAAGACCCCGCCTCCACACCCCTCCCCCCCCCCCCCCCCCCCCCCCCGCCATCATAAAAGTAGAACATGAACTTGAGCAAAGTGCTGGGAGGCGGGAACAGGTCCAAGGTCTGTGCGGCAAGTGCCACCCCAAATCCAGCCCTTAGCAAGAGGTGTTAGTGTAGGCACTGCCCTGGCAGACGCCCCCCGGGGGTGGGTGGGACCTGAGCAGGCTGATAAAACACCCAGCGCAGAGAAGGTCAGCGAGATGCAAGGAGATGTTGTCTGGGCTGGGAGCTGCACAGAAGTGTCCTCCGTGGGATTCACATATCTAAGGAAATAACGAAGCAGCAGGAAGATGATATGGCAGCAGATAAACAAGGATTAAGTGTGGGAGCCTTCGGCAGGGATCAGCCAGCACTATCCAGCAGAGAGGCTCCGGGCGTGGGGCGGGCATGCTGAGCCCCTTCTCGGGGTGGGGGGCAGGGGAGTAGTTTCAGGTGTGGAAAAGGGAGATGACATCAGGTCTTGCCAGGCTCCAAATGGAAAAACCTTCAAAGCCAGTCGGTTGCCTCCCTTTGCTCTCATTACAAGCTCATTCAACGATGATGAGATCCTTCATTCAGGTTTGCAAGACCCTGGTATGGTGAAATGGGGAGGGGTGGAGGGGACATGCTGGAAGGAGTCCTGTAACTGAGGCCTTCCCTCACCCTACTGCCTACAAATGGACGTGTTGGCCTTCTGGTTTATAGCTCCGTCACTGGTAGGCTTGGTTAATATGAGAGAGTTTCCATCAGTGGTGAACTCTCCAGCTGGCTGGCAAGATTGAGTTTCTGGACCAGCAAAGCTAAATGGGCCAGTGCTGACTCATGGCCTCTGCTGGCCGGGTCCGTGGCCTCCCCTCTGAGAAGACTCAGTCAACATTCTGAAACTCATCACTCCACAGGAAGGCCCTCTCCGATCGGCAGCCAGCTGAGTTTCCCCAATGAAATCCCTACGAGAAATAAAGTCATAAAACATAGTTTTATAACCTTCCTGGCTTTGGCAACCTGGAGTCGCAGAATTATAGAGGCTCAGAGGGAGAAGAGCCAAGACTACATTCTATGGATGAGGCGGTGGAGGCCCAGAGCCCAGAGCCCCACAGCTGGCAGGAGCGGAGCAGAAACTAGAACCCAGGCCTCCTGACACCGGGTTGGCAGCCCAAGTTTCCATCCCAGACCCTGGATGTGAACTCTCCAGCAAGCCCCTCCTCAAACGTTGGTGGTCGTCATCATCCCGGCTCCGTGGAGGTGTCCCGTCCCTCCTGGGGCCGCCTAGACACTGCACGTGACAGTGCCTGGAGCCAGTGTTGGCGGGAGGAGGCCAGTGTGGACTCAGCATAACACTGCTGCTTTGGGAGAAAACGGAGCCTCGCGGGCTCAAAGCCCTCCCCACCCCACCACGTGGGAGAGCAGCAGCTTGCCTCCCGTGTCAGGTCCAGCCCCTGGGCAGCCAGGGTGGGGGGCTCTGGGCCCCCAGGGCAGGGGAGAGCAGTGCCCAGGATCCCGCCCCTCAGCAGGCCTCGGAGAGAGAGTGACCCGGCAGAGCACCAGCTGAGGCAGAGGGAGAACTCAGCCTTCTCCGGCCTGGCCGACTCCCAGGTCGGCCTCAGCAGCCACCTTCTCCCTTGGAGGGCTTATTTTTATTTTTATTTTTTAGTTTTGCAAAGGCTGCTTGCATCCTCTAAGCTTTAACCCTTCTGTGGCTTGTGTTTGACTGCTCTTGTGAGTGAAAGCCACAGGGCTTTTTTTTTTCTTTCTTTTCTTTCTTTCTTCCTTCCTTCCTTCCTTCCTTTCTTTTTTTTTTTTTTTTAAGAAACAATGGACTCCTGAAAACCTCTTTAGGAAGTCAGGCTCCTCTTTCTGCAGGGAGTCATCAACCAGCACCAGCCCACTTCCTGACCTCCCCTCTTCCTCAGACACTTTCTAAATGCTTCTGTTGACCATCGGTGTCTTGGGTTTTTGCCCCCCGTGGGATAGGGGTAAACACCTTGTCTAAGGGGCCAAGAACCCTCTGTGTCCCCGGATTTCCATCAAGGCTGGATAAAGAGTGTTTCCAGAAAGTAGTAGAATGCCTGGCAGATCTTGGCGAACGCCTGACTGAGGCATGACTCATCCCACGACTGGCCGGCAGCTGGCTGTTGAACACCCGAACCCTCGTGCGACTGACACCGTGCAGGATCCGGAGAGGCAGGGTGCCTGCCATCAAGGGGCTTTCGTTCAAGTGGGGAGGGGGTTGGTGGGTGACGAAGTGGGTGGTAGCTGGTCTGTGCTCTGGGACCTCGGAGGCCAGTGAGGTCAGTGGGGTGGGCAGCTGGGAGCTCCCGGAGAGAAAGGCGAGTGTGAGGAGGGGAGGCAAGGCCCAGACATTGGGAGGCATGTTGAAGGGGGAGGGGACGACATGAGCAGAGGCGAGGGGGTGGGAGTGAGTGTGGGAAGGGGTGGGGGTGAGAGAACTTCTCACCCCGAGGGGCCTCAGCTCCCTGACCCCTCTGTTCTTCCAGAGGCTTTGCTCTGCCCTGTGTCACCTGTCCCTCCTGCTGTGTCTCCTGCCTGGCAGGTCCACTCTGTCCAGGTGCTGCAACGCCCCCTCCTTCCTCTTCACGACGCAGAAGAACACGCCCCTGGGGACGAAGCTCAAGTATGAAGTGGACACCAGCGGCATCTACCACATCAACCAGGAGATCTTCCGCATGTTTCCCAAGGTGCTGCTTGGGGCACGGCAGTCTGGGCAGGGCAAAGGGGCGACCTCACGTGGCCCCCTGTGGCCACGCCCATGCAGTGTGGCATCACTCTGCTGTGCCCTCTGCACCCGTTGTCCCGGGTCAGGTTGGCTCAGTGGACTGTCCTCCGGGGCTCCCGTCTGGGCAGAGTGAGTGCCAACTGGCTATTATTTGAGCGACTTCTGGCAAGAAAACGGTTGTCAAATTTTGGTTATTGCATTGCTTGCAGAGGACATCCCGAAGATATCTGGGAGAGTGATTAGGCATTTGTCCCCCACTGGAGGCAGGCGCAGGAGCAAAACCATTCACACAAAGGTTGCATGCGTGAGAAATCATGGACCAGTAGAAAGCAAATCGAGAACGATTTGCTCTCACGTTGGATGACCTTGGACGGTTCTTATATCTTCCAAGGCCCCAGTCTCCCTGTCCATCACACTGGACTGGTTTAGGCTAGGAATAGGTTTGGCTGCTTATAACAGAAAATCTAAATAAAACAAGATAGACGTGAATTGTTTTCCTTCCGCATAAAAGAAGTCGGGAGGGCTAGTACGGTGGCTCCCTGGTCATGGGGGACCACAGGATAAGTGATCTCATGAATGAACGGCTCAGGGCACCGAAGCTCTGGCTTCACTTGTGGCCTGACCACAGCGTCAGAATCTCAGAGAAAAGGGCCTGGAACCTGCCTTTTCAGCTCATTCTAGTGGTTATTACCATCTGAAGAGGAAGAAGGTTCCACTGGATGTGTTCATAACCACCACCTGGAGAGCAACGGGTCCAGGGCAGGACTTAGTGAGTCCAGTGTGCAGAAATGCTGAGTGGGGGCATGTCAGGTCTTTCTGGATGAAATCTGAGGGCCTGGGCTGCCCTGCTTCAACGGGAATGCTCATGAAACAAAGCCCACGGGTCCCTGCGTTCTGTTACTTAAACGGAGGGTGCTGATAAGATTGGGCCTTGTGGGGGCAGCGAGGAGGAGCACAAGGTGGAGAGGTGTCACACATTCTCTCCCCACGTCACTGGGCTGGAGGATGATGGGGATAAGCCACATTTACCAGGTGGGTCTTTTTTTTTAATGTTTATTTTTGAGAGAGAGAGACAGAAAGAGAGAGACAGAGTGTGAGGGGGGAGGGGCAGAGAGAGAGAGGGAGACACAGACTCCGAAGCAGGCTCCAGGCTCTGAGCTGTCAGCACAGAGCCCAACGCGGGGCTCAAACTCACGGGCCGCGAGATCGTGACCTGAGCTGAAGTCAGATGCCTAAGCGACTGAGCCCCCCAGGCACCCCTACAGCGTGGGTCTTGCAAGGCCTGGAACAGGAGGCTGATGTCCGACAGGTGGACTTACATCTCATGCGGGTCATGCCAGTGGGTGACAGTTCAGTTATGACATATGGGTCCAACAAGGTGCCGTGGGTATAGACGGCCGAGGCCCAGGGAGTGAGAGCAGGGCTGCCAAATGTTCTCTGGAAAGGGCCAGAGAGCAAATATTTTAAGCCTTGCAGGCCATATGGTCTCTGTCACAGCCACTCACCTTTATGGTTCCGGCACAAGGCAGCCACGGACCTTCACAAACAAACGAGTGTGGCTGGGCTGCAGTAACACTCTAGTTCCTATCAGACACTGAAACGTGAACTTTACATAATTTTTACGTGTCACAAAGTCTTCTTCTTTTGATCCCCACCCCCAACCGTTTAAAAATACAAAACCCATGCTTAGCTCGCAGGCTGTACGGAAACAGGCAGAAGGTCCGAGGTGGCCCGCAGGCCGTAATTAGCCACCCCCTGAGTTAGAGCCTGTGACTTAGAAGGATTCATACCCTCAAGGTAAGTACTTCTTTGGGATTGTATAAAATTCAGCTTCTCCACCTCCTCCCCCGACCCTGGAGATTCTGATTCCGTGGTTCTGGGAAGGAGCCCAGGAATTTCTATTTCCAGAAAGTACTCCAGGTTGTTTTTGATGTACAGAAGTTTGGGAGACACTGACATAGAACATAAAGGCCTTTGAGGATCTCTCCAAAGATAACTTTGGTTTTTTCCTTTCCCTGGTAAAAGTCGAACAGTGCAGTTTTCCCCAATGGCTGTGAGACACCCTTGTTTTCCCCATCCTGGCCCCTGGGCCTGTCCCTTCAGGGACAATGGGCCTTGAAGGACAGTCTCCCACAGACGGATGCAGCATCTTCTTCAGATTTAGTCTCCTTCCTGAGGACCCACTGTGGTGTGATTGCCCATGACCCCACCGGGAGGCCAAGGTGCCGGCCAGGGCCGCTGTCATTCAGGGCTGGCCAGGTGATGTGTGCTGGAAGGGGAGCTGTCCAGTAGGCTCCTGGGGGGAGGGATCTTTGGGGACTAATGACAGTAATAATCTGGTCCTCCTGCCGAGATACCTCTGGGCCAAGCATCACCCTGGATAGGCTTTTCATTTACACTAGTGGTTCTTAACCCTGGGGACATTTGGCAACGTTTAGAGACATTTTGGTGGTTATGATTGGGCGTTACCCTTGACATCCGGTGGGGAGAGGCCCAGGGATGCTGCTAAACATTCTGCAGTCCACAGGGCAGCCCCCTCCCCCCTCCCCCCCCAGCAAGGAATGAGCTGGTCCAAAGTGTCAACGCTGCCAGATCGAGAAACTCTGCTTCACGTTGTCTCACTTTTGAAAAGCACATGGAATTATCCTAATTTTACAGATGGGAAAACCGAGTTGCTGAGAACTCAAAACACTTGTCTATGGTTCCTTCACCTCATTATCACACAAAACCAGGGCTGAACCTGGGTCTTTTGCCTAGGGGACCCCATCCTGGTTGGTCCCGGGCTTTCCTGGTTTGACCCAAGGGAAGCCCTGCATCCCGGGCAGAGTTCCCCAGTCCTGGGCACACTGGGGGTTTGGGCACCCTGCCCTTGACTCCAGGTCTGTGCTTCTTTCTGCCTGTGCCATGCATGTGGCTGCTTGGTTCCATCTGCCTCAGGTTTCCTGGGGGGGGGGGGGGGGCGGATTATGACCCAGAGCAGGGACGGGACAGAATCGGGACCCTTAACCCTCAGGCCAGTGTTTGCTTTTTCCTGCTGACGTGCTTGTGGTCCCCTGGAGAGCATGCCCAGGGAGCCTTGTGGGGAGCCGGTGCCCAGACCAAGGTAACCCCAGCAGTCAGGGTGTGACAAGGTCAAAGTGCCGTGAGATGGTCACTCCCAGGGCTCCCGCAAGTGTGACTGTCACTCAGGCTAAGTCCCAGGCTCCTCTGCACTTCGCAGAGATTTCAGGAATTTCCGGCCTCTCGCTGTTCCCCAGTGTGGCCTTGCTTACTCAGCCCTTGGTCTCTTGTCCCTGCTGCTGCCAAGTCCTGCCATGTGTCCCGGTCCATCTGATCTTTGTATCCCAGGCACATGTCCCCCCCCCCTGCAGAGCAGAGAGAGGGTCTGTACCATGCCCTGAGCTGAAAGGGGTGAGAGCCAGGTTTAGGGCCCTGGTCCCAGGCGGCCCTGTCCCCATCTCTGTTGCTGTCACCCCCCAGAACATCTGCATTAACCAATAAAATATGCATACTAGAAGTCCTAAAGATGAGCTTCCCAACATTGGCAAAACCAAAGGCAAGCAGGACTAGCCACAACCTGTACTCTCTTCTTTCTGGAAACCTGAGGCATCCCAGAGCTTATTGAAAAAGGTTGTGGAGACCTGGCTTCTGTTCCAGCTCATTCGTACTGGCCAGTGGGACTGAGAACAAGTCTCCTGGCCTCTCTTCTCATCTGCAAAGTGGAATAACCACTTTTCTCCCACATTCCCTGCAAGGCTGGCTCGTAGACGTGATCATGGGTACAGGGGTGAGGGCACCCGAAGAAGGCAGGGAGGGCATTGCCTGTGACAGCCGCGTCCCTGTCTCCCCCAGGACATGCCCTACTACCGGTCCCAGTTTAAGAAGTGTGCAGTGGTGGGCAATGGAGGCATCTTAAAGAACAGCCGCTGTGGGAGAGAGATCAACAGCGCTGACTTTGTCTTCCGGTAAAGAATCCCCCAGGCTCTGCACCTGCTGCTTCTGCCCCCATGGCCCTCCGGCTCTGCGCCCTTCCCTCTTGTGGTGCCCCACCCCCATGCCCCAATGCTGTCCTTCAAGAGATCAGCCTCCACTCCCCAGCCCTGTACACCCTCATGCTCTGGGTTGTTTCTTGCCCTCTCCAGCCCTATCCCTTGGGGCCAGTGGCCAAACCTCTCAGGTCCTCTGTTTCCACGTCTGTGGAATGAGATGTGTGCAAAGAACACCTCTGTTTTCAAAATAATTAATTTTTTTAAAAAGAGCATAGCAGCTATATGAAGGTCTGTGCAGATCTGTGGGTGTGCAGAACCCTCCCCAACTGGGTTCTTCTCTTCCAGAAGCAGGGCCTGGAACAAGGGCGGCCTTGGGGCTGGCACCAATATTGGCTTCGCCCTGGCTTTAAGTCAGAGATGGGTCCTGGTATTTCTTCTTCCTCAGAGCCCCCTCTTACCTCTTTGGGGATCCTCGCTTACATCTTTAGCCTGGATAAAGAAGATGGGTTGAAAATAAAGGCTTCATGCAGAGGGATTGGGGTTGAGGCTGTCCACCATCATTGTGCCAGTCGGGGGAGGGGGGACTTGCTTCTCTATGCACAGGCCACAAAGATTCCATCCAGCTGGCTGCCTCTGCCTCCCTCTGCCCATAGGAGCAACATCTCCTCCCTCCCCACACCCTCCCCCTGCCTGCTCTCCAGCTGTGTCTAGAATGAGCACATACGGCCTGGGTGCCTTGTCTCTTGTGCA
The DNA here is from genome assembly GCF_022837055.1 of Prionailurus viverrinus. Lineage (NCBI taxonomy): Eukaryota > Metazoa > Chordata > Mammalia > Carnivora > Felidae > Prionailurus > Prionailurus viverrinus. The sequence continues at coordinate 68,217,719 of NC_062572.1, read as the reverse complement.
GGTGCAACCTACCCCCCATCTCGGAGAAGTACACCATGGATGTGGGAGTGAAGACGGATGTGGTCACTGTGAACCCCAGCATCATCACCGAGAGGTAACTGACCCTCTTCTAGACTTGTGCTGTCCAGTATGGTACCCCCTAGTCACATGTGGTTATTGGCCACTGGAAATGTGGCTATCCAGATTGATGTGGGCTGTGTATAAGTGTAAACACACACCCGATTTCAAAGACTTAACATGGAAAGGAGGATGGACCATATCTCATCCATTGTTTGTATCGATTACCTGTTGAAAGAGTAGTATTTTGGGGGCGCCTGGGTGGCTCAGTCGGTTGAGCGTCCGACTTCGGCTCAGGTCATGATCTCGCAGTCCATGAGTTCGAGCCCCGCGTCGGGCTCTGTGCTGACTGCTCAGAGCCTGGAGCCTGTTTCGGATTCTGTGTCTCCATCTCTCTCTGACCCTCCCCCGTTCATGCTCTGTCTCTCTCTGTCTCAAAAATAAATAAACGTTAAAAAAATTAAAAAAAAAAAAAAAGAAAGAAAGAGTAGTATTTTGGGTACAGCAGGTTAAATAAAACATTGTGAGCATTAAATATAATATAAAAATTGACTTCACCCACTCCTTTCTACTTATTTAAATATGATCATTAGAACATTTTAAGTGAGATATGTGGCCTCAGTTCTATTTCTTTTGGACAGCACCGGTCTAGACAGTCTTCACGTAGATGGGCCAGAAAGCTTTCCTGAGTGTGACGGGGGAAGACAGCTCCCTACCCTGGTGTATCCAGGGGGCCCTGGGAGAAGACTCTTAACAAAGATCTCAGTCCCCACCTAGTTCCCCTCCTGGGGTTTGTCTGACTGGGAGGCCTTGGGGACGGGGTCAATGGGTTAAAACAACAGCCAAGGGCCTAGTCACATCATCCAGGTCAGACCAGGGGTAAGAGAGGGGACAGCCAGAGACCAGAGGCTAAAGAGTTGGTAAATCAGGCGAGGAAAGCACGAGTGAGGGGCTGCGGGGCAGGAAGGAGAGAGCAGGCACTCATTTGGGGTACTCATTGGGGATCTTGGGAAAGAAAGTACACGCGTCTGCCCTGAGGGCCCAGGGAAAGCCTCCACTTCCTCCCTACCTCCCCACGGAGTCCCCCCTTTCCCCCCACCCAGCCCCGGGATGCTCTCATCCCTTTGGGTTAAGCACTGCCCTCCCTACATGGTTGTCCCTTTGGACTCAGATTGCTTCCACTTAGAAAACAGAAGGCAGGCCATTCATCTTAGGAGGTGAATGAGATGAAAGGAAGTGGGGTGGCCTTGAGTCCCCTGCATTTTCTGGAAAGACCCCAGGGTGCCGGATGGGGGCAGCAGGGGCGGGGGGGCGGGGGAAGAGGCGCACAGGCACGTTGGGGGGGGGGGGGGAGTGGGCCGACCACCCTTCTGCTCCGGCCCCGCCCAGGTTCCACAAGCTGGAGAAGTGGCGGCGGCCCTTCTACCGGGTGCTGCAGGTGTACGAGAACGCGTCGGTGCTGCTGCCCGCCTTTTACAACACGCGCAACACCGACGTGTCCATCCGCGTCAAGTACGTGCTGGACGACTTCGAGTCGACGCAGGCCGTGTACTACTTCCACCCGCAATACCTGGTCAACGTGTCGCGCTACTGGCTCAGCCTGGGGGTGCGCGCGAAGCGCATCAGCACCGGCCTCATCCTGGCCACGGCGGCGCTCGAGCTCTGCGAGGAGGTGCACCTGTTCGGCTTCTGGGCCTTCCCCATGAACCCCTCGGGCCTCTACATCACCCACCACTACTATGACAACGTCAAGCCCCGCCCCGGCTTCCACGCCATGCCCTCTGAGATCTTCAACTTCCTGCACCTGCACAGCCGAGGCATCCTCCGCGTGCACACGGGCACCTGCACCTGCTGCTGAGGGCGGCACAGGCTGGCCGGCCACCCCGGCAAGCAGAACCTCGCTCCTCCTCTCCTTCCTGCGCCGGGCAGTGCGTGGGCCAGGAGGCAGGGATGGGGGGGCGGGCACAGTCAGCTCTGTGCTAAGCCTCCTGGCCTCAGCCGGGGCCCTATGACCCCACCCTGCCCGTAGGTAGCATGCTGCTGGGCCACACCCCGAGATCAGGGGCCTTGAGGATTGCCAGTGATTAAAGCACATTTGCACTCAATTTTAGCATTCGGGAGAGTGCAGGCTGTAGTGGCCTTGTCGCAGCTAAAGAAAGGCCCTACGGAATGGAAAAGGGGGAGACTGGTCGTGTGAGCATGGTCGAGATTTAATTCAGACTTTTGGCTTCCTGAGTTTTATACTGAGGCCTCAGCTGTGAATCGCTATCTAGAATCTCAGAGCTTACAGAGCAACCCAGCAGCCAGACCTTCCTGTGAAGACAGAGTGGCTCAGGGGGGTCCAGGGTCTTAACCACGCCCTTTCAAACACATCCTCAGACACACACATGCACAGTCTTGGTGCCTCCGGGTTCAATCCTGTGTTTGATATTCTGATGAGAAGGACCAGCCATTTGCACTAAGGTTTCCAAGCCAATGTGATTGACTCAATACGTGCTTAGCAATTTGCTTCCTCTCCTGTCTCCTTATTTCCAGCTCTGTTTTAACCAGGAGTTATTTATAAGATCTGTTCCTCTTTATGCTCCAGAATCCTGCAGAATCCTGCTACATTGCGTTTCTGACCTGTGGGCTCCGGGCTGGAAAGCACTGAGATGTAACCGATGAGCTTTGCAGACGGGAGTGCATCATGGCCTCCGACACCAGCATCACTGAGGCTTCTGCTGTGAAGGCAGGACTTGGCACCTTACACAGCCGGGCGGCCTCACGCACACGGACCCACAGAGCCTGTGCTTTGGGAAGTTAACTGTGCCTGGGCCAAAAGGGGTTAACGTGGCATTTCACATCTGAAGTTCATTCTCTTTGCTCCCCGCAGGGTGTTACCACCACCAGCGTGGCTGTACCTAATAGACACCCACGGTGAATTGCCTTAGAACCTAGCTGCACGGACTCATAGAATGTTAGTTCTGGAGGGACTTCAGACTCCAACCTCTCGCCTTCCCTCCCTCCCTCCCTCCCTCTCTCCGTTCTTCCCTTCCTCCCTTAGACACTTCCGAAAGCCTATTCTGCTTTGGTCTGGGGTTGGCCTTGGGAAGACGTGATGACAAATCAATTCAGTATTGCTTTCTCCTCGGGCCGGAGGGCAGACCGTATGCAGGCCTGAACCCAGCTGCTGGGTGCTCTGGGGAGGATGAGGGGCTGTGAGGTTTCAGCAGGGAGTGCGGCCTGCCATCTGATGGCCTCCTTGTACAACGCAGAACAGCACATCCCGCCAGTGAGACACAGAGGGGAGCGTGGGCCTGGTCCCAGGCCTCCAGGCTCCCGGCCCACGGCTCCTTTCTTGGCAAAACCGCTTTGTTTGGGCTTGTGTTCCACGCTGGTGGGTTGTCATGGAGTGCATGCTTCCGCCTCTGTTCTGAGCCCTGGTCCTGACCGGGAGACTTCGCGCTGCTTGTCTGTAGGGCAGGGAAGTAGCCACTGAGACTAAGTAGACCCTAGTACGCCATGAACTGGGGAAAACTCCCCCGGGGCGGTGGAGGGCTGCGCTTTCTTGGGCTCTGCCTGTTCCTCCCAAGGTACTTATGGAGGTTTCCAGCCACTTGTTTGTGGTTAATTGAGTGCAGTTCTTGAAACTGTGGAATGTTAAGACTGCAAGACTCCTAAAGACCATTTTGTCCCATTTAAGGGAAGAGACCTAGAAGGCGGAGGGGGCCTGGGTCGTGCCTGGGGCTCTACTGAATGGCCAGAGCCCTGAGTGACACTTCTGTTCCAGGTGGGGCAGGGCTGGGGGGCAGGAGCCGCGGTGAATCAGACATCAGGGTTCCCACCGCTCGAGGGTGCTGCGGGTTGGCATCTGCCCCAGCAGGGCCCTCGTAGGAGCTGGCGATAGGACATAATGATCCACACCCATAGAGGAATCGGGACTCATGGTCCCATTTCTGCCTGCGGGTCTTAGGGCGAGTTGCTTCCTCTCCCCACAGATCTCACTTTCCTCATCACTACAACTAGAGGCTTAGGAAAGATCTCTGGGGTCCTTGCAATCTCTAATTTGTTGTTGGAGGTGTTCCTGATGTATGGATCTGAGCCACAAATAGTATTTGTTATTACGATAGTTAACATTTAGTGTGTTCTCATTCTGTGCCAGGCCCTGCACAAAGCACTTTCTTTGCATTATCTCCTGTGATCATCACAAGACCCCGTAGGTAAGAAGGCTCCCATCAGGTGAGGAGGAGGTCAGACACCCAGCGGAGGAAACCACACCCAAGCGTGTGGAACCCCAAAGCCCACGCTCTGGACCTCTGTCTTAGCTGCCTCTCGGCCAGTGTCACAAGGGCTGGAACCAGAGGGATCCTGACGGAGGTGGCGCTGCAGGGTGGACCCTCCTCCAGGGACACATGCTCTGGGAGGCCGTCTTGGGTCCGAAGGCAGTCTCTGCCTGGAGTTGTCCCCCACCCCCACCCACAGTGAACGTGTGCTGTCCTGGCATTGGGGGTGGGGTGGGTTGAGGGCATCTCTATGTCTACAGGTGAGGACAGATGCCCAGAAAGAGTGACAACATGTTGACTGACTTGTCCAAGGCCCCATGGCCAGCTAGGGCCTTGTTTGGGACTCACCTGGTCTCCTGACTTCCAGGCCATCCTCCTTCTCCCGCGGTCAGTGTTTGTGGGGAAAACATTTTTTTCAAAGGCTCAGAGAGACCTGGGCATCGATTCAGGAAGCCCCCACCATGCTCCTCGAAGCCGACCCTCCCACCGTGCAGTGCAGACTAGCAGTTTAAATTCTTATTTAAGGGAAATCGATTCCCCACAAATAAAACAACCCTCGTGTCTTCCTTTGTGCTAAACCCACGGCTCCAGGGTTGAAAGGCAGCAGAAACAAGTAAATGACTCAGTGCTTAGCCAAGCAGAACGGAAGGTAGCTCAAGGTCAGATGCCGCCTTTGAGGCGGTTTAGCAATGCTGTCGAAGCAACTCTGCCCACCAGTCACCTGGTGCCACAGAGAGCAGAGGACCTCACGGCCCTTGACTTTGCTGAATGTGGGGAGGGGGCAGGGACGGCACTTCCTGACAGTTGAGGGAGGGCACAGAGCTGGCTTTCAGCCAGGCCTTCAACAAATAATTATTGGGCACTCACTTTGTGCCAGGCATCGTGCTAGGTGCTGGGGGATGAACGATCGATCGAAATGATCAAAACGTAGCCCCTGCCCGCCCCCGGGGCTGACAGCCTGGTGGGCGTGTCCAGACACTGAACCAGGATCCCACACGTGTGCTAAAAGCTGGCAAGTCCGAGCTCGGGGACAGTTACCAGGGAAAGAGGACGAGGGTGTGCCGGAGTTAAGCTGGAATTCTGCAGGCTGGTGATTGCCAATGCAGCGGCTGCTTCTCAGGCCTCATCCTTGAAATCCGTGTGACGTGTGACAAGGGTGGCTTCGCTGTCCTTTTGAGTCCTCTCCTCCTTTGTTTCCTAACAAACCACTCTCCCCTGACTTCCTTCCTGTCTCTGAATGCTCCTTCTCAGGCCCCTTTGTTGACTCATCTTCTGTGAACCTCAGGGTTCTCTTCTCTCAGCAGGAGAGAAAGCTCATCTATTCGCAGCCTGTCTCTCCCGTCCTTGCGTCTTAGCCCCCTTACCTGCAGGCTGGTTCTCCCTTGGATCTTCGGAAGCACGCTCACCGTGGCCTCCTGAACATCTGTCCCTGCGCTGCATTGCAAACCTCATCATGTCCTCAACTGGCGTAGTTAAAAGGACACCCTGGATTCAAGGTTGCCTCTTATCACTTACTAGCTGCGTGACCCAGAGGGAGCTGCTGAAGTCCCTGGAGGGTCTGATTCATTATCTGAGGAGTGAGGCCAGGACGCCAGCCTCTCCAGCCGTGGCGAGGGTCAAGTGAAATAGGGCTGCACGATGCCTAGCACAGAGCCTGGCACAAACTAGACACTCGGTGAGCCCAGCTTCCTCGGCCTCCTCCCTCCCCCAACCCTCCCCCAGTGAATGGCTCTCCTGCACTGGTGGTCGCTCACCCGAAAACCCTGGGTCACGCCTGGCTCCTCCTTCTCTGTCACCTTCCGTATCAGCACAGCTGATGGAGAGCCACACTCTGCAATGCCTGCCATTCAGTGGCGGCTGCCCGGTGAGTGGTGATGTCCGGCGTGGAATTCAGACGAGATAGCGTCTTAAGTGAGAAAAGAGTGAAAATGAAAATCCGGCACACAACCCCACTTCTGCCCCTCTGTGAAGACGAGTATAAGACATAACCCACTATTAAACTAGCAACACAAAAATAATTGTTTGGGAATCGATTACATTTATGAAATCTGTTTTGGCCTTGACACGATTCAGAGATTTTTTTTTTTTCACTATTTTTGATTGTAGTAAAATACCCATGACGTGAAATCGACCATTTGAGCCATTTTTAAGCGCACAGTTCAGTAGCGTTCAGTACGTTCACGTTGTTGTGCAACCAGTCTCCAGAACACCTTTCATCTTACAAAACAAACTCTATGCCCGTTAAAGGACAGCCTCCACTTCCCCTCCCCCAGCCCCTGGAAACCACCACCCTATTTTCAGTCTCTGTGAATGAGATTATTCTAGGTATCTTGTATAAGTGGAATCATATGGTATCTGTCTTTTTGTGACTGGTTTATTTCATACAGTATCATGTAGGTAGGTACAAGCTGTTCTCAGATGGCATTCGTTGTTTTCAGTGTCTCTGTAATACAATTCTGATTTTCCTTTTGGTCCGGAGCAGTTCTCTTGGGCCCTTGGTCCATCCCTGGCTTCTGATGACCTTGACACCTTTGCTGAGGCTCAGCAGACCCGGTCTGCTTTGCTAGCTGGGCTCAGCTGTCCTGGCCACAGCCAGTATCCTGAGAGGCAACAGCTCTGCCCATCTTTTTTAAGTCATTAGATGTTTCCCCTGCAGAGTCTCTTCTGTGAACCCTCCTTCGTTTTTCATTTCAACAAGCAGAAAAGGCAGAGGGAGAGCGAGAGAGAAATACACGCTTCAGTCAGTGACTTAGCGCTTGGCACAAAAGCCAGAAATCAGTGACTGTCTTTCTTTCCATTCGGGGGATGGTTCCCTTGGCAACTAAGTAACTCATTTCCTTCAATAAAAATGACTTGCTCAGCTTTGGGGTAAAAGTTTTATTTCCTCTAGAATTGTGGTTCTCAGCCTTGTGTGCACATTAGAATCACCCGGGGATCTTTATAAAATAACCCTCATGCCGGGTCCCAGAGATTCGCCCAGAGAATCTGATTCAGTTGGCTTAGGGATAGGGCCTCGATCCTTTCAAAAATCTTACGTGACTCTGTGGCACAGCGGTTAAGATCCACTGTCCTAGGGCGGAGGGGCTCTGCCTCGGCTGCACTTTGGAGTCATCTGAGGAGTTTGAGAAATACTTGTGCCTGGACCCTGTCCGTCCCAGAGGCTCTGATCCAGTTGGTCTGAGGTATGACCTAGGTAGTCAAGTCTTTCAGCCTCTCCCCATGACTCGAATACGCAGCCAAGGTTGAGAACCATATTCTAGAGGTTCTTGAACCTGAAGCTGCATCAGAGTCACTCGGAGAGCTTGGGGGTTCCCGGGCCCCAGCCTGCGGTCTCTGCTTCGGTGAGCTGGCATGGGGCCTTTCTTGCCGGCGCCCAAGTGATGGCGATGCCGGTCCAGGGATGAGGGGTCCCCATCCTGGTTGGCCTCAGATTTTCCAGGTTTGACCCAAGGGAAGCCCTGCATCCCGGGCAGAGTTCCCCAGTCCTGGGCACACTGGGGGGTTTGGGCACCCTGCCCTTGACTCCAGGTCTGTGCTTCTTTCTGCCTGTGCCATGCATGTGGCTGCTTGGTTCCATCTGCCTCAGGTTTCCTGGGGGGGGGGGGGGGGGGGGGTGGATTCTGACCCAGAGCAGGGACAGGACAGAACCGGGACCCTTAACCCTCAGGCCAGTGTTTGCTTTTTCCTGCTGACGTGCCTGTGGTCCCCTGGAGAGCATGCCCAGGGAGCCTTGTGGGGAGCCGGTGCCCAGACCAAGGTAACCCCAGCAGTCAGGGTGTGACAAGGTCAAAGGGCCGTGAGATGGTCACTCCCAGGGCTCCCGTGAGTGTGACTGTCACTCAGGGTAAGTCCCGGGCTCTTCTGCCACGCTGCACTCTTTAGCACAGAGTTCCTGGCCCACTGAGGGTGGAAGCTGGGTGCAGTGGTCTGTCCCTATCCCCTACCACACCCGTGGAAAACAAGCAGGTGATGAGGGAACGTTCTGCAGAAACGGTTCATGTGACCCAGGGACTAAGTTCCCTCCCTATTGCGCTGGGCTCTTCCTTCCTTTTCCACCTGCCTTTGGAAAAGGTTCCAGTTGAATCCATCATCTTACTATCTGGATCCTGCCTCAGTCCCTCCTCCCCACAACTGGAGGCAAGTCCCTTGCCCCTTCCCTCTGGGGACGCCTCCAACGATGTGGTCCCAGCAAGAACTTTATCCGCATAGCAGCTCAGAAGCCCATATTCAACGGCAAAGTTTACAAGACCCACTGAACACCTTGCAGACTTGTTAAAGGAGACTATGATTACTTTCTTACTGAAACAAGGTCAAAGCACACCTCACTTCCCGGGACCACTTACCCAAGCAAGCTCACTCAGCCCTTAGGTAGTTGGGGACTCAGATGAAGGAAAATTGATTTTGAGCCCCTGAAATAGATGCTGTAAAGCTCTGTGTTAAAGACCGAACATTCTGCAAACAGCGGATCCCTTGTGGCGTTCGCTTTAATTTTAAATTCAATTCTAGGGAACTTGATTCCGGTTTCTCATAATAAAGTGAACGAAGAGAATGACAACAGGTGCTAGATTTAGCAAGAAATGGCAGCTAGTAGCCTAACAGTAATGGCATTAAAAAGACCAAAACTCGACATTTTACATTTCGGAAAACAGCCAAGTGATCTGAGGCCGGTTAGTGGAGGTGCAAGTGTGCTGTGGTAGCCCCGAGGGCCCAGAGCATCTTAGATCTGCTCACCCTGTGACGTCGGCGACCACACTGGGGGGACGGGAGCAAACAGCCTTCGGTATCCTGTGTTTAAGAAGGCAGAGGAGGGGCGCCTGGGTGGTGCAGTCGGTTAAGCCTCTGTCTTCAGCCAGGTCACGATCTCGCGGTCCGTGAGTTCGAGCCCCGCGTCGGGCTCTGGGCTGATGGCTCGGAGCCTGGAGCCTGTTTCCGATTCTGTGTCTCCCTCTCTCTCTGCCCCTCCCCCGTTCATGCTCTGTCTCTCTCTGTCCCAAAAATAAATTAAAAAAAAAATGTTGAAAAAAAAATTAAAAAAAAAAAAAGAAGGCAGAGGAGCAGCTTACCCATTTCGGAATTACTTCCATTCCCAAACACTTACAACACAATCCTAGAAATCTTGGTGCTTAAAAGGTTGGCCCTCAGATCTCTTGAAGTTCGGGTGGGTGCAGTCGTTCATTATCTGAGAATGTAGGGTAAACGAGATAGGTAGACTCACTCTTTTGGACCGGCATGTTCCCTCTGACTCTTCCCCCAAGAAAAAGAAGGCCAGGAGCAGGGGGGGATGCGCCCCTTCTGCTCCCCCCACCAATCCCTGGAAGGGAGCTTCGCAGCGTGGTAGACGGTGCTTGCCACAACATTCTCTATCTGCACCTCTGCTTCCACCGGTGGTGTCCTGGTCACGCTGGGGCCAGGGCGGTCTCTGCAGTGACTCCGGCCCGGAGTCCTTTGTGAATTTAAGAATAGGACTCTTTTTCTCCACCCGCAGATGAGCACTTCCTGCTTTCCAGGCACCGTCGTCCTCGGTTTTCTCACCAGGCCTCCCTGTATTCTTCTGAGAACGGTGGGGCGGTCAGGGGGCGTCCCAACCTCACTGGGGCCCAGAAGGACGACTATGGCATGCCCCCGGTCACATGGGATTTGTGGTAGTGTTCTGGGGTTAGGCGCCCCAGCTTCCTGAGGGGACAGAGGGGGGTAGTAGCCATGTCCTGCGCTAGCCTCTCAGGCTTCTCTGCTTTCCCGCTGAGGTTGCCAGGCTGATTGGAGTCTGGTCCAGGCCTGGGCTTTACCCCGGGCCTCGCACCCTGCCTCTGTCTGTGGAGGGCTCTTTGTAGCATTCATTCCTCTCGAGGTCCTGCGCGCGGGGCTCCCAGAGCCGGAACACCGGGTGGCTGTGCTGTACTTGGCAGAGGGTCGCCTAAGGCCACAGGTCTGAGCAGAGGGGGACTGTGGAGCAGGTCAGCATCAGACCCGTGGCGCCGTAGCTGTTTGGGAGGAGGCTGGTGGGGGCCCCAGCGACAGGTCCTCCCAGCCCATCCCAGAGCCAGCCCTCCCACACTCTTCTTCAGCGGGACCCTTGACTCTCACCGTGGCCACCTTCTGAGCACGCCCTCCTGCCCAACGTTGCTTTGGGGGACAGCTAGTCCCTCCCTGGGGGCTCCCACACTTTGCACAAATGTTTTAGGGTGCAACAGGGTCTTCTTGGTCGCCTGCAAATTTCATTTTTGGACCCAACCGCCCTCCCCACAGAAAGCTGTAAGTCTTCTTCAAAGCTGTGTTGTTTGAACCGTGAAACGTATGCAGATGTATCATTATTATTTTTAACTAACACACTATCTCAATGAGCACACGCCGGGTCGTTTAGTGTTAACAGTGTGGAGTCAGTCCCCTGCCACCCTGCTGCCCGGATGAAGCTTGGGTGGGGGGGCAGACGACGAGGCCAGCAGAGGAAACCTGCCCACCGCCCTGCGGCCGCGCTGGCCCCGCGTCACTTTGCAGGGAGCCCTGCCCAGGGGCTCACGTGAAGGCAGAAGAGTTTGTCCCCGAGGGCTTGGTGGCACCGACGCCACTCCGAGTGGCTGCTGTGTGTGAAGACAAAGGGGCCACGTGGCCGTGACCTCTGGGGGCTTCTCGGCCTGTGCCTGTCTCGCTGTCCTTCCCAGGAGCTGAATCACACCGCACGTGCTCCACGGGGCCGTTCCCCGCCGGAGAAGCAAAGGGAGGCCGAGGTGTCACTTGCTGGGATGCGGAGACGCGCCGGCTGAGGGCGAGGGGGCTGATGCTGAAGGACGTCCCTCTCTGGCCCGCCCGGCTCGCTCCCTCCGCCACCCTGAGGCCTGATGCCTCGGAGGGAGACGCTCCTTGCCGGGTGCAGACGGGGTGACGGGGAGTGCAGTCCGTGCACAAGAGCAGGGGTTCATCCAGGGGTACGTCCAAAGTACATCCGGCCAAAGTACATCCATCCAAAGTACAGCTGTGTGCGGCCGTCCCTGAGGGATTCGGAAGTGATGACTGATCTGTCCTCGGAGTATAATCAGGGCACTTTGTATCTGTCACTGTGCTTGCAAGGCCCTCAGTTTCTACCCAATAAAACCAGTCATGTGGTTCATCTAGCAAAGACTGGCTGTGGCCGTGTGTGTGTGTGTGTGTTTGAAGGCTTGGGCTCATGCGGCACAGCCCAATGCAAAGAGGCCGCCTGGACTTGGGAGGGACCCGTGGCCTCCCTGGGCATATCTTTGGGCGGTCTTGGGTCCTCATGTGACCTGTTCCTGTCTGAGCAGGAGAGCAGGTGGGCTCAGAGACCAGATCCAGACCAAGTCGGTGGGGTCCTGAAGCAACACCCCACAGGCCTCAGGAGGACACGGAGAGGGAACCACAGGCTTGTGTCTGCGGAGGGAGAGTCCCGGGGAGGGCTGGAGGGCCGACCGAGCAGGTGGGGTATCAGACATGCTCATACCTGGAAGCTACACAGCCCTACCTCTCTTGAAGCAAAGCAGCCGTCAAGGTCTGGAGTCACATCAAAAGGCATTGGAGCACAAATTAGCTTCTTATAAAGTTTTTTTTTAATGTTTATTTATTTTTGAAAGAGAGACAGAGAGCAGGGGACAGGCAGAGAGAGAGGGAGACAGAGAATCTGAAGCAGGCTCCAGTGCAGAGCCCAGCGTGGGGCTCGAACTCAGGAACCATGAGATCGTGACCTGAGCCGAAATCAAGAGTCGGACGCCTAACTGACTGAACCGTCCAGGTGCCCCTAAAATGTTCTAAAAAGCTCTTTCCATGCCAATGTCCATGAGTGTGTTTAAAATAGGATTATATAGGGGTGCCTGGTGGCTCAGTCAGGTAAGCGTCCGACTTTGGCTCGGGTCGTGATCTCACGGTTCATGAGTTCCAGCCCCTCCTCCAGCTCTCTGCTGTCAGCACAGAGCCCACTTCAGGTCCTCTGTCTTCCTCTCACTCTGCCTCTCTCCTGCTCACACTCTCTCTCTCTCAAAAATAAATAAGCGTTAAAAAAATTAAAAAAAAAATAGGAGTGTGTATATATATATGTATATATACACATACACATATATATACATATACATATATACATATACATATATACATATACATATATATACATATACATACATATGTAAATACATATACCTATATATGTGTGTATATATGTATGTATATATACACACATATATACACATTATTTTTTTTTTTTAATTTGTGCACAAACAGCCTGACTGGAGCTCACCTGTGGAAAAGACTTCCCCAAATCTGCATCTTGGGGAGGTCCAAAGCCTTCCCTGTGCTTTCCCATTAGAGAAGATGATGTGTAAACCCTCAGAGGCTGGCATTCAGACACCTGCTTCTGAACATGTTTTGGTTGTATATCCCTTAGCCACCCAGGTACTAGACGTAGACCTTTCCTTGATATCCATGATCATATAATGTATATACAGTGATGCGGGAGGAGAGGAGAAAGCAATGGAAACCCCTTCCAAACAAGCAACCTCAAATGGAATGTTCAGTGTCCTCTCGGCGTCCCCAGGCTAACATGTCCTTGGCCAGCCCAACCGCCTGCCAGCCTCCCAGTGTGGACACTGCACGTGGCCCCAGCCTCAGCCAGCCTCTCTGGCCCCTCCTCTTCTTATCCCTTCTGTGTCTCCTGTCCCCAGTTCCTCAACTGTGTCCAGGGGAGAACACGTCTCTGTGCACTTGGTCTCCTACCGAACTGGGATCTCAGGTCACACTTCGCCTTCCTCCTAACAAGAATTTCCATGCCGGCTGCAAGATGTTTAAATGTTTCTTATTACAACTACAAAATGCCAAACACTGAAGCAAGCAACCGTGGAATCTAAGGTTGCTATTTGAGGGTTAGCCCTGAGACCCGGCACTGTATTCTAGTCAATCTTCATAAGAGAAAGAGCTCAGGGTCAGGGAAGCAGCAGTTCAAAATATATTTTTGAGTGAATGAATGAATCAGTCAATCCATCGATGAATCAATCAATCAATGAATCGGTGAGCTGGGGAACAGAAGTTGAATGTAGTTCATTGATTTATTTAATAAACACTTATCAGACACTCACAATCGGATTTGTTTTTCAGTAAAATCTCTCGGTGTTTGTGAGCAGGGTGGATCGGAGGGGGCAGAAGTGGTTGAGGGTGAGCTTTCCTAATACCCCGGGTAGCCTAAAGTGAAATGTTAGTGGGAACTAACATTTCAGTGACACGGGAAAACCACCAACCTCACCACACTACATCACCTGCTCTGCTTCCAGAATAGGGGTGGTTCATTTTGAGATATCGGACTAGCTGGTTCCCTTGGGTGAGAAATCGGGCACATGTGGTAGTGGGGAGCCACAGGTGGGAACCAGAACAGGGAACCAGAACAGGGAACAGGTGGGAACCAGAGCTTCTAGGACACGCCCTCAAGTTCTTGGGACTTCTTACATGGACTCTCTACACCCCGCTCACCCCAACACACACACTTGTAATTGGCTCATTCCTTCAACATGTCTTGAGGGCCACATTCATACTCCAGTGGGCACTGGGGATGCATGTGACTTCCTTAGAAGGGAGCGCAGACTGGTGGAAGGGAGAACCCTTTGCTGTGTCCACACCCTTTGCTATGAAAGTTTAAAGCCTGAGCCTCTGGGCTCAGCCACTTGTATTGCTTTGCATGGCCTAACGATGTTAGCAGCTGTGATGCAGGTGGAGGCCTCAAGGGTGCTGGCAGCACCAGACTCACCCCCGTGCCCTTCCACCCTGGCCCTGAGAAGTGCTCTCCCGGCAGCAGCTGCTCCTTCAGCCTGGCCCCCGGGTGAGCCTCCCCAGCCAAGTTCAGCCAGGCCTGTAGACTGACACAGAGCTGCCAGCTGAGCCCAGGGTAAGTGAGTCACCCTAGCCAAGCCCCAGCCACGTGACACTTGCACCACTGAGTTTTTTGTGATTGTCTGTTATGTAGCAATAGCTGGCTGATACAGAAATGCACGCTACAGTTCTGATGTCAGAGTGAACTAAGGCTTGCGGGAGGAAAGTGCCCAGGGACGTCTTCAGTTTAACTACAATGTTAACTCCCCTAAGTGGGAGGTTGGGACAGATTACAGAGGGCCTCCGATGTCAGCTGGACGTGCTAGAGTTTAATTTGTGTTGGGGACATTTGTGATTCTTTCCACAACCTAGCGTCTGAGCGCCCTTCTAAAGTTTGAGGAGAGGACAGCTCCCAATGTAAGAGCTGAACATGCCCCAAACTCACTTTCCCAGCCTCCTTTGCTGCAAAGTATAGGCACATAACTGAGGCTCAGCCAATCAGGTGCACAAGCCCCAGACTCTGAATTGGCAGAAGTCAGCAGAGTCTATTCTGGAAAGGTTGGCATCAGCAGGGGCAGCAGAGGCCAGTGCTGAAGCTTGGTACAAACTGTGTGTCCAGACCCATCACTGGGGGCAGTAGGGGTCTCCCTGGGTCAGGTATCCTTTCTAGGGAGCAGCTCCTAAGACCTCTCAGAAATTCTGAGACCCCCTTGCCCCGATATTAACTTTTTAAACAAATTTTCTACTTAAACTAGCTAGTGTTAGTTTCTGCTGCTTGCAGTCCAGAATCTTCGCTGATAAAATTTGTTTGCACTGAGGTGTAAGTGAAGGTGTTTGAACTGGAACGTGACATGACCAAAGGCAAGCTTTAAGAGAATTCATTGAGCAGCAGGAGGATGCCCTGGAAGGAGAGTGAGGCTGGGGCAATGAAATCATTCTGTGTGTATGTGCGTGCATTTGTGTGCATGTGCAAATGGTCTGTGGGATAAACAACCCCTTCCCTATAGTCAGAGGTTTGGGATTCCTATAATTGCCATGTCTGGTCTTGGTGTTTTTACCAGTACACAAGAAACTGATGGGAATCCAAGTGTCAGCTTTATCATTTAGGGTACAGAATCACCCTATACAGTTTAAAATGTTTTTTTGTTTTTTGTTTTTTTTTTAGTATTTATTTATTTCTGAGAGAGAGAGAGAGAGAGAGAGAGCAGGGAAAGGGCAGACAGAGAAGGAGACACAGAATCCGAAGCAGGCTCCAGGCTCTAAGCTGTCAGCACAGAGCTGGACGCGGGGCGCAAACTCACAAACCATGAGATCATGACCTGAGCTGAAGTCGGACGCTCAACCGACTGAACCCCCCAGGCGCCCCAAGAACCACCCTATATAGTTTGGATTGGAGGATGCTAAGCCTAGATTGCAGGAAGGGGCCGGCATTGACCTTGGCCCTGCCTGGAAGGAGAGTGGGTCTGCAAACCCGCCCTGAGCCCTGTTTCCCAGCCAACCACACACAGGGTCCTAACACCACAGAGCTTGGGACGAGGCTCAGGTCAGCGGCCAGGGCTGCATGGTGGGCCTTCCCCCGATGGGCTGGCACCTGCACGAGGCAGGACCAGGAAGAGAGATAGGGGGGGAGCCAAAGCGCTGCCTCCTTGTGCCTGTGTTGTGAATCCCCTGCCCCCCGGCCCACCCCCTACCACCATTAGTCCAGTTTTAAATCTCCCAGAATGTCACACAAACGTAATCACGCAGAATGCAGTTCTCTTCTGGCTGGGTCGTTTCACTTGGCTTAATGCTTTCGAGATTCGTCCATACTGTAGCATGTCCAGCACTTCCTGCCTTTTTGTGGTTGAGTAGTACTGGCCAGTTGACGGGCGTGTGAGTTGTTCCAGGTTTGGGCTCTTACGAATAAAAGCTTGTGTGAACATTCACATGCAGCTTTTGTGTGGACATGTATTTTCATTTCTCTTAGGTAAATACCCCGGAGTGGAATTTCTGGGTTATGTGGGAAGTGTCTGGGTAGCTTTATAAAACAGGGCCAACTCTTTTCCAAAGTGGCTGCACCACTTACCACTGCCACCAGCAGCGTGAGAGCTCTAGTTGTTTCATGTCCCCATCAACACGTGGTACTGTTTCAGACCCTGTTCTCTTATCGTGTTTTAATGCCATGGATTTTCTCAAAATATTTTATTTTAAATTTTTGGAAAAAAAAACAGTCCAATAAGCATTTTATTATTTTTTTAAATCTAAACCTTCCTGAATGCAAAATGAGCACTTTGTTTTATTTTTTTCTCTGGACGGATAGTATTTGCCATAGCAATCTTAGTAACTTCTCTGTACTCTTTAAGGTCTGTTTCTAAAGAACGCAAAGGTAGAATTAACAACAGAGGTCAAACCACATGCTGCCAGCAGGGGGCGCGCATCGTCCACGATTGAACTTCGCTCTTCTTCCCTCACAAGGACTTTGGGCTGATTCCAGGGCGATCCTTCAGCAGAACAGGGGAAGAGGTGAAGTTGATCTTTCCTGGGTGACGACTTTGGGGTCAGAGATGCCTCCTCATGGTGGGGACGCGGGTGGTTCGAGAGAACAAAGCTGCCCCAGACTCTGGGGAGGGGTGTGAGTGCTGACTGCTGCCTAGCTGTCCCGCATCTGCCGGGAGCTTCGGAAGTTCCCTGCGCCCAGGCTCCGCCGCAAACAGGGAAAATCGGCATCTCTGGGAGTGGGACCCAGGCATCGGCATTAAAAAACCCTCCAGGTGACTCCAATGTGCAGATAAGGCTGTGTGTGGCGACGGAAGCTTGCTGAGCCCCTCCCCTTAGCCCAGGTGAACTGATCAAGTTAGTGAGTTCACCTGGGCAGGTATCGGCCCCTCTTGCTCTCTAATTTTAGGACGTCCCCCCATCTCCCATCCTCCCCCCTGACGAGAGGGGCTTGTCGAAACTCTGGATCCCCAAGTTTCATCTTCAGAGACTTGGACTCGGTAGGTCTGGGGTAGGGGTGTGGGGTCAGAAATCGGCATTTGGTGAATCCCGCGGGGCTAATCCAGGCATTCTGGAATCCGGCTTTAGGAAACATTGACCTTGACAGAGAGCGTCTCAGAGGGAGAAGACCCACAACAGAGAAGGTGAGGTGGTGGCCGGGGGTCCTGGGCGCTGAGGCTCTGGGCTAAGGGCACAGTCGGTGGACTCAGCTCTGGGCCGAGAGGTGGTGGGACACAGGGGTGACCAAGGAGAAGCTGGTGAAAAGTCTTGTGGTGCTGGGTGACCTGGCATGGTTCCTCCACTGTCTGTCTGCACCTGCCATCCAGCCTCCTGGAGTATCCCAGCTCCCAGATGGAGGGGGGGGGGGGGGGGGGGTCCAATCCAAATCCACAGGGGCTGCTGGAGCGCCCCCTGCTGTAGGTCATGAGCGATGCCCTCCAGCCACTCTGTGTCACCCAGGGACCTCTGGCCTGGGGGGTACCATCCTTCTTCCCGGATTGGGTTGAAACCTGCTTTTCTGTAATCACCACCCACAGCCACACAGATTAGTGCTTGCTCTGCAGGACAGTTGTTCACATTTGTGAGGAAGTGTCCTGTTCTCTAGGCCTAATGTGCTCAGAATAGTACCCATTCTGGGACACTCACCCTACCAACATATCATTGAAAGTGACTTCTCTTCAGCCCATACTGTTTTCCTCGGAAACAGAGGGCCTTGTGTTCATGGCTGCTTTATAGATCTGCCTGCAATTTGTGCATTCATCCACTGAACTGATGCTTACTGAAGCCCGCCATGTGCCAGGCATATGATAGGTCCAGGACAAGGGGGCGTGATGCCTGCCCCCTCAGAGCTTGTGGCTGGGAGAGGCGGGGGGAGAGACCAACAAGTAAATGGACATCTCTGCCCTATGTTGGAGGACACAGATGATTCAGCGTGTTCACCTATGGTCTCTGATGTGCTGCCGTGGACTGGGCCCCACGGAAGAAGGAGAACACATGGGGCCAGTCCTTGCACAGGGGACCCAAAGGGGGGCTTCTGGAACAATCTGAGATGATATCAAAGCATTGCCTACCCCCCTCCCACCCCCATACACACACACCATGCAAAATAAGAGAGAAACGCTCATTAGGAGTCACAGGCATTTAGTAAGCCCCTACTGTGTTCCAGAGGCTTCTGCTTACTGAGCACTTTCTCCAAGTACTCGATATGCCTTCGTGGGTCATTATCCCCCTTCCACCGATGGGGGGCCAGGCCTCCTCTAAGGCCATACAGCCAGGAGGCAGTGAGGCAGTTCTAGCCTCTTGACCTCACACTGCCAAGACAGAGAGATAGGAGTTGCACGTAGACTGGAAATTTCTAGCATTTGGGGATTTACACAGAAAATTTACAACTCAGGTTGTAAGAAATCTTAATAAAATTAAGGCCAAAGTGCTTTAATAAAATCTTAGCAAAATAAAATAAGCAAGGAAGAGGAGTCCAGTGGGCCTAAGGGAAACTTTTCTTGCTGATTGAGGGGGGAGAGGGGTCCCTGGGATTCGGTTCTCTTGCCCCAGCTCAGAATCCCCCCTTGTGGGGCCGTGGTTGGGGGAATGTCGGCCAAGTGGAGGGGCTCAGAGGGCTTGTACCATTTCATTTGAAAGTGCAGAGGGCAATGTGGGCCAATGGAGAGTGCCGGTTAAAACAGATGCTGGCTAACCTTGACTGGCCTGTCCAGGCATTGTGGGGGTCACATATGACGCAGCGCGCCTCTCCAGCGTCCGTGGCTCTGGCCTGGTGGTACCGGTAACTCACACCTCAGAAAATGCTTTGTGGATTATCTGAGTGCTGGTTGGAGAAGCGTCTCTGAAGGGCAGCAGGGTCTCCTCCAGCCAAATGGTTTCTTCCAGAAGCCAGCGGTCACGAGGAGATGGAAGCAGAGAGATGGAATGAGAAGGATCCAGTAAGAACCTTGCCTGCTTTGTAAGGCGAGCAGAGGTCATGAATAATGGAGAGAAACAGAGGCCTCTGAGTCCTGGGAGCTCAGACGATTCCGGGCCGTGCCCTCCTTAGGAAGGGCCCCAAGGCCTGGGGACGTTGTTCACAGCTCTAGCTGTGAGGTTAGGGGATCTCCATGGGGGAGGCCCCCACCTACCCCTGGGGTGACCTGGAGAGGCCCCAGGGGGCCCCCTTGCTGTGAGGCCAGGTGGGAGAAGATGCCAAGGGCTTGATGTCACCCGATTCTCCATGAGGGGAGGAGAGGGGCGGGGTAAGGAAGACAGCGTGCCCGCAGTCCCCATGAATAAGAGATGAGGCCCAAGGAGAAACCCCAGGGCAGGTGCACAGGGTGGCAGAGAGAGGGGCCAGGGACAGGAAGGGCAGAGATAGGGCACAGGGGTTCTGCTCAGGGGCCTGAGAGGACAGGGGAGCAGGAGGGGGCTGTAGACACAGGGGACCCAGAGGTGGGCGCCGGAGCTCAGGGAGAAAAGGCCTCGGGGCCAGGAGGGTGCGAGGTGGTGGGTGCCGTCAGCCTGTGAGTGCCAGGAAGGGGCAGCCGGCAAGATGATGCCCCAAAAGAAAAAGAGGAGAAAGAAAGACATCGACTTTCTCGCCCTGTACGAGGAGGAGCTGCTGAACTACGCCTCAGAGGACGACGAGGAGGAGCTGGAGCACGAGTACTACAAGGCCAAAGGTGCGGGCGGCGGGCAGGGCTGCGCGGGGCCCTTTCCTGCGCTTGGAGGAGGAGATGCGGGTTCCAACCCGGCTCCTCCCGCGGAGTCTCCTGCTGGGTCTGTGCTGTGTCGCCAGGAGTGACCGGGCAGGCATCACACGGGGTTGCCCCCTGTACAGAGTCGAGGCCAGCTGCCCTTAGTCATGTCTCAGTGGCACAGAATAGACCTGAACCGCGGTGCCCACGCTCCCCAGTCCTATGCCTCCCAAGAGCCAGGCTCCAACCTGGCCTCCACCCTGTGGTCTGACGGCCCAGAGCCCCTGCTCGGGCTGTGGAGGGGAGAGAGAGGGAGGCCTGACCCCTCACGGCTGGCCTGGCGGGGTGGGGACGGCTGTCACCACAGCGGTGGAGATGGGGCCTGGGGCTCGGCAAGGAGGACACTTACCGCTCTGCACCCCGGGGCTTGCTCTTCCAGTCTCTGCGCACCCCCCACCCCCACCGCCGATCGGGGTGGATGGGGCTGCTTTGAAGGGTTCCACCTTCTGGCCAGATAATCAGAGAGGGCAGAATCCGGGGTCCAGAAGGTAATTTTGGCCCGCAGAGGGTTGTCGTTGGTTTGGTTTGATGGTGTTCAGGGTTTTTTTTGCCATTACCATGTTTTCAAAGGTTTGGCCTGTGAACGCCTGTAGGCTGTGGACATCCAGTTTGTGGACACCACAGTCTCCACTGCTCCCTGTCGCTCAGACTACGTCTGTTTTGCCCATGGACGCTGCCTGCCTGGCCCCTGAAGGCATTTAAATTCTCCGTGCTTACTCCAAAGTGGCTCACTTGTCCCTGTAAGCACCACATTCATTCATTCACTCACCTATTCATTCATTCACCCGTCCATCCATTGAGACACCAAATATCCATTGAATGCCTGCCCTGTGCCTGCCCGTGGACTTGCTCGCCCTCCCCTTTCTCCCTCTTCCTATCTTAACTTTGAAAGCCCAGCTTGGGTCCCCCTCTTCCATGAAGCCTTCCTTAATCCCAGCCCACTGGGAACTCCTTGATTACATCCACTTCTTCATTGTTCCGCTGCTTCACGCAAGCCTGGACTGTCGTAGCCTCTTAAGCCTCAGCCACACTGCCCTCCATGAAGGTGGGGCCCTCCTTCCCTTGTCCTCACTCCTCCCCCAGCTGCCAGCACAGATCCAGGCTCAGAGAAGGTGGTCGCTGCATGCAGGCCGTGGCTCACCTGGGGACCCTTTCCCGGCAGGATGTCCCGGGTGCCTCCTGGAGTGGAGGCGGGGAGTGGGGGCTGCCGGAAGAAAAGATGTGCCTGGACGAGTGAGGCATTGCCGCCCTCCCCCAGCGCAGGTGCTACAAGCCCAGACCAGTTGGGGGGGGGGGTGTTTGCAGCTGGATGTGGGTGCAGCACCCTCGGCAAGTACTCTCAGCTTCCCAGTGCACACGGCTGCCTGCCGGGAAGCACATTCTCAAAGCTCCCGGACTTGCCACCCTGTCCACTTCTGTTCAGGGGCTCTGCACGCCTGTGTGACTATCTGGTCCCTCACATGTTTGCTCTTCTTTTTACCCTTCGTGAAGCCTTCTTCCCTCCGTGCTCACGTTTGACCTCGAAGATTCCTAAGAACAAGGCAGGTGTGATCAGTCCCAATTCACAGGTTAAGGACTGAGGTCCTGAGAACTTAAGTGACTTGAGCAAAGTCGCAGGCGGGAGAGAGAAGAGTTTAAAATATCCTTTCTCAAGGCGAGTCCCCCCTTGACCTCTCGGTGCCGCCACACGGAACGGCGCTCTGTGCACCGGGCGCATCGAGAGAACTGTGCTCATACTAACCAGTGTGATCCTCACAACCAGCCGAGGAGCAGGTGGGGTCCTTGTCCTCTTTCTCAGATGGGGAAACTGAGGCATGGCGAAGTTACATAACTCGCCCGAGATCACAAAGCTACCCAGTCGCAGTCAGAATCTGAATCGAGCTGGTCTGGCTCGTGCTTGCTCTTGAGCAGCTTGACCTTGACTGTGGTACCAGCGCTTGGAGAAGAGCAAGGCGAGGTGGGCGTAACGCTGACATTTCTAAGAGATGTGGGCGCACAGGCCCCCCAGTCAGGTGCAGGACACTGGCAGTAAAGGTGGATGCTGCTAATGGTAGTCACATGCTGAACCCTCGTGGTCACTGCTACTCTCTCGCTTCTAGAACAACATGTCTCCCACTCTTTTGAGCTCCAGTTCTTGCATTATGGGGAGACTGTTGGGGAGTGGGATGGGGAAGAAGAAGGAGGAAAAGGAGAAAGGCCTCGGTGTCCCTCTCTGTTCTTCAGGTCACCTCCAGGCTACAGTGGAGCTCACCAACAGCCAGTGGGAGCAGAGCGGCTCCGTCAATCCTCTGAGGGAAGGCTGAGCCCCGGCACTGGTCTGTCTCCTGGCTCGGACAGGGCCATGAGGGGAAGAGTGAGACTCATTTCAGAACCTGAGATCCAAGGGACCTTGGGGGCCATCTGGCACACGCTTCCAGCCCTGAGACCCTCTCCTCTTGTGCAGCCCAGACAGGCTTGCCCAGCATCGGTTGCAGTATAATATCCCAAGGCAGCCTCCCTGAGAATTTTTAATGGGGATAATGGCGGGCATGATGATGATGCCTTTGATGCTGGCAATGGAGATGATGATGACCATGATAGGGATGATGGTGATGATGGTGGTGGTGATTATGAGGGCAGTCTACCACTCGAGGAACACATATCTTTTATCCAACTGTGGAAGAGCGTCTGTAAGATAAGTTCCTCAAAATGCAAGTGATAGAGTCAGTGAGAACGAACACTGAAAATTTTGTTTTATTTGATTCAATCCTGATCACAATCCTTCAAGGAAGAAATTGTTCCTGCTTCAGAGATGAGGAAATGGAGGCTGTGTACAAAATTTGGTTGCTATCACATAGCCAGTAATGGTAGAATTGGGGGTCAGATATCGGTCACTTGAGTTCCATAGTCTATGTTCATTTCATCGATTGATACATTCATTTGCTCATTCATTCCCCCAGGTAATTATTTATTGTGCACTTCCCACGTGCCAGGCTCTGTGCCAGGAGCAATGCTATGGTGCCATTGATGGTTCTTTGTGCTGACCAGGGAGGGTACTTTGTTCGTTGGGGTCATCCCCTCTGGAGCCAAACAGAATGTTGTGTTTTCCCCGGGATATGTGTCCTCCACGAGATCGTTCTTTGGCCATCTGAATTAAGTTTTTTAATTAAAATTTTTAAATTGGGGAATAATATATATACAGTATAAAACTTTCACAAAGATACAGTTGGGTGACTTTTCAGGTACGTGCGTGCTTGGGTAATTACCATTCAGATCAGGACACATTCTTGCCAACACTTAGCACTGTCAGTCTTTTTAATTTTAGCCATTCTGGTGGGGATATAGTAGTATCTCATTGTAATTTCAGTTTGCATTTCCCCGACGAACAGTGATGCTGAACACTCTTCCATATGTTTATTGGCTGTTTGGATATCTTCGCCTATGACTTGCCTACTTAAATCTTTGGCCCATTTGTCAATTTTATTGAAATACAGTTTTATTGAACTGTAACTACTTTTTAATAAAATGCATCAATTTTACTTTATTTAAAAAATTTTTTTTAATGTTTATTTATTTTTGAGAGAGAGAGAGAGAGAGTGAGAGAGACAGAGCTCGAGAGGGGAAGGGCCAGAGAGAGAAGACACAGAATCTGAAACAGGCCCCATGTCTGAGCTGTCAGCACAGAGCCCGATGCGGGGCCTGAACTCATGAACCGCAAGATCATGACCTGAGCTGAAGTCGGATGCTTAACTGGCTGAGTCACCCAGGCGCCCCAAAATGTATCGATTTTAAATGTGCTGTTTGATGGGCATTGACAAATGTATACCTCTGTGTAACCATTAGCCCAATCTATGTATAGAGCGTTTAAATTATCCCCCAAAGTTCCCTGAGCCCCTCCTCAGTCAATTCTCCATGCTGCAAACTCCAGGCAGCTGTGTTCTGCTTTCTGTTAAAATAGTTTAGTCTTTTTAGAGATTCATGTAAATGGCATTATAGTGTGCAGTGTCTTGTGTCTGACTTCTTTTGCTCAACATAACCTGCTTGAGATTCACCTATATTGCATATAAGGGTGGTTCACTCCTTTCTGCTGCTGAGTAGGATTCCGTCGTATGGTTACATCACGATTTGCTGATCCGTTCACCTGCAGTTGCATATTTAGGTTGTGTCCAGTTTAGAGCCATTATTATCGCTTCTCGGCCTTTTGGCTAAGATCAAGTGTAGAGCTGTTATGTACCAAGCTGCTTTGAACGTTTGTACGTGGGTCTTTGAGAAGGCATGTTTTTATTTCTCCCGGGTGAATACCCAAAGTGGAATGTCTGGGTCTTCTTGTAAGCGTGTGTTTATCTTTTAAACAATTTGTTGCCCTAATAGTGTGGTATCTGTTTTCCTTATTTATTTGTATGGCTTCTTTATATCTTCTGCTTATGAGTCCTTTGATAGCCATACGTGTTCCAAATATCTTCGCCTTTTCATTCTCATGATGGTCTTAATTTTCACTAAGTCCAATTTATCACATTTTTTATGGCCAGTGTGCTGTTGAAGAAGGAGCTGTGTGCCCTTGAAATCAGCTTTTGAGGCAGCTTCCTCATCCCTCTCGTGCCCCAGACTCTCCTTTTCTCCAAACCACACGTCTCCAGGCCTCTGTCTTCTCGCAGGTGATGTGGTCCTGGGATTTCCACCATCCTGCTCATTCTTCTGTGGACCCTCAGTTTGGAAAGGCCCTTATGTACGTGCAAAGCTGTGTGGGCAACGCCTCAGGCCCCGGAGTCGTCCAAGGAGGGCTTGTGTACAGATCAGGCACCCTTGTGGTGTAGGCTATGAAGAATTAGGATTTGTTTGTCCCCAGAGACCAGGAGTTGTGCAAATGTACTGCTGCTTCCTTTCTTGTCTTGTAGTGCCTTGATCGAGACCTTCATCAGAACCAGGGACTTCAAGAGAAAAGGCATCGACAGCAAATAGCACAAGGTTCTAGGAACCTCAGAGAAGGGAAATCAGTGCCCCTGCTAAGAAGGGACACTGGACAAAGCTCTGCTCGGCTCTGGGATGCCTCGTCTGGAGCCTGTGACGGCAGCGCCCGGGAGCTCACGGGAGACGAGGGCTGGCAATGCAGCTGTGTTTGTAGAGGGCAGAGAGGAGAGTGAGGGGCAGGTGCAGGCTCTGAAGAAGGCCAGGTCTAGGAGGCACATGAGTGCCGTGCTGGAAAGATCACAGACCAGGCCTCCAGAGGCCCTGGGCTGGGCTCTAGTGCTGACACCAAGTGGTATGTGACCTGGGCTTTCCCTGCTGCCTGCAGGCTCCTCACCTGTAAGATGAATGTGTGGCATTAAATGGGAGGTTTGGGTCTTACACGGGAGTTGGTGTGGCTCTGACCCTGGCTCAGTGGCTTGTGGGCTGGAGCGGGGTTTATAGAATAGACGCCTTTGTGGCTGGATATCCTCTGCACAGCTGGCAGGAGCTGTGACTTCTCCAAGCCCCTGTAGGATTCTGGGTTTTCTCAGAAGCCCGTGATGTGTTCTCTTTTCTCCTCTAGTCTACGAGGTGGTCACAGCCACGGGGGATGTTCGCGGCGCAGGGACAGATGCCAATGTCTTCATCACCATTTTCGGAGAGAATGGGCTCTCTCCCAAGCTCCACCTCACCAGCAAGTGAGTACCAACTTGGCCTTAGTGGGGTCACGGGCCATTAGTCGGGGTTGGTGCAGTTCTGGAGCCGGGGGAGAAGACCCATGTGTCCATAGGCATATTAAGTGGCACGGGGCCTCTGTCAACCAGGTCTCTCCCAGTGATCTCCAGCCAATATTCCTTAGCTCCCCTGTTGGCTTTTGTGAGAAGTATCGCCCACTTTGGATCTCTGACTTCCCCAGGAACTTATTAGCTGTCCCTTGCTTTGGGAGAGGACACTCAGGACTAAGAAACCTGGGTCTAGGTCCAGCTTTACCACGTGGTTGCCATGTAACTTTGGCCAAATCTCTTTGCATCCAACCGCCTGGCTTCCTCATCTAGCGTCTGGGAGTGAGAATTCCCCTTTTACCAAACTTACAGGGCGGTTGAGAAGAAGAAACAAATGCATGCATTCAAAGGAAGCATGAGCTTAAAGTGCTCTGCACCTGTGTCTCTCCAGGGGCCCAATGTCACACTAAACCTGCTAACGCACACTCGAGTCAGCCGTATAGACTAGCATGTGTGCTCGTGTGCGTGTCTGTGTAGACGTGCTCTGTGTATGTGTTCGTGTGTGCACCTGTGTTCCCCATATCATTTGTGATCCATTGACAGCAGGGGCTGCTGCCTCTTTGTTTGGACCCTGTCCCCCGACCGCACACAGGCGCACACAGATATACCCAGAGCAAAACATGGGAACGCTTTGGTGGAATTCTAGAGTTCTAGAGCTTTCCGGGGGCTGCAGGCGTGGTCTAGGCCCTGGTTTTCAATCTGTGCTGAATGGAACCAGGGATCGGTCCGTTGGTTCTGGGCCCATCGTGCCTCTATCCTTCCTGCAGAGTAGCTCACTGATGGTTGTCTTACCCACCGAGTTTCGGAGTCAGATTTTATTTGTACTGAGAAAAGTTTGAAAAACCACTAAATTTATTTCAACTTATTCATGGCAAAACTGAGGCCTAGAGAGGAGTAGAGATTAGCTCTGAGCCATGGAGCTCCTAGATGGTAAAGCTGGTCCTCAAACCCCAGGTACTTGATGTGGACGTTTTCCTCAAGTGCTGGCCCTGTGGCCCAGAGGGTGCGTGGGAGCTTCCCCTGCAGGCTTCCAGGTCGTCACTTCCAAGGGCGCCGGGGAGGCTATAGAGGGGTGGGGACCACAGGCCAGGACATCCCCGAACTCTGTGCTTCACAGACTGACCTGGCCCCGTGTCCCAGGTTTACCCTGAGCGCGGGCTGTGGTATAAATGCGATCCCATCGAGGCAGGCATAACGTCCTATTTTGTCCATTTCTGCAGAACAGGGTACCCGCCTTCTTGTACTGCTTACACTGCAGAGTGACTGGCTTGTGGAAGTCTTTCTCACCAGTGATGTGGGCACGGTAAAGGGAAGACATGAAATGTCCATCCTCTTTGCCATGTGACCTCCCCCAAGCACACCGTTCTAGGGAGAAGCCACTAGGCTCTGGGAATGCAGCCAAGTTGGTTTCTAGCGTCCCCAGCCTGCCCTTTTGAAACAAAAAGAGCCATTTTCTCCTTTCATGGTCATTTCTCACTGTCTTTCCCACTTTCTTGCACCTAGTGCCCTCACTCTTCCCCCTTGGCCTTTTCATTTGTCAAAACAGCCTCTCGGGAAGGCCCCAGAGTCACCCTTCATGAGCTGGTGTGAAGGTTTGTCCCTGAGTCCCCGTTTCCAGGAGTGTGAGATCCAGCCTTCCTTCTCAATGTGGAAGGTACTGCCTCACAGCAGAGGGGCTAAGGCACGAGCAGGGCTGGGAGGTCTCCGGGCGTCACGCACAGGCCCTCCCGCCAGCCCCGTAGACAGAAGTCAACACCCCTTCCCCCTGCTACTCCGAGGTCTCTCCCGTACCCGCATGGTGCTCCGGGTGGGGCAGCAGGGGCACAGGTCTGGCCAGGACTCCGGGCAGGCTGGCCTGGAGGGCTCTGCAGGAGCCCATGGGGAGTGGGTGGTTTCAGAGATGGTCTTTTTGTAGCATCAGCATATGTCCTGGGAGGCTGGAGAGGTGACATGCACAGGGATGCCAGGTGGAGGGGTGATGAGGGGAGTCTGCTTCGTCCCTCTGGCCCCTCTCCCAGTTGTTGGCAAACAGTCAGGGCTCAGGAAGTGTCATACCGTCAGGGCGGCCAGAGTGGGACTTTATAGGGAAGGGCAGGTGATCTGGGCCTTGGGTGAGGGAAAGACTCAGATGAGAGAGGGGCAGGAGGAAGGTAGTTTAGACCACGGGGAACAGCTTGCAGACACACGGAGGCAGCAAGGGGCCAGGAGGGGAGGACAGGCTGTGGTAGGCCTTGCTTGCAAGCTGATCAGCAGAGGCCCGATTTACGATGCGGCCCAGAAGGATGAATCTGGCTGCCGCAAGACCCCAGGGAAATGTCTGCAGAGAGAATTGCAAAGACACAGTCAGTCCTCGCCATCTAAGATGCATTCAGTTCAAGACGGAGACCTTGGGCCTGGGAGGGGAGCACCGCTTTCCAAGGAATCCCAGGCTGCCTGGGTGACCCGGACGCCAGGGCCACAGAGGTCACCGTGCTCTGTGCTATTTAGATGCAGGTGTTCCAGCCCACCCCTCACCCCCACCCTCGCCCTGGGGTCTGGCTCGGAATCTCTCATCTCGCTGTCTGCTGCTGGTCCCTCCTTGCCACGCTGTGTCACCCAAACCCAACTCGCATGTCAACTGGAACTGAGTTCCTTTTCCTTGCCTTACACACACACACACACACACACACACACACACACACACGGGTGCGCGCGCACACACACACGCACGTACACACGGGCTACAAGGTGTTTTTGAGTCCATCAGACTTCACCAATACTCAGGGCACCAGAGGGAGTTCCCAGCACAGCCAAGCAATTGACTTAAGATGGAATATTAGACAGACTCCCTCATCTTAAGATTAAACCACTGCCTATCCTGGAATTTCTTCCTGGCTGCTTTCTCCACAGCGTCTGGTCTTGTCCCCTCACCCCACCGTCCTCTCCCGCTTCGCCTACGTCCTCTCTTTTCTCCCTTCTGTTCCTGCTCCGTCTTCTGCCTTTTCTCCTGAGCCCCAGGACCTCCCACATGGCTTATCAGCATGCTTATTTCCCAATACAGAATCATTCTGCTGCAATGATTTGGTGCCTGAGGTTAACATGCTGATTGTGCTTATCCTCATGGTCTAGTGTCTAAATTCCTCCGTACACACTGGCCCGTCTCTTGGGCAGCAAAGACTGTGACGTGTTCACTTTGATCCTCTGTTAGCTCCACCCCGACCCCAGACCAAGCTGAGTGTCAACAGCCCTGGGTCCCACAGGAAGGCCCCCATATGCTGGGCGCCCTTCCCGGTGACCCAGGACCACTCCCAGCACTGACTGGGTCACATGTTCAGAATATGGCAAAAGGATGGGATCTCATGCATCTTCTGGAACACGGATCTCCTGTTGAGAATTCGCCCGCTGAGTGTCAGAGAACGCCTGGCATTTTAGCCTGCTGGCCCTGCCAGGCTGGCGGCTAAAATGCCCTGTGCAGCCTGTGAAGCCTCTCCTGGGTAGGGGTCCCCGCTGAATGGGCAGGTACGGACAGGGAGGGGGCTGGGTACTGCATTACGCTTCATTTGCTGAGTGTCCAGGAGCCCCGGTGAAGCCGCAGTCTCCACAAAGAAACGAGCGGTCTGCATTTCTAATGTTTCCTTTGACAGGGGACCCTCCACGCTTTGGTATTTCCACCTCACCTCCAGTTTCTGAAACCCACCGGCATTGCATTCTGACTTCCCAGACATGGGGATTTGGGAATCTGACCCCGGTGGGCTGCAGTTGGGGGTTTGTTTGGGATTATCCTGGCCGCTCCCTGCAAGAAGAGAGTCCGGGTAGGCCTGTCTCCACAGTCCTTCTTTTCGTTCCTCTGAGGACTGGCCCTCACAAGGCCTTCCTCTCGTCTTCCGGAAGATGTTGACACTGCAGACAATCACTCCACATTGTGTGATGCCCTGGGACACTCGGGTGTGGTCCTGAGACCCTCTGCCCCCACTGGTAGTTCTTTCTCTCCTGGTCCCCCTCCTTCCGCTTTGCTTTTCACAAAGTGTTTTCCGTGAGACAGTGAAGCATGGCGGTCAACTATTTAACAAACATGCTGGAACGCACGCATCCACATTCTCCCTGGCCCTGGGCTCAGGGCCTTTGTGCAGGGCGCAGGGAGCTGTCAGTGCTTCTCTAGAAGGAGCTGTGGTCAGAGGCCCCCCCAGGACGCCAGCTGCTCTCCTTCCAAATCACCCTCCTCTTCCCCTGCTCATGGGCACTTGCTGTTTTCCAAATTCCAGGCGGCTCAGCAGATGAAGCCTGACAAGCCTCGAACTCATCCCCCAAGGATTCAGCCCAGGCAGCTGCTGGCCTCGGGGCATGGGGGGCTGTGGAGACAGGACCTGTCGCCGTGTGCATAATCACAGATCGAGATGTACTCCCTTCGGCAAACTTAGAAAATACATACACGGACCAGAAAACATAAGCAACACTTCATAATACTCTTACCATCGAGACATGATGTTTTGTATAAATCCTTCTTCTTCATTGTTTTTAAAAGCAGCTGGCCTCCCGTGGTGTTCCTACATTTTCTTTTGCAACTGCTTTTTCTTTTAAGCCCATATCATAAACCTGTTCCTGTTCCATTAACATTATAATGGGAGTTTTTGGTGGCTGCGTAATATTCTACCTCACAGCCTCCCGGGTGGCTATTTCTTAGGGTATTTATCTGGTGTAGAGACCCTTGTCTATTCTACACATTTATTTCCTGGTCTCATAGGTTGAAAATACCTCTTGTTCACTTCCTTATATCCCACCCACACAAGCCTGATGGTGCTTAGATTTGACGTTCCTGTGTTTTCCATGTCGTTGCACATCTGCTCTTACCCTGCAGCACAACATGGGGTTGTTGTTCATCACTTTTGGAGATAAGATTCTCACAGGTATGTGCAGCAACCCCAGAGAAGGGGCCCTTTCACTCGAGCAAAAAGCCAGAAGTTTCCATCACTTTCTCCTCCTCCCCCTCGGTGCCCAGACCACAACTTGGGGGCCTCTTTCCCCCCAACAAGGCTGCCTCAGGGTACATTAAAAAAATTTTTTTTAATGTTTATTTATTTTGAGGAAGAGAGAGACAGAGTGTGAGCAGGGGAGGGGCAGAGAGAGAGGGAGACATAGAATCCGAAGCAGGCTCCAGGCTCCAAGCTCTCAGCACAGAGCCCGACGCGGGGCTCAAACCCACAAGCCGTGAGATCATGACCTGAGCCAAAATCGGATGCTTAACCGACTGAGCCACCCAGGCACCCCTCAGTGTACATTTTCCACTTAATTTCATGAGATCTGCCCTGCTTTTGGAGGACCTTAGGCCTCATGTCTCACGACACGCCCACCTGAAGGAAACTTCTCGGGACAGACTATTTGCTAAAGTGGGTCTGTTTGCAGAGAACCACAGCTTTGGAGTGTGCAGAACTTATAGGCCTTCTGTTACCAAGTCTGAGCCTTGTTGCCTTAGAGGGAAGGCTCTTCCCCTCTGTCTTTATTTGGAAGCACAGTGATGGCCTAGTTATTATATGTGTTTGTCTTCCACACTTTTCTTTCCCGTGGGCTGAGTGCTGGTGACGAGAGCCCTGGCTGGAAGCCCCGGGGGAGGTCGACGGCTCTCCGGCCTGTGAGGGCGTCGCTGTGTGGGCAGGAAGAGCTGTGAGTGGAACTGGATGGCCGGGTCCGAGCCCACACAGAGGACACAGCAGATGTCCGTGCGAGATTCAGGTTTCTGCTCCCGGAGGACTCCGGGTGAGGCTGCTCCAGCCCTCCTGTGTCTAAGCTGATGCCACCTAGGATGCTCCAGAGTCTGGACCCACCCAGGCAGCTCGTTGAGGAACATCTCAGGTGTACTTGCTTCTGTTCACACGGTCTTTGTGACGCCAGATATGCATTCCCTCACCACCCGCCTCCCTGGTTGCTGGTTTTTTGGTTGAGCATTTCCTTTCTTGTTGGAATGGCAGGACCATGGGCCACCACCCAAGCTCCGCATCTGCTGCTTGGGGCTGCCATTGCAACTCCCCCCAGCAAGAGCAAGGCAGGTGAGGAGAGGCCCGGGGGCCTGCAGACCCAAGAGCACCATGGCGTTCACTATGGCCTCCTTCCTCCTCCGCTGTCCCAACGCAGAGCAGCCAGAGGGCATTGGGTCATGACTTTGGGGATCCAGGTTCTGATCCCAGATCTGCGATCAATTGGCAGTTTCCTTGTTTGTAAAATGGGGCTAATTGTTGCCCACCATACCTGCCTTAGTGATGCGTGGCGAACATCACAGGACAACTTGAGTGTGAAAGCAAGGAACGAGTAGTAACCGACCTTGCCCTCTGTCAGAAAGGAGTCTCAGAATGGGAGTGGTTACTCATAGCACTTCCCAGGACTGGGATGGTGGAGGAAGAAGGGGGATGCCAGCCCTTGGCTCTCCTCCCAGGCTTGTGAGCCGAGTGCAGATTACTAAGTGTGCACGTGTTCGTTGTAGGAGTGAATCTGCCTTTGAGAAAGCCAATGTCGACGTCTTCCGGGTGAGAACCAACAACGTGGGCCTCATCTACAAAATCAGGTGAGAATCTGGCCCCTGACCAGAAAGCAAGTGAGATAAAAACCAGTAGATTAGGAACTGATGTCACTACTGACACTTTCTGGATGTCAGTTACTCCCTGGTGTCATTTGAGGGGTGACTGAAGGCCCAGATCTTTCCCACCCATGCTGAGTCATGGCTCCCTAAACTTGCCCATTAGAGATTCA
The DNA here is from genome assembly GCF_022837055.1 of Prionailurus viverrinus. Classification (NCBI taxonomy): domain Eukaryota; kingdom Metazoa; phylum Chordata; class Mammalia; order Carnivora; family Felidae; genus Prionailurus; species Prionailurus viverrinus. Next base: position 68,185,460 of record NC_062572.1, on the reverse strand, counting down.
CTTCTCTGTGTTGAGACTACTTAAGACAATTTCTCACAAACTTGGGAAATATGCTCTAAGAGGCACTAGCATAGTGGTTAAGAGTGGATTCTGAGTCCAGATTGCCTTGGTTCAAACTTCTGCCTTTCCATTTGCTAGCTGTGGAACTTCGGGCGTTTCCTCTCCAAGCCCCAGTTTCCTCATTTGTAATAACGATTCCTACCACCTAGAGTTAGGGAGGACTCAACAAGTTAGTGCTCAGATGGTAACTGGCACTCAGCAAGTATTAGAGATGCTGGGTCACATTGCAGGGTGCCTTATGACAGAGAGCTTGCCTCTCTCTGGGGGCGTCTGTGTGAGTGTGCTGGGAAGGATAATTCTATCAGCCTGGTTGCCAAGGAAGAGTCTTCAATTGCCCCCCTTTCTCCCCTCCTTCCTCCCTCCCTACGACCCACACCCATTCAAGTTCATGCCCATTTGTCAGAATGTCACCATCTGGGGTCTGATTGCACCCAGGCTAGGGCCTGGCTGCCTCAGTCCTAAGTTGTCTTCCTCCCACTAGAAAGTATAGGACCATGCACTGTCTTTCTTGGAAAAAAGGGACAAATGAGGGCCCTGGCACTGGTGTGTGAGGGAAGGGTGTGACAAACAGGGAAGGGGAGGGTCGGGAAGAGGGTTTTGCTGTGGGGAAAGGCAACCACTACGCTCAGGTCCCACTAGGTGCTGGGCTCTGTGCCAGACAGAGGCACACATCCTCGGGCACGTCATGGGTCATCGGTCCATCGGGGCTGTGTGCTGTGAGCTGTGTCTGTCCCATGAGGGCCTGCAAAGATAAGGCCCCACTGCAGTGCACAGGGAGGTGATGTTTGGCATAAAGTGAGGTTATGCAGGGGTCAAGGTCTGGGGGAGAAACTGACCTCAGAGAAAAAACTGGGATTGCCAAGGATAAGGGGCACTATCAGAAGTGCAGGAAATTTGGAGGGCCAGATTTTGAAGAGTGTGGATCTATGCTGCCCGATCCAGTAGCCCCTGGCCACATGTGGCTCCTGAGTGCTTGAAATGTGGCTACTCCAAATTGAGATGCACCGTACATATATGAGCACAACGGAGTTTTGAAAACTTAGTATGAGAATATAAAATATTGCACTGATAAATTGTCACACGGTTGCATGTTGAAATGATAAATGGATGAAATAGAATGTATTATTAAAATGAACTTCACCTGCTTTTTTTTTTTTTGCTTCTAGATATCTAGAAAATCTAAACCTATGTACATGGCTCGCACACGCAGCTCATGTGATATATCTGTGAGGCAACATCAGTGTAGATGGCTACAGGGTATTCTCTGGGTGGAGAGACTAAGGGGAGTGTCTGGGGGTCTCTGGGGGTCTGGGGATCAGGGAGAGAAGTGAAGCTCAAGATGGTCCCGCTGCAAGCCTGGGCAATCCTGGACTTTCCGTGGAAGGCAATATTACCTTGCAGGTGATGTCACAACGTTAACACTCATTAATAGGCACATCTACCTTGCAAGGTATTCCTATTTTGCAGATGAGGAAACTGAGGCTCGAGGGGGAAAGCGACCGCGACAAAATGAGGGAAGCTCTCTTTGGAGTGAACATTTGGGTATGCCAGTGTGGAAGGGTGTCATCTCTTGCTGCCAATGACATGTGGGTGTCTGCCTCTGCCCCAGGATCGAGCATGACAACACCGGCCTGAACGCCAGCTGGTACCTGGATCGTGTGATAGTGACCGACATGAAGCGGCCTCACCTCCGCTACTACTTCAACTGCAACAACTGGCTGAGCAAGGTGGAAGGTGACCGCCAGTGGTGCCGTGACCTGCTAGCCAGCTTCAACCCCATGGACATGCCCCGAGGTCAGTGCCGAGGCAGGCCTGCCTGCCGTCCCTCCCTGCCTGGGCTGGCCCCCGTCCCTGTCTTGCTCTGGGCAGTCCCGTGTCCCCTTTGCCACTTGTCCAGGGTCTTCCAGTTGGCTGGGGCCCAGCTGAAGCCCCGTCTTTTCCACATGACCTCCCCAAGAGCAAGCTTATGTGCTCTGGGGACTCAAGGAAATGGGAAATGCAAACGAACCAGGAGGCATGATGGAGGGGTGGGAGCAGCCCTGGGCATATCCTGTGTTTTCAACATCTCTTGTTGATGGGTATCTACCTAGAGTCCTCTCTGAGTTCAAAGGCAGCTGCCTCCGTCTTCCTATCTCTTTGCCCTTCTTCTGATGCCCAGAGGAAGGTGAGCTACGGCCAGGGCAGGGCAGATGGGAATCAGAACTCACAGCTACAGGGGCTCCATCAAGCTGTCCCTACCTCCTCCTGATTCTATGAGGAGGGAAACGACTAATTTCAAGTGCATCTCTGGCCAAAGGCCTTAAATTCGGGCATTTTAGCTCAACAGGAGGCGGGGGAACAAATCATGTAAAAACACACACCGTATCCCGTGGCCTGTTTTAATCACACTCTGTCCCCTAAAGTTCTGACCTCACCTCACCTCATTATTGGACATAGTTGCCTTTCCAAAAACGGAGACATAACACGTGGGCACCACCATCATAGCACCTTGCTTGCAGAGTGTCATAGACTTTTGGAGGTGAAGGCATTTGATAGCCATGTGACTTTGCCGGGGTCGCTCAACAGAGTAACAGAGGGCGGACGCACTCCTTAGATTCTGCCTTCCAGTGTGTGCCCTGTCGTCTCCAGGTTCCGTCCTCTCTTGCAGCCCAGCTGGGCAGAAATAAGCATATTCTGTGTCCACTGGGCTTCAGCTCGCCTTTCTCTGTCTACCTCTGATTTCCTACCTTCCAGCTGATCTTGAACTTGCCTTGTTCCTCTGTGGCCCCCACCATAATTCCTTGCAACTTCACTGTTTCTTTAAAAAAAAAAAAAAAAAGAGTTGCTATTGATCTTTCTCTTATGACAAAAGCCAAATTTGACCATTGCAGAAAATTTAGAAAACAGAAACATGCAAACATTAAAAAAAAAAAAAAAAAGAATACTGTAATTCCATCATCTGGAGAAACATCACTGGTTACATGTTTGTGCCCCCATTTCTAGTCTTTTCTATGCATAGTTTGAGAGAATGGACTGGTACCACATCCTGTTTTAGAGCATGTTTGTTTCGATGCCATTAAATATGGCTCAACACCCCTGCTTGCAGTGGCTGTGAAGTGTCCTTGTATAGAGGGGCACCATCATCCATTCACTGAATCCCTTATGTTGGACATTGACATCATGTCCCCCTCTAAAATTTTATTGTTGATATAAATAATACACCCAAATCTTTGCACAGACAAACGATTCTTTCCTTAGGATAAATTCCTAAATAGAATTTCCAGGTCAAATAGAATGCACATGGTTAAAGCTTTTAATGGGCATTTCCAAAATGCCGTAGAAAGGGTACATCAGTGCATAACCCCACCAGCTATGCAAAAGCACCCACTTTCCTCACCCTCAATTCTTAGTATTGTTTAATTTTCTAATTGGCTAGGAAAGGGGGTTTTACAATGTTCCCTCTTTGGTAATTGGTGAGGCTGGATATTTTTCATGTGTTTATTGTGTTTATTGGTCATTGGTAGTGTGTGTGTGTGTGTGTGTGTGTGTGTGTGTGTGTGTGTGTGTGTGAATTATCTGCCCATACCCCATGCCTGTCTTTTCAACTGGGGTGAATTTCATAGATTTTCGTCAAAACTTTACGTATCTTTACTTCTTGATCCAGTCTCTTTACTAGGAATAATCCTTAGCAAGTTGTCAAGCTGGCTATCTTCCTGTCTATTCTCCCAGGCTCCCCCTTTTTTTTGCCCTTTTCCCACTATTTAGTTCTTCATGCTACTGTTTGCTTTGGTCACATGAAAATCTAGGGTTCCCCTGTTAGAAGAGCTTATGAGAAGTCACCATTAAGAAAGAATTCATGTGACCCCATAGTTCCCCAGCTTTTCACAAGAATCATCCAGGGTAGTGTTCTTGCCTCTTAAAGGAAGGACAAAGACACCCGCTGACCTTGTCCCTGAATCAGACCGCCTGGGCCCCCTGCCCTTTTATGAGCTGGAGGCACTGGAGTTTTAGTAATTCCAGGCTGGATTCTGAAAGAAGGAATGAAAAAAGGGATCTTCGAATATTCAGAGGACTGCATTGGTAAACAAAAGGTAAACTCTCTTTGCTTTTCACCTGGAATTATACCCACTTGATATTTGGTTGCTGCAGGGGAGCCTCTGATGGTCAAAATGGGGAAGATAATTATTTCTTCATCCATGCAGTTTGACATATGAAAATACTTTAAGTCGTGGGATGGTGGCTTAAGAAGGGGACTTTTTAGTGCATATTTCATCCTCCAAGGGTTAGTGAGTCATTAGCTGGGTAGCTTTGCTCCTCTCTCCCCACCTCCAGGACCATCTCCTGAAGCTCTGTCTGATAAATAGCTGGAACCTTCTTTTGTTCCTGCTCTTCAAGGAGGGTAGGTGTTCTAGGCTGACCGACTGACCTTTTGGCCAAGGTGATCAGCAGAAAATGGCAGGGGCGGAGGGACTGGACCTTGATCAGGTTTCTAGATGGTTCCTCTATAGGGGATCTCATATATCATGCTTAGTTAGAGACACGGCACCTGTGGTTGCTGGTGAGCTGTGTAGCTTTAGGACTGCTGCCCTGGCAAGAACATTACCCTTCCTGCATGACGCAGTGCCTGACGTTTGCCACGGAGGTGACTTTTCCTTCTCTGGGTTCTCTTTAAACATGGGAAAATGCCCCGCATATTCCTAGTACGTTGGGGTGAATGCCTGGTCAGGGCCACCCTTTTCCTTCATGGAGCCCAAAGGGTAAAGGTAGCCATGAGAAAAAGCAGGGACAGGAGGTTCAAAAGAAGGAAGGGGATGATGACTAACTCAGTTAGTGTGGAATGAAGTTGTGTGGGTGGAAGATCCTAGAGCCCAAGTTCAATTTCTCAATTGTTCTCAATTGGTTGGTAAAATCACTACACCTGGCACCTTAAGAAAACCAGGTAGCAGAGCCAACCCAAACCCTTCACCTTTTGGTTTTCTTTGTATCTGACTGCCAAACCTGGGGGGGGATCTGTTGCTGGGGACCAGGGAGACAAGCTGTGTTATCCCCTCAACCACTGGAGGCTCCCGAACCCCAGCTGCTCACATTCCATCTTTAAGAGTCTTGTCTTATTCAAGTAAGCAATTTTCTTTGTTTACTTATTCTTCTTTAACTCACTTTTGGCAACTTATATATTTACTTGTAAGTTTATTTTTAAAAGAAAGCAGATATCACTATCACAAAAAACTGTTATCAATTCCTGTAAATATCAGCACATGTGAAAACAAATACGTAACATTAGATAACCCTCCTGTATCACCATTAGCATCCTGTGTGCCACCCGTGGTGTGCAAACTGCACCCTGGGAAACACTACCAGCCCTGATCTGTGAGGAAGGGAAAGTAGAAGTGGGGCGGAGGGGAGAAGGGCTGGTAGGGTATCTGGGCTGTTCTCTTCAAGAGTCCTTTGGCTTCACTTCATCCCTAGCACACTTCTGGGGGAGGCAAGGTGAAGGATGGCAGGCAGGGGTTAATTTCACAGAGGACTGAACTGAGGGCTCAGAGAGGTGGTGATTCATCTAATACCAACCAGCCAACCACTGATAGAGCTGGGACTAGAGTGCGAGGCTCCTAATTCTTGGAATGGGCTTCCTGTGTCTCCAAGACCAAGGGCAACCAACCTGGCCCCTAAGAGATCAAGGCTTGAAGGATCACAGCTAGGGCTCGTGGGGGTTAGTAGGACCAGTCAACTGTCACAGGGATCCTTTCCACAGCGTCCACATCAGTTGCTTCTCCAGCCTTGGTTTGAATCCAGCCTTTCTTGACGGTGGGTGGTTCCCAACCACCCAGCTCAGCCATCCCAGTGCTAAGGGGCACTGGTTTTCAGAAAGCTCTTCCTGCAATTAAAACCCATACACTCTCCCTGGGACTTCTGCTTGTCCATTGCAGTCCTCTGCTAACAAACACCCTGGATGTTTTCATGTCTGCCTTTCAGCCATGTGAAGAAAGGCTGCCCTCCTCTCAGGACTGCATCCCCAGGTTCCTTGGCCTCTCCTCTTGTGGCTTATGCCCAGCCTGCATCCCTGAGTAGCTCTGGTTTGTCAGTGATCCCCAAGAATGTACCTCCTAGGCAAGAACCCTATGTTCTGGATTGGCGGGTGATGGGCGGGGGTGAGGGGCGGCGGGGGGAGTGGACTCCTCAGAACAAGAGTGCATAGGTCTCCCTGACTCCATTAGCCTACTTCTTCTAAAAAATTATTATTATTGCAGTAAGACATAGATAAAATTCACCATCTTAACCATATTTAAGTGCATTACTCAGTGGCATTAAATAAATTAATTATTGGGTATCCATCACCACCATCCATCTCCAGAACTTGCTCCTCTTCCCAAACTAACACTCTGTGCCCATAAAATAGGTCCCCTTTCCCATTTCTTCCAGCCCTGGGCAACCTCTGTTCTTTCTTCTGTCTCTATGAATTTGACGACTTAGGAATCTCATATAAGTAGAATCATACAATATTTGTTCTTTTGTGACCGGCTTATTTTACTTTAGCGTAATGTCTTCAAGCTCCATCCATGTTACAGCATGTGTGGGAATTTCATTTCTTTACAGGGCTAGATGATATTCCATTATATGCACAGCCCCTATTTTATTTATCCAGCCATCTGTCGATGGACATTTGGGTTTTTTCCCACCTTTTGGCTATTGTAAATAACACTGCTATGAACACTGTGTACAAATAGCTGTTGAAGTTCCTGCTTTAATTTCTTTTGGGTACAGACCCAGCAGTGGAGTTATTGGATCGGGTAGTAATTCTGTGTTTAACTTTTTTGAGGAATAGCCATACTGTTTCCTACAGCAGCGACATCATTTTGCATTCCCAGTAACAGTGGACAAGGGTTCCAACTTCTCTACATACTCACCAATACTTGTTATCTTCTGGGTTTTTAAAATAATAACCACAGTTAGTGATGTTGAACATCTCTTCTTGTGCTGGTGGGTCATTTGTACATTTTCTTTGGAGAAATGTCCATTCAAGTCCTTTGCCCATTTTAAAGTTGAGTTGTCTGTTTTTATTGTTGAGTTGTATGGGTCCATCCAGCATATATTTGGGGGTATTAATCATTTATCAGATGTGATTGATTTACAATTATTTTCTCCCATTCCATGGGTTGCCTTTTCACTCTGTTGAAAGAGTTTTGTTGGTGCACAAAAGCTTTTAATTTTTATGAAGTCCAATTTATTATTTTTTCTGTTGTTGCCTGTGCTTTTGGTGTCATATCCAAGAAAACATCACCAAACCCAATATCATGAAGATTTTGCCCCATGTTTTCTTCTAAGAGTGTTATACTTCTACATCTTACATTTAGGTCATTGATCCATTTTGAGTTAATTTTTGTGGACATTATAAGAGTCCAATTTCATTTTTTTGCACATGGAGAACCAATTTTCCTAGCATCACTTGTTGTAAAGACTGTCCCTTCCCCCACTGAATGGTTTCACACTCTTGTCAAATATCATTTGGCCATATTCACAAGGGCTTATTTCTGGGTTCTTTATTCTGTTCATTGACCCAAATGTTTGTCCTGAAGTCTACTGCACTGTTTTGATTACTGTAGCTTTGGACGGAGTTTGGAAATCAGGATGTGTAAGACTTCCAACTTTGTTCCTTTCTTTTAAGATTGTTTGGATATTCAAGCTCCCTTGATGTCCTGCTTCTTTTCATCCATCCTACATTTTCATTAACCGTTTTTCACAGTGACAATATATCACATTGGCTTTGAGGCCAAAGGGCTCTTATTCCCCCCAAAAGAAAAGATGAAAATGCTGTCTCCACCCCAAGTCCTCAGTTCTTGCCCAGGACTTCAAGGCTTCTGGAGAAACATCCTGGATTGTCCTGACTCATTCCCACATGAGTCAGCAGGAGCGGGTATCCCATTCTTGGCTGGCTCCCCTCCACATCTTAGTGGGAAGGTCCAGGAGACACCACACCTCCTGATTAATAGTTGCAGACATACATGCACACTACTAGGGAGCTAGCAGCCATCTCTATGGTCATCTCCCTCTTAGAGTGGGTGTCAGGGGTCCTGGCACCTACTCGGGTCTGGGGAGCATTGGCAGCCGTTTTATCAGCATGTCTGCATTGACTATCCCTGGGAACACAGTCTTGGCTCTCGAACCACTCCAGAATTGTAGTGAATTTTCCCTCCTGCCATCTGCCTCTTGGCATCCCCCCATTGCCATGCATGCCTGACTCTCTTCCGAGAGGATTTCCATCTAGAATGGCTGCCCCTCTTGACAACCCAGAACCCAGAGGGGCAGGGTAGCTGCATTGACAGCTATACACTGAGGGCAGCCCCTGGCCAGAATCTCAGCACAGTCTCCCAGGCCTCGAAGTGAAGCATCACCATTAGCAGCTGTCATTGGTCATGCCCTTCTGCTCCCCAAGCTGCTCTTAAATGCTGAGTCTGGGGTAAGGATATCACCCTTGCCTTCCAGTTGCTTGCAGTCCAGTGAGGGCACAGACCATCATAGTACGAGCTACCCTCAAGGGGAGTGGAAGGTATCACATGGTCCACAGCTCCATGTCTCAAGTCATAAGAGTCCTAGGTTCAAATCCCCAAATGCTACCTTCTAACTATGTGACCTTTGGACAAAATACTTCTGTAGTCTTGTGTCTTCATGTGTATACACTGTACAAATCCACAGCACTCCTAGGAGGTAAGGTCTATTACTTTCCCCATTTTCTACCTGCAACAAAGGTCAAGGTGAGCATGCATAGAGCATTTCCCACCTCTCCCTGTGTTCCTTAGTCCCATTCTTAGTCCCAGTTCCCATTTGTCAACGTGTTTGCTCAGATCGTGTTGGCTCCAGTGTCTGGCAGGCGGTGTCTCTGAAAGCTGTTCTCTCCAGCACTAATAAACCATGAGGAAGTTTCAAGGGACCCATAGGAAACGGGTCTGAGAATGAGACATTTTCTCCCCACCTGCTCCCAGATTGTGGAGTGAAGCCAGACTGCTGACAGAAGTTTCTGGGGTTTGGGCCCTGTCCCATCAAGCCCCACAAGGACCCAGTAGGACTGCTCTCCCCAGAGCCCCAGAATCCTGCCTGCCTGCTGCCTGGAAGGGGTATCCTTGCTCCCATGCTTCTGTGTCAAGTTGGTTAGAGAGAAAACTGTGGATCTCCTACTAAAACATATCTCAGGGTCAGGAAATGTCAGAGCCAGTGCCTTCCTGGTCCCCCTCCCCCCACCTGCTCTCTTTTATCCTATACTTCAGTCTTCTCTGTGCTACCCAAACCCCACTGCGGGGGAAGCCCCAGCCTCTCTGGAAAGCACTGGCTGCTCCCTCACCTCGGGTGTTCCTCCTCCAAACTCTGGAGAAATTGAAGTCTGTGCCATCCACTGAAGTGGATTTTCAGGGGGTTCCCCCAACCCAACTGCATCAAGGATGTGTAAGGAATCTCAGGGCAGAGAGGAGGAGCTTTTCAGCCTGCTCCTTGAGATGTAGGCATGATCCGGCCAGTTTGTACCCAGAAGGAGCCACCATGGCTGATGGGGTGGTTGTAGCCCCCAGGGATTTTGAGATGGCTAAATAGCTGAGACACTCCGTATCTCAGGGACTGCTGTTGGCCTCTTTGGGTGCTAACTGCTGACTATGTGTCTGTCTGGGCTCTCCAGCCAAGCTCAGGTTTCTCTGGGCATAACACTGGGGTCCACCCACCTGGTGATTTATTTCTCTTGTACCTGCCAACTTGGTCACTGGCACTAAGGGACTTGAGTGAAGATTAGTAAGAAACAGTCATGTGTGTGAGTGTGTGTGTGTGAGTGTGTGTGTGTGTGTGTGTGTGTGTAGACACAATCACTTATGAAGGCCAGCAGCAGAGATGGGTGAAAAGAGCTCTACCACGGAGTGGGAGGCAGATAACGGGCTTCTAGTCTTGCCCTTTGGTAACTGTGTGCCTTAGGCAGGTTACTTGTCCTCTCTGGGCTGCTTCCTCATCTGACCAGAAGGCTGGGCTAGACGTTCTCCGAGGTCCTTTGTAGCACTGGCTTTCTCTGGTATTCTGCTAGCTAAATGCATCCTTGTCTCTGTTACCTGGCTCCGGGTCTCCCACTCCCCGAACTCACTCCCTTGATGAACCTTGATGTTGTTACTTCTGGTGTGACATTCATGGGCACGGCACCCAGGTGCAACTGGTGACTGTGCTACAGAGTTGCACAGGCTGAGAGCACAGGGCTGCCCATCCCTCTGGCCCCAGAGAGGCTCAGGACACATCTCTGGGGCTGAAGAGGGCCAGACCTGTTTAAGACAGACCCTGCCTGGCCTTCTCACTGCCAATATGATGTCATTTCCTGCTTCCTGGACAAGTAATTGTTCTCATCCCAGCACCAACCCACAAACCCGCCCACCTTAAAAAGCACTGAGATGATCACGTGGCTGAAATTAGTACTGAGCCCACACCACATTGCTTCGGGAAAGTTCTGCCAACTTGGCAATGCGACAGGCCTCTGAAGCCAAGAGCTGAGTTCCAGCTGGCCTGGGGGCTGTTCACACCCCAGGGCTGTCAGAACCCAGGCACAACAGCTCATCGATGTTGCAGACCCAGGCCTCACAGACAGCGGAGGAGGCCCTGCATTCAGAAGGGCCCTGTCTGAAGTGGGTCCTGTCGCTCCCCATTCTCAGTGGAGCCTGTTCCCTAGGCTTCCTTTGGGACAACCCTTTCTCTAAAGGAGCATTTATCTTCTTTGGTGGGTTAATAATAAACATGGCTGCAGCCAATGTTGTGCTGTGTCCCAGAGAGACCGAGGGGCTGGCCGTTGAAGGGAAGGGGGGTCCATGAGAAGTTGCAACCACTGGGGAGGCGGGCCTGGAGCGTGCAGGTTGGGGAGTGGCGAATTCCCCCTTTTCTTCCAGATTCCAAGTCTGGGGCTTTTTCTTTCTTCCTTTCTTCCTTTCTTTCTCTATTCCTCCCTCCCTCCCCACCTTCCTCCATTCCTCTCCTCCTCCTCTCCTCCCTCCCTCCCTCCCTCCCTTCCTTCCTTCCTTCCTTTTTTCCTCCTCCCCATCTTCCTTCTTTTTCTCCTCCCCCTTCTTCTTCCTTTCCTTCTCCTTCTTCTCCTTCTCCTCCTCTTCCTCCTCCTTCTCTTTTGCTATAGCAAATAGGACAGCTAATGCTGAGGCTGAAAGCTGCCCATAGGCCAGCTAGAACAGGTAGAAATGGGACTGTGTTTGTCCAGCATAATCACTGTTTCCACTCCCAGTGATTTCATCGGGCAACTGGGTTATAATTTTGTTAGAGCCCACACTGTGCTACACAGTCATTATCACACAGCTCCAGATGTGCACCCAGTCTTGGCAAGACCATGCTGGGCATGGTGCCCACGGTGCATTTGAAGAAGTGATTGGACGAGAAAGGGATCATGATTAACATTTTAGGGGCATGTGCACATTTCGCTGACCTGCGGTGGATTATGATGGGCCTTCCTGAGAACTGCCTGGTGCCAAAGCAGATGCAGCATGAAAGCAGCCTGGGTGATCGATGCAGAAAGCACCTATCACGAGGGCTCTGTCACACAAGCCAGCAGCCCTGACTTATTTCCACATTCTACAGGATGACACCACAGAGTAATTAAATCATTGATTTTAAAAAATATAGCTCTCTGGCTCAGAAAGCACATGAGACTATATACCTTGAGTTCTAGTTCTCGCTTTGCCACCAGTAGCGATGAGACCGAAGGCAGAGCTCAGTTTCGCTCCCGTCCTCAGTTTCTTCCTCTATAGAATGGGTGCATTAGGTGGCCTCTGGGGGTCTTTTTAGGATTAGTAGAGTGTCATATCCAAAGAGAGAAGGACGGGTCTGGGGCTAGCCCTCCTCCATGGGGCAGGGGAAATTGGCTTTCGGTGACCTCCCTTCTGCTGCGGACACTTCTTCCTCATTTCACTCCCACCCCAATACTTACTATTCTTCTGCATAGTGTCTGTCTCCCCACTGTGGGCTTGGTCTCTGGACTCCCTTTCTCTGTGGTCAAAACCTGGCCCTGCCACTCTACTGGTTGGGTAAGCATGAGCAGATGTCTTAAGTTCTGTGCCTCTGTTTCTTCATCTGTAAAGTGGGGATATTAATTCCCACTCATAAAGTGGTTGGGCTGATTAATTGGGGAAATGTACATAAAGACTGACTGTAGTGCTGGACATAGAGTAAACGAGTATTGTGGTGGTGGTTATGATCCTGATGCTTTACCTTCTTCTTCCCCTACATCCAGGCTTATTCTGACTCTGAGATGCATAGACTCAAGATTCTGGCCTTTCAGAATCAGATAGGACTTTGGAGCCACTCAGTGCCGGGATCGCCTCTAAAAGGCAGCAGGCTCATCTAGACAACTGGAAACAGGCTGATGACCTTGATTTCAGTTAAAGCCTGCAGGGAGTGCCTCTTTTCCAAACACTTTTCCTTCTCCCCGAGATGTCCCCTCAACTCAGCTCAAACGTTATCCAAAGCCCTCTGAGCTAGATTTGCTGTGGATGCCAGTTGGGAGTTACTGTTCCTTTGACCTCTAGGGAGGTGGTCCTGGGCCCATGGACTCAGAGCTGGACTCAGAGCGAGAGGGCTTTGGGGTGGGGGGAGCTGGGCCAGTCCTGCAGCGCTCTCCTCCTCTGAACTTCCCAGCAGCTCCCCGCCCACCCCATCTGCTCCCACCTAACATTGCAGAAAATCATCTCCGGAAAGAGTGGGAAGAAGAGAACTGTTTCCAATGAGGCCCCAGTGACGAGTATCAGAGAATTTCAGGACCAGAAGGGACCTTATCTGCTCTTCCTCCATTTTGCAGAACACAGAAGCCTTGGAAAGTTAAGCCACCTGCTCTTGGTGACACAGTGTGGGCAGAGCTAGTGCCCTGGGCTCCAGATGCCACCTTGTGCTCCTCCGATGTCATTCAGTGGTTCAATGGGCACTATTTGGGAATCTTCTATGTACCGGATCCTTTACTCAGGATAAATATGTACAGACCTTTCTCTCTAGGAACTTAGCAACTAGAGGGGAGAGGGTCAAGCCAGGAAATAGTGAGTGCAAAATGTTCTTATTAGGGACTGACCTCTATCACTAGAAGCATAGAGGAAGGAGGAATCAGTAAGGCTTCATAGAGTAAGTGATGCCCAATTGAGACTTCATAGTTGAGATGGAGTTTGCTAGGCTTTCGACAGAGGGAGGTTTTCAAATAGGTGTTTATAATAACACTCTCCCCACTCCATTTATGGAGAATACTTTCTCAGAGCTGCAGTTTGTGTGCATGAAATCAGAACTTATGATACAGACATTGCCTTGGGCCTGATCCAGCCGTGGGTGTCCATTCCAGCCACCAATGTTTTCTTGCTGGACCCTTCCCCTGAGCCCCAAGCATCGGCCAGGGTGGTGCAGGGGTGTCAGAGAAGGGGTTCCCACCTACCTGGAGCTGAATGTCTATCAGGTGGCCCCTGCCTTTGTTTTTTCTCTTCCTTCATCCAGTCCTCAACCCTCCCCCTAGCCTCCTAGCTGCCCAGACCAGCAAGCTCAAAGGTTTCTGGTACCAAAGCCAGCTTGAGGGTGTAAGGATGTCCATCATGTGCATGGGTTTTCCTCAAGCTGGCAGTTCTCAACAGCTCCTTCCAGACTATACAGGGCATGAGTTATTCAAATTGAATATTCAATTGAAGTTTAGGTGACTTCAATCTTTAGTTTTCAATTGCAGGGAAAAGAAAAATGGCTGTTGTATAAATTATTAAAAGTACAAATAAGCAAGAGTTCAAAGAAGAATAAAATCTTCCATAATCCCATTACCCCAAAATGATAATAGCTAAAATTTATTGGGCATTCACTCAATGTCAGATATTGTTCTAATCACTATCTATCTGTCTATCTCATCTTCACAATACCATGACAGATATATTATTATTATTATTATTATTATTATTATTATACCCATTATATGGGTAAAGCAAACTGAGGCACAGAGTAGTTAAGTAATGTGCATACAAGTGAAGGGCCCAAGAGTAAACCCAGATCCTTGAACTTAATCCCTGTGTAGGAGAGCCTCGGAGACACTGCTGTTAACATTTTGGTGAATCTCTTTCCTGTGCTTTTTTATGCATGAATGCATTAAACACTACATACTGACAGAAAGTAGTGTTGTATCACAGTTGACTTTGTAACTAGGTTTTTTCACTGAATACTAAAACATTGAATAATCTCCTAAACCATTATTTTAAATGGCCACATGGGTGAATATCATAATTCACCCCAACAATCCGCCATTCTGGATATTTTTAGGTTGTTCTCAATTTTTTGTTATTAACGATGCTGTGATAGACATCTTTACAGGTCATCTATGAACACAAGTATTTCCTCATATAAATGAATTGTTAGGCACAGGGACTGAATTGTTAGCTCCGGGATTTGCAGAATGTTAAGCCTTTTGACAGGCAGTACTCACCTGCCCTCCAGGAAGGCTGTGTGGTGTTCTGGTTCCTCCAGCAGCATATGAGAAGTGCATTAGAGGACGATAAGCTCCTGCAGCAGAGTGGAATCTGGGTTGGAAAGGGAAGAAATGGACGAGATTGCTGGGGTGTGCAGGTTGAAGGGGAGGGTCTGCTGTAGAGCCACATGAGGGGGAGCCAAGGGAGACGAGTGACTGAGGGGCGTGTGGAAATAGCTCTGCGGGGCTTGGCAGTGAACTGGATAAGAGGGGCTGAGCGCAGTGAGATAAAAGGAGAAAAAGCCTACCTACTCCATACTCTTTCAATACCTGATCACATCAGGCTTACGTCACAGCTTCCCAAAAAGATGTGCTAGCTGTCTATGATTTGGGGGTAAAACAAAGGATGGAGTATTTTTTCTTGATTACCACCCAGGAGCAACTGTTAATGACTGAGCAATTTTTTTTTGTTTTTGTTTTTTACATTTTATTTATTTTTGAGAGAGAGAGAGAGAACAAGTGGGGGACGGGCAGAGAGAGAGGGAGACACAGAATCCAAAGCAGGCTCCAGGCTCCGAGCTGTCAGCATAGAGCCCGGTGCAGGGCTCGAACCCACAAACTGTGACATCATGACCTGAGCCAAAGTCAGTTGCTTAACCAACTGAGCCACCCAGGCACCCCGGCTAAGCAGTGTTTTAATGTCCTTGTGTAACCAGGCTCAGCTGAGTTCACCCCATGGCCTGTGCTTGAGCACGTGTTAAGTGCCAAATAAATGATACAGGCCACAGGAGTTCTGGAATGGAACACCCTGGGCCTGGGAGGTGGGCTTTCAGCTAGACCTTGTGGGGTGGGCGAAAGGACAGATGACAGTGAACCCTCCTGCCCGGAACTCTTGAGTCCGGGCTTCACCCTTTCTAACTGTGGGAACTTGATGAGGTTTCTTAACCTCTTGCTTCCATTCTCTTCTCAGTAAGCAGTGACCACAGTAGTAATAGGGTCTGTCATCGTGAGGATTACATGAGAAACAGATGTGACCGGCCCACAGTCAGTCCTCAGTAAGCATCAGAGGCTCTTACCAGCTTGCGGCGTGCATGTGTCTACAAGGGCAGCAAGATTGAGGGTATTCTCCAGAAAGCAGAGAAGTTCCAGTCCTACTTGAAGAAGCAGACGAATCTGGGTGAGCGATTTGGGCCTCTGGACCCAAGGGAAGGAAGAGGAAATGTTCTGGGGGCAGCAACAGGGGAGGGAGACTTGAGTCTGAGGACCTGGTTCACTGCTCAGTGGCCAAGAAGCAGTTCCCCACGGGTAGCCTTGCGGCCCATCCTTTGGGTCCGTGGACACTCCTCCCAGCACAGGTGCAGGCAGGCCAGAGGAGCTGGGGGCCTTCCCTGGCTGGGAGAGAACATTCCCCTCGCCCCCATCCCCAGGGCAGCCCCGCTTCATGTCTCTCGCTTGTTTCCGTGTTCTCCCCTGGCACTTCCTCAGTGCCTGGCTCTGGGTGAGTGGAAGTGATAGGTGCCAGGGAGCAGCCGTGGCTTCGGGTGGGGGGCGGGAGGGAATCAGGTGCAGCCAGCCTCCTGCCACCCCTTCCCACCGCTCACCCGCAGGGCAGGGCGAATGAAGCCACTGTCTAAATATTCTAAATATGCACGACCTGAGAATGGGGGGCGAAGGCTAGGGAAAGAAACACCGTGCGGCAATTCAGGATCACTTCATTCATGATTCCCAGCTTCCTAAAAAAGCTTGGGCCACGTGAGCTACTGCGAGGCACAAATCACGTTGGGTGTGGGATGGTCCCTTCCTTGGCAAGCAGGACGGAGGCTTAGTTTCCGGGCATTTGCTTGACTCCTGTCATCGGGAACGTGACAACCAGCTTAGCCCAGCTCAGCGCCGAGATTTGGGGGATCCGGCCCACTCATGGCTGTGCCTCCCCCACGTCGCCCAGGGTGGTTCTCTCAGATGTGTCCTGTCGCTGCTGTGTGCTGACTGTTCCAGACAGAGCGCAGGCGAGGCTGTGGGGGTGGTTGGCGCACCAGGCGCAGGAGGCAGCTCGGGCCTGCCAGTGCCTGCCTTTTCTGGAAGCCCACACAGGCAGCTTCCGGCTGGCCCACAGGGGACACGGTTCCTGTTTAGAGGGAGCAGGCCTGTGCCTCTGCCATGGAGGCTACAGAGGAAATAAGGGGCAAGGCCGGGCTTGTGGATTCTCTGGGCAGGGCAAGCAGGGCACAGCCATATGCTGTGGCCTTGAGGGCCATCTGTCTTTAGGCTGCTGCTAATGCCATCCGTGCAGTACCCCAACTCAATTCTGTTTGGCTCTGAGAGGTACCATGTAATTACCTTAATCTCTGGTCTATTTCCCTTCTTGTATGTTGTTCAGATCAATGCTCAAACTACTTTGGTGTCTTTGAGCTCACACTGACCTTCAGCAAAAGGCAACTACTCCCTGAAAGGTAGTGTTCCTGGGTTCAGACATGCAGGTTGTGCACTGCACAATTGAGACTATGTAAAGAGACATCTTTCACATCATAGAGGTTGTAGGTTTGTGTATTTATGATGACAGTTATCCAACAGATGGCAGTAAAGTGTCTTGAGGAAGGAAGCCTTTTTCTAATTTGTCGAAAGGCACCCTATGAACTAATGGTAGCTCCCTAAAAGGCCAGACAGAAATCAGTTCTAGGGAGAATGTTAATAGCATTGATTAAACCACAGGCCGACCTCAGAACTGGCCAGGGCAACAATTCCTGTCATCCATCACTAGGTCATGTTGGTCCCACGCTTGCTCGGGAAGCACAGTGAACTTGCTAGCCCCTCCTCCAACTTGACCTTCCCCTCTCTTTTCATCTCTGTTCCTTGCTCACTGTCAGGCAGGCAAGGAGCTGAAGGCACAATACGCGAGGTTGCAGAACTGGTGCTGCCATCTGTCCCCACCTTTAGGAAACCCCAGCCGAGCCCCCCCTTTCTCCACTGCACTCAGGGGAACATTGAGCTCAGCCCAATCACCCAGCATTGCATGGGCAGGGAAAGCTGGCCCTGCCTACCCACACTGGGCACAGGACATGCCCCTTCTCACCCCCTCCAGCCCAACAGAAAAAGGGCAATAGTTCCCCAATCTTCAGAGCTTTGAGCTGCTTCGCTGGTGAATAGAGTGTGCTGTGATTACCCTGCAGCAGCACCAAGCCACTCGGATCCTGTTCCAGGCCGCAGCGCGGAGAGTTACCTGAAGTTCCTGCCTAGACACACAGAAGAGGGCCTGAAAGCCCAAGGCAGCCTGGGGCAGCTGGTGGCCAACGACAAGTACGGTGGCCGACTGGGTGTAGCTTTGCGAGGATCTGGAGCTAACAAAGACGTTTTACATTTTTTAAGGGCTGTAAAGAACTAAAACAAGAACAACAGCTGATGACACAGGAAAGTTACACGAGGTTCCGAGGTCTGTTGCCCACAAAGTTTATGGCACAAGGCCACGCCCCTTTGCTGACGTAGTTTTTACGTAGCGTCGTAGCTGCCGCGTTTCCCTTCCCGCCGTTTGAGTTTCTCCAGGTGAACCCGCATCCGGAGCGAGCGGATGATCCTCGCTCTGATCCAGGGTCGGAAGGTGAGTAGTAGCGTAACATGCGTCGGAGCCTGCGTCGTTCTCTTCCCTTCGTCATCACGCAGCTCTTGTCCTCCCCCATCTTCAGGAGAAGGGTGAGTACAGGGCAGGAAGGAATTTTGAGAGAGGGAGACCGCGTTCACCTCGCTGTTATTACCGCGTGTTATTACGGTCGTAACACGATTAGTTACTGTTGGTAAACTCTTACTGTGCCTACTTTAGAAGTCAGACTGTGTCACAGTATGTGTGGATAGGAGAAAACCTAGTTTATAAAGCGTTCCGTGTCAGGGTTGCAGGCATCCTCCGGGGGTCTTGGACTAGCCCTGCAGGGAAGTGGCGGTGGGGGGCGTGGGGAAGGCGTGGAAGACTCCTGTATTGTGTGTGGGCTGCTTTCGTGATACAGCCGCGGAGTGGAATAGTTGCAGCAGAGACCGGGCAGCCTGCAAAGCCTAAAATATTTACCACCTGGCACCTTACGGACAGGTTTTGCCTACCCCTGACATAGAGACTGAGAGGCCATGACATGCTCTAAAAAAGAGCCCTGACTTCAGAGGCAGGAGACCTGGCTTTGAGCCCCTCTTGCATCATTTAGCAGCTGTGTGTCCCCCGGGAAGCCACCTTGCCCTCTGAGCCTCTGTTTCCCCATCTGTAAATGAGAATGTCAACAGTATCTGTCCTGCCTGTATCATGTGGCCATTGTATGGCTCAGATGTCATCGAGGACGTGCAGGGACCTCGTGAGCTGCAAGGCCTGGGTGACTGTTGCCTATTATTTGCCCTAGAAGGTGGGCCAGCCCTGGCCCGTCCTCCTTCAAGTCCTTCCTCCCATCCCCGTTCTCTGTTGTGCCTTGTTCCCTTCTGGCCCCCGGGGCGGGGATTTCTACTGGCCTCGGACCTTTCCCTCTGGCCCTGTTGCTCTCGCCAGGAAGGCAGCCACATTTCACATATGGGCATTTTGCTCTCACATGGATCACCAGATCCAAGGGGTGAATTCAACACGTAAAAACCCACTTGTGACCAGAATTGCAAGTTTGTGCTCATTGAAATTCTGATCACGGGGAACTGGGGGGCTCTCGTGACCACTTGGGAGGAAGGCTTGATGCACTGTGCTGACAGTCTGGCAGCCGGGAGAGAATGAAGCCCTGCTTTTATCCCGTCTTGCTCTTTCCACTGGATATGCATTTAATCACAATTTCGGGTTGGCGCTGGGCCCTCGGCCTTGTTTGGAAAATGGCAAATCAGATAGTATGGGGGTTCTGCTTGAAGAGGAAATGTGGACGAAAAGCAGGAGAACAGTAATATAATAAGGCTCATTGTCTGTCTTTGGGACCTTTTACAGAGTGGTTTTGTGAGGTGTGCCTTGCCCGCCCCGCTGCAGCCCTCAGCCCTTCCCCAGTGTGGTCAGAGGTCATCTGGCACATGGCGGGGGGGGGGGGTGTCTTGCTTCTCACTCAGCCAACTATGTGGAGAACCGGGGCCCCATCTTGCCATAGAGAGTTCTGCAGAGGTGAGAGAACAGTCCAGCCTTATTCCAGAACCGATTTCCTACTGCATTCTGTTCAGCTGACTTTCTGACCCCTGGGCTTGGGCCCTTTGTCCACCTCAGCCAGAGAGTTCTGGAAGCTCCTTCCACCCTTGGCTTGTCTCCTACATTGCCTCATTCCAGCCCTGATGACTCCTTCTCTGGACTTCCCTGGGACTGGGATGCTGTGTGTTCCCTAAACCCTGCATAGGGTCCTGCTCCCCAGGCCTGCCTGTACCAGCCTTGGGCACCTCCCCTGTACTTTGAGGGGCCCCCTCCATCTCTTGGCTGCTCTCTCTAGTCTGCAGGCTGCCTTTCCTGGTCAAATGTCATGGAATTGCAGATTGAAAAGGACCCTTAGTGTTCTCACATTCTCTCACCTCTGGCATTTTCTTTACAGCCTCCCTGACAGATGGCTCTCCACCAAAGTGCTTGTCACAAAGTGACTGCTTAGATGTCTCTAGGGATGGGAAACTCACTTCCCCCAAGGGCATCCCATGCCTTTGTTGGATAGCCCCAGGTATTAGAAAACGTTTCTTTCGGTGAGCTAAAATATCTTTCTTTATAATTCAAGTGCTAAGTCTAATTCTGCCTTTTGGAATGATGCAGAATGTCTGCTACTCCTGCCCTGAGTGCTCCCCTACCCCCCCTCATCCTTTCTCCTGCTGCCCTGTGCCCAGTGCTGTCTGGCGTCCTCTTGCCCTCTGACTGACTGATGCTCAGCGGTGGCCTTTAGCGCCTCCCCCACCCCCCTGGTATCAACAGCCAGGGGGCCCTGGGCATCTTGTCACCCTGCAGAGGGGACTTGCTTCTGTGTGAAGTGAGCCCCAGACTGGACCTGAGAAAGGATGTGAGCCAGAATGAAAGGTTCTCAGAGACCCTGCCAACCAGGAGAGGAGAGAACAACCCCGCAGCCAGGGGCCTCTGCAACTTGAAAGATGATCAGGAGCAGGGGCGGCTGGACATGGCCAAGGCCTTCTTGGTTCTTCACAGCCATGTGTCTCAGGAGCTTCCGGGGGCGGGGGTGGGGGGTGGGGGGTGGGGGGAAGGAACCTGGAAATTGCCTTGTCAGCAAGCTAGCCTAAATATGGCCCAGATTTCAAGCCACTGACCTCGGGGTTGCCTGAGTCTGGCCTCTTCTGAAGACCATGGTTCTGCCTCCCATCTCAGGGGGGCTTCATGGGGATCCGAGGTGGGGGGTGAGAATCTCGGAGATCTTCGGTTGGGGACAGGATTGGAGGGTCTTCCCTCTCTCGTGATGGGTCTCACCGAGTGAGGTTTGAGGGGAGAATCACTGCCTTCTGGCTCAGGTTCTCAGCAGGTTAAAGATCAGCCTTCAGGGCTGTGGCGTATGTCGGGGGTGTCCTCTATGGGTGCCCTGCCACATTCTGCATCGTGTTGTCTCTAGATGGCAGAGGCGGGGCAGGATTCGAGATGGGGTTGGAGTGAAATTAGGTTTTCTCCTTGTCGCCCCCACCTCTCACTCCTTTGCACTGAGCAACGTCCCCGGGACTTTGAGCTTTAGGAAGTTCGACTCAAGTTGTTTTCCAATACACTTAGTGAGGCTCTAGTATGTGCCCAGCACTGTGCTAGGGAACGTGTGTGGGAGGAGCCATATGTGAAAAGGAAGTCCCGCCCCAGACCTCTTGTAAATTCCTGAAAATCTTAGAAGCCTGACCTGCAGGAAACACCAGACTGCACAAGGCAGTCCTTGGTGAACTTGGAAATCATCGGCACAGACAACATAGCAGAACCAAGGAATGCAGGGGAGAAAGGCCCGGGGGGCTAGGACATCAGGGAAGGCCCCAAGGAGGCCGTGGGCAGAGGGGCTGGAACTCTGGGCCTCAATTAAAACAGTTCTGTTTTGTTTTTATTGAGGTGTAGTTGACATGAAACATTATGTTTGTTTCAGGTGTACGAAATAGTGATTTGATGTGTGTACATATTGTGAAATAATCACCCAAGTCTAGTTAATAGCCATCACCACGTATAATTACGACTTTTGTGATAAGAACTTTTAACATCTACTCTCTCAGTAACTTCACATATGCAATGCAGTGTTGTTAATTATAGTTGCCATGCTGTACATCCCATGTCATGATTTCTTTACCTTATAACTGGGAGTTTGTACCTTTTTTAAAATTTTAATTTATTTTTTTTAAGTTTTTTTTTTTTTTTTTTTATCTTGAGAGACACACAGTGTGAGTGGGGAGGGGCAGAGAGAGGGAGAGGGAATCCCAAGCAGGCTCCACACTCAGTGCAGAGCCCAATGTGGGGCTTGAACTCATGTAACTGTGAGATCATGACCTGAGCCAAAACCAAGAGTCAGACACTTAAGCGACTAAGCCACCCAGGCACCCCGAGTTGGTACATTAAAAAAAAAAAGTTTTTTTAATGTTTTTATTTATTTATTTATTTATTTATTTTAAAGGTTTATTTATTTTTGAGAGAGACAGAGACAGAATGTGAGTGGGTTGGGGCAAAGAGAGAGGGAGGCACAGAATCTAAAGCAGGCTCCAGGCTCTGAGCTGTCAGCACAGAGCCCGACGCGGGGCTCAAACTCAGGAGCTGTGAGATCACAACCTGAGCCGAAGTCGGACGCTCAACTGACTGAGCCACCCAGGCACCCCTCATTTATCTTTGAGAAAGACAGAGCACGAGTAAGGGAAGGGCAGAGAAAGAGGGAGACACAGAATCTGAAGCAGGCTCCAGGCTCTGAGCTGTCAACACAGAGCCCAACATGGGGCTCAAACTCACGAACCGTGAGATCATGACCTGAGCCCAAGTCAGACATGTAACCAGCTGAGCCACCTAGGAGCCCCAGAGTTTGTACCTTTTGACTCCCTTCACCCATTTTGCACACCCCCTTATACCCCACCTCTGGTAACCACCAATCTGTTCTCTGTATCTATGAATTTGGGTTGTTTCTTTTTTATTTTTGTTTTGGGGATTTGGGGGGTGTTTTTGTTGTTTGTTTTTTAGATTCCACATATCAGTGGAATCATGCTATGTTTGTCTTTCTGTGACAGGCTTTTTTCACTTAGCAAAATGCCCTCAAGCTCCGTTCATGTTGTTGCAAATGTCAAGATTCTCTTCTTGGAATGCTGTTCATGGCGGAATAGTATTCCATTGTAACAATTATAACAAAACTTCCTTATCTATTCTTCCATGGATGGACACTTAGATTTTTTCCATGTCATGGCTGTCATAAGGAATGCTGCAGTAAACGTGAGGGTACAGATACCTTTTTGAGTTAGTGAAACACCTCTAATTTTTATTAACTTCACGTATTGGGAGTAAGAAATCTGAACAAAATTCTTCTACATAAAAAATAGAAAGCCTTTGAAGGAAGGGAGGAGGGAAAGGAAAATTGCCTCAGCCCTCCGAATTGTTGGGACCCAAAGAAAGTCTAGAGGAGTCTTCCTTCCCATACACACACCAGCGCCTGTCCTTTGCTCCCCATCCTAAGGCGGGCTCCAGCTGGGGACACCTAGGTGGGCTCAGCATGTTGGTGAAGTTTACAGTGAGCCCATCTCCCCTACAAGGCCTTGGGCAAGGCTGAGGCATTTGTGGGTTACAGTGCATGGGTTTCCGCTCAGCAATTGGGGGAAAGATAGAAGAAGCGATACAGATCTTTAAGTAAGGCTTGGGGCGCCTGGGTGGCGCAGTCGGTTAAGCGTCCGACTTCAGCCAGGTCACGATCTCGCGGTCCGTGAGTTCGAGCCCCGCGTCAGGCTCTGGGCTGATGGCTCGGAGCCTGGAGCCTGTTTCCGATTCTGTGTCTCCCTCTCTCTCTGCCCCTCCCCCGTTCATGCTGTCTCTCTCTGTCCCAAAAATAAATAAACGTTGAAAAAAAATTAAAAAAAAAAAAAAGTAAGGTAACCACGAAGCACGCATGCGCTGGCTACTCTTGGTGCCCTAGTCTTTGCATTGGTTATGGCCCTGACAATTTACATATAGATTTGATTTTCACATGCAGAATGTATTTTCCCCAAGTAATTTTTACACTGTGATGTATGTGGAGAACAGATTGGAGAAGGCAGAGTAGATGTGCAGTGGGCCCAGTAAGAAGCATTTCAATATCCAGGAGAGATTGGCTGGTGGTCTGGTTCAGTGTGGCATTTGGGCTGATTCTTGCATCCCAAGGCAGTATGAAAACAGAAGTTCCCTCTATCTCTGATTTATGCTCTGCACACCGTTTAGCTTTAGCAGTGACCATTTGACTTTTCTTTTCTTTCCAGCTTTATTGGGATATAACTGACATATAACATTGTGTGAGTTTAAGGTGTGCGATGTGTTGATCTGATACACGTATATACTAGCAATGACCATTTGGAACCAATGTCAGGCAACTTGTTTCTTGCTCTGTTTTTGACAGCGATGGTGACACTTCCTGTATTGCTGGAGGGAAGGGTAGGTGATGTGGTAGCTGCCTTGGGGCCTTTGTTCTTCTTTCTCGAGATCCTAATGAGCTGGGGCTTTCTCTGTCCTCATTCCCAGGTAACAAGTACGAAGTCAAGGTATACACTGGTGATGTCATTGGTGCAGGGACCGATGCTGATGTCGTCATCAATATCTTCGGAGAGTATGGAGACACGGGTAATGGGTTTGAAATCCTCTTTTCCCTAGCTGTGCCCAGTTCTGCTTCTTAGCTGGGCTCTCCACCCCCCCCCCCCCCACTCCTGGCAGAGGAAGGCAGCTCCAAGTCTCTTCTGTTGAGCAATAATTCTGCCTGTGGTGTGGTTTGTCACAGGCTTCCCTGGACAGCAAGGTGCTCATCTTGTAAAATGTATGTGTGTGATGTGTTTTCAGAATAAGGTGTTCTTGGGTTCAGGTCTATTTAAAATTGTCCTTCATCCTAGACAAGAACAGACCCAAGCTTTACTTCCAACAGGGAGCTCAACTGTTATTTCCCTAACCTCCTTAAGCTCCATCTTGAGTTATATTTTGAATGTGGCTGGGCATGGCTTGATTCAGTGCACTGGCTTGATGCAGACCAGAATGGGATCAGGGGATAGAATTAGACTTGGCTTCATGGGTGAAGCAAGAGCTGAGGACACAGACATGGCTGCAGGTGTTGGAAGACCATTCAGGCCAGTAGAACTGGGATGGAGAGTCTCTCCTGCTTCTTCCAATTTTATGAAATAACAGAGGAGTCAGAAAATCTATCGAGGTGTGAACTTTGGACACAATGTATTAAAGAATTCAGAATGCATTGCTGAGCTTATAAGAAGAGAAGAGAAATCTCCAGGTGCCAGAAATGAAGAGGGAGCTCAAAACCAAAGTATTAGCTCTGAATTGGTGCTGTGGCTCTTGGAAGGAGGGACCTTTCATGTTCAGTTGTCTACAGGATAGATTGTCATCCCCATTTGGGGTCAGAAAATGAGATTTCGTCCTGCATGAAGCAAGACAGGCAAAATTAGAACCGCATATAAAGCCAGGAGCCCTGAAAGTTCACAGGAACATCTTCAGTGAAAAAATAGGCCAGGAAAAAATTTGCTCATCAGTACAGTAACCTTATCTCTGCAAGAGCTCTAGATTGAAAAGACAGTTGCTGAGAAATCGATACCTCCTGCTTGCATACATGTGGGCTTGACCTCCGATTTTACACTACAGGTGTGATTTGGGAACCCCCACTCCCCCAAAGGACACAAAATTGGTTCCGTGCCAGTAATACCCTTGGGAGTTTACAGAAGCATTGTATAACATTCCCAAAGATAAGGTACTGGAGATGACTTCACCTTCCAAAATTACCAAACACTCAAGGACATAATCCACCATGACTAAACATCAGTGGACACAACAGATTAAATCCTGCAGAATTTCAGATAATAGAGTAATCTGAGAAAAACTACAGTTGAAGAATGTTTAAATGGACTAGAGACATGAACAAAACAATGGAAGAAAATAAAAAGGCCCCATGAAAAATACAGGAAACAGAAATACAGAAAATGAAAATGTAGTTACCAAATATAAACACTTAATGGATGTGGTAGGCAACACAATTAGAAACCACTGAATAGAGATTATAAACTGTAACACAAATAAGAGCACACTCAGATATAGCAGAGGTATAAAGAGTTGGAAAATATAAATGAGAGGTCATGAGATATGTAGGACAGAGTAAGTTGTGATAGATGTTGAACAGTTCCAAATAGAGAACCCATAGAATAAGCAAGAGGATATATTTGAAGAGATAATGGCTGAAACTTTTTCAAAATTGAGCAAAGATAACGGATTTTCAGGTTAAAGTAACAGAAGGAATCATTGAGCAGCATGAATGAAAACAAACCCACATTTAGATACATTGTGGTAAAACCAAAGGCAAAGGGAAAGATCTTAAAAGTAACCAGATTTGGCAGATTCTCTTCCACAGAAACAGTTAGGTTGATAGCAAATTCCTGTCTGCTACCTACACAAGGTCATAAGTTCATGGAATAATAGCTTTAGCGTTCTGAGCAAGAATATATATCAACCTAGAACTCTAGATCCAGTTAGGTTATCATTCCAGAGGGAGGGCAAAATTAATGAATTGCCTTGCAAACAAAGAGAAATAGTTACCACTCATAGACTTAAGCAGCCACTGAAGAATATGCTTTAAGAAAAAGGAAATCTGGGGCACCTGGGTGGCTCAGTCCGTTAAGCATCCAACTTTGGCTCAGGTCATGATCTCGCGGTTTGTGGGTTTGAGCCCCACTTGGGCCCTGTGCTGACAGCTCTGTGCTGTCTCCCTCTCTCTCTCCCCCTCCCCCGCTCGCACTCTGTGCACACTCTCTCTCAAAAATAAACATTAAAAAAAATGAAAAAACATTAAAAAAAATAGTAAAAAGAAAAAGGAAATCATGCCCACAAGACAGGTAAAGCAGGGAAGAAAGTGAGCAAAACTATTGATAATTATGTGACAAAGCTAAGCAAGCACTGACTATAGTAAACAATTCTAATAATGACTATCATTACGGCATGAGAAAATGTGGACCCAAAATACTCAAACACGGTAATCTTAAGGAAGGTGGATAATGAAAGTTAAATCATAATTAGGTTCTTGGCCACAGTTCATTCCCCAAGTGATAGGAGAGTAGAGACATTGATGAACTATAGACCTCAGTGAGTCCAGTATGCATATTAAAATTGTAAAAGTAACCATGCCCCCCCCCCCAATACAAAATGTGTAACTTCTAAACCAATAGAGGGAATAAAGAGAATAAAGACTCAATAAAATGCAATAGAAGGCAGGAAATGAGGAAAGGGGAACAAAGAAAAAGAATGGCCAATCATAAAAAAAAGTAAATGTATAATAATCACAATAAATACAAATAAACCAAACTCATCAGTGAAAGGATAGTGTTTTCATATTAAATGAAAAGAAAGAAACATCCAGCTTAAACATGTGATGCCGAAGGGCTGAGAATAAATAAAACTGAATGACATGTGGCAGGAGCATGTCAATAACACAGAAGATGGCTGTGTAGCCATATTATTATTCGTCAAGTTAAACTTTAAGGCAGAAACCACTTTGTGAGAAATAAAAGTATATCGGACAATGACAAAAGGAACAATGAACCTACAAGATGTAATAATTATGAACGCTTATAAATTTTACAGCATATTCCCAAAATATGGGAAACAGAAATTAACTAAGTTCTTGAAGAAACTTGACGAATGCCTAAGTATAATGGAAGATTTTAATACATCACTCTCAATAACTGATAAGTAAAATGGATAAAAATTTAGTATGGATACAGAAGACTTTAACTGCACAGTTAATAAGTTTGATCTACTGGATCTATGTAGATTCCTGTGTCCAACTGGTAGAGAATACACATTCTTCTCAAGCACTTAATGACCACATACTAAACCACAAAGCAAATCTTAACAAACTGAAATTAAGCAATAAGACAGAGACAAGATTCTTTGATCACAGTCAGTAAAATTAGAAGAGACTCCAACCTCTCAGTCCATTTGGAAACAAATTTTAACTTTCATGAAAAATGATAATCAACTATAAAATCCAGGAGAATGACCAGAACCATGGGAGAGAAAGTTTAATAAAGATGCTGGGTACAAGATTAATAGATAAATCTTAATAGAAACAACAAGCAAACATTTAATTTAAAAATAAATTAATAGCAATATTAAGGTGCCTAATAGCACCTTACAATGGCAATTATAAGGTGCCTAAGAAAAACTAACAAAAAGAGCTTTCTGTAAAGAATATAAATATTTACTTGAGGATATACAAGAATATTAAACGGAGAAATATGCTCGTGGAGGAGAATGGTCTCAAATTCATTAAGAAGTCAAATTTTCCCAGATTAGCCTATGAATGCAATGCAATTTCAGTTACATTTCCAAAAGGCAATATCCCACAGTTTAAGCTGCTAATAAAATTGCCATCCATAAGGGCTAACTATTTCCAAGACTATTTTGAATAAGGAAAATAATATTAACAATATGAATGAGTGAGGGTATTTACTCTGATCTCTAAAAGATACCACAGATCTCTAAAAACTAAAACAGTGTGGTATTGATAGAAGGAGAAACAAACCAGTGAAACAGAATAGAGTCTAGACCCACACAGAGAGATAGTGTTATAAATCAGAAAGAAAGGATGGAATATTCAATTCTTGGTGTGCAAACAATTGTCTTAACATATGAGGAAAGATAAAATTAAATCTTTTTACCTTTCACCATACACAAAAATAACTTCCGGATGGGCTACAGACTTACACGTGTAAAAGCAACACTATGAAATTTTTAGAAGAAACTTTAAGAGCATGTCTTTTGAATTTCAATTTAGGATGGAGTTTCTTGAACTAGTCACTAAAAGCACAAACAACAAAGGAAAATATTTATAAAGTCTACTAAAACAAAAGAAGTGTGTGTATGATAAAAGACACCATAGACAGAGGAGAGGTAATAAAGAATATAAAATATATGAACAGAAAAAATTACAGAAGAGCAAGATCTAAATGGACAACATACATGGGTATATCTCTCCCCCCCCCCAAAAATATATGTGTATATGAACAGTATATATTATAATCTCTCCACATAATCAAGAGAATGTAAATTAAAATCACA
Organism: Prionailurus viverrinus; assembly: GCF_022837055.1. NCBI lineage: Eukaryota > Metazoa > Chordata > Mammalia > Carnivora > Felidae > Prionailurus > Prionailurus viverrinus. The sequence goes on along the minus strand of NC_062572.1, from coordinate 68,156,799 downwards.
ATGAGATACTATGGTATATATATTGATATAAACTTTTTAAGTATATATGTTAATGATGATTGTGGGGAATGGGACCCCGAATACACTGCTGGTGATAATTGATGTACAAGCATTTAGGAAGGTAATTTTACAATACCTAATACACCAAAGGTGAACACACCCCAGGACCCAGCGACTCTTTTTTTTTTTTAATTTTTTTTTTCAACGTTTATTTATTTTTGGGACAGAGAGAGACAGAGCATGAACGGGGGAGGGTCAGAGAGAAAGGGAGACACAGAATCGGAAACAGGCTCCAGGCTCTGAGCCATCAGCCCAGAGCCTGACGCGGGGCTCGAACTCACGGACCGCGAGATCATGACCTGGCTGAAGTCGGACGCTTAACCGACTGCGCCACCCAGGCGCCCCCCCAGCGACTCTTTGTAGGTGTCCACTCAGAGCATTTGTCACAGAAATGCAGCAGAAGGCAGTTATGAAAGAGTCCATTTCAGTGCTGTTTACAATAGCGAAAAACCAGGCACAACCAAAATGTCTATCAGCAGAAGAAACATTAATAGTATTTTCTTTATTCAATGACTTTTATATAGCAGTTCCACAAATGACCTCAAACTACCAGCATCAACAGGGTAATCTCAAAAGCATAATATCAACTGAAAGGAAAGTCAGTTGCACAGGGTATGTTGATGACGATGGTAGGATGATTAGAGAGCGATAGCAACAGCCTCCATCACTAACATAACACTTTCCATGGGTGGGTGTCACCAGCAGTGTTTAGTGTTTACCAATTCAGTTCATCCTCACAGCAGGACCCTGTGTGGTGGTGCCATTATCCCCACTGTGTAGATGAGGAACCTGAGACAGAGAGATATGCACTGCCATGTTATTTATGTAAATTCTAAAACATGCAAAAATAGCACGTTTTCTTTATGAATACCTCCATGTGCAAACAAAAGTTCATGAGGACGATACATATCGCTTGTGGATAGTGTTTATTTAGGGGAGGGAGAAGGCGGGGGAAGGCAGGATGGCCAGTGAGACTGTAGACTTACCAGTTATCTCTTCTTTAAGACAGAGAAAGGTCTAAAGCAAATTAGACAAAGTGTTAGCATCTGTTCTGCCTCTGAAATCTGGGCAGTGGGTGTACAGATGTCTTCCTTTTTTTTAATGTTTTTAAAATTATTTATTTGTGAGAGAGAGAGAGGGAGCATGAGTGGGGGAGGGGGAGAGAGAGAGGGAGACAGAAGATCTAAAGCAGGCTCTGCACTGACAACAGTGAGCCCGAGGTGGGTCTCAAACTCAGGACCTGAGCCGAAGTTGGAGGCTCAACCGACTGAGCCACCCAGGCACCCTTCTACAGATGTTTTATACTACTTTCTGTACGGTTTTGAGTTTTTGCCATTTAAAATGTAGAAAGATTTAAAGAATTAAATTTTAGAAGAGAAGGTGAATGGATGGCATCAGCACGGAGCTGGTGCTTAGGTGGGGCCATAAGGGTTAATATGTAAGCTTGGGAACATAATAATGGAAAATTGAAAAGCAGAAAGAACAGGTTAGAATGGATCCTAATGACGTGCTTATCACCCAGTGTGACTTCTGACATGTAATTTCAGTTCTCCAAGCTTGTTTCTTCATCCACAAGACAGAATTAATAATACCCCCTTGCACATTGTGGTGACAAATAGAAAGAAAAAAAAAAAAATCTACGTGAAACTAATGTATCTGATGGTGGCCGTCCTGTTTTCCAGAAAAGGAGGCAGGCCTAAGGAAGTGTGTTGGCTGTCAGGGTCCCAGCACAATTCTGGACCAACTTCCATGGTTGTGCTCCCAGTTTGGGACAAGCAACTGGTACAAGCCAGGCAGGGCCTCAGCTCCAGGGATGGGGGTACACATGTGGTTACCAGGATGGGAACTCCAGACTAAGATAGAAATCAGAAGCCCAGTTCTGGGACCTGGGCACAAGCCACACGCAGGACAAGCTTGACTGGAGGTTGCAACGAGAGATTTACAGAGCCCAGAGATCTCAGGGTAAAGCTATTCTTGTTGACTTAAAAAAAAAATTTTAACATTGTTGTTAGAATAGTTTTAGGTTCACGGCAAAAGTGGGTGCAAGTACAGAAAGTACCTGTGTACCACCTGCCCCCCACCCTGCCCGCCAGCCTCCCGCCTTATTGACTTTTGAGACTACCTTCAGCGGGCAGACCATTGGTTCTTTCTCCTCTTCGGGTCTCCTTTGTAAGTTTCTTGCCTGTGTGTGTGTACAGGGGAGCGTAGGCTGGAAAATGAAAAGGACAACTTTGAAAGGGGAGCTGAAGACAAGTTCACACTGGATGCTCCTGATCTGGGGCAGCTGATGAAGATCAATATTGGCCACAACAACAAGGGCGGGTCTGCAGGTTGGTTCCTGTCCAAGGTAGGTTCACTGCCTGTCTGTGGTTCCTGTGGCCTGGGAGGGGGAATTCTGGCTCTTCAGAGGGTATATTTCAGCCCTGACTTCCCTCTCTTGGTCTGTCTGTCTCCACTCTTCTACCTAAGCCTGCTGGCCAACCATACTGCCCGACCCTGCCCACATTACCCCCTTCCCAGAAAGCCCAGGTCTCCCATCGGAATGTAACCAGGGCCTGATCATCCTTCAAGACTCTGCCGTGAAGTTCTCTCTGACTTGCCCACCGGAACCTCTCCCTCCCGTGAATGTTTATAACCCTGCCTGCTTAGAGCATTTGTTGGTCCCTAATCATAAGCTTTCTTGTGACTTATCTTGGGCTGTTGCCTTGCATCTTAGATGCCTTGTAGTCTCACCAACCCAAGACAATGGTAAGAATCAAGAAGAAAGCAGAAAGGCTTCTGGGAAGCTAAAACAGCAGGTTCAGAGCTCGTGAGGCGAGCTCATGCCCCTGGCTTTATCTTGCCCTGCCCTGATTTTGAAGGAGAGACCCCCTCAGACTCTCTCTCATAGCCTAGTGCTCACTTACAGTCCCTTCTAGCAATCTCTTGCCTGCAATTTTAAACCTAAAGTAGAAGATTAGAGAGGGAAAGAGTCCTTGTATTAGGTAGGCCTGTTGAAAACTGTAATGGGGACTCAGAGAAGATAGAAAAAGCCAAAAAATAATTAAAAATCCATAGAAGTCTGAGGTCACTTAAAAAATGGGCTATCAGCTCTTTGCAGATACTTCCCTTCATGAGGCTATCAGTATATTTCAGCTCATTCCAAAATGATAGGGAAAGGTTATTGTATAACATAGTTTTGAAAAATATTTTGAAAAAGCTCTTAGTGCTTAAAACAGAAACCCTCCCAATTTGAGACAATTTGACAACGGAGAATGAGGCTGTCTGATAGGTGAGGTTTTGTTATTGCTTAACTTCATTTACTTCTAATGTCAGCAGTGGTTGACCTGCAGTTATCAGAAGACTTCTCATCCACACAAAATCCAGATGTGGCAGCTGCTTTCTAGGGCACCTGCTTTCTTGCTGTGTCACCATCCTGGGCACTGTGGCTTTCATCCTCTACCTTGTTGCCTCACGATCACATGATGGCTGCTGAGCCTCTAGGCATCTTAAGTGTGTTCCAGGCAGGAAGAAAAGGGAAGACCCAAGGGGAAAACCACTTTTTTTTTTTCCTGGCAAGGCTTTCTTTATTTTGAGAGATGCAGTGTCCTCCTTAGGCCTTTTGTCTACATTTCATTGGCCAGAAATGAGTCGTGTGACCAACCTAGCTACAGTGGAAACTGGGACAAATGGCTGGCTTTCCAGCCTTTATAAGAAGAAGGTGATCGGGAAAGGGCTGAGAGCATCGTCTCATGTCTGCCACACTCCTCTCCGTAACTAGCCTGGAAGTTCCTTGAGGGCCTCTCCCCAGCTCTTGGCGTGGGGTGGGGCATGAATTGGTGAAGTGAGGAATGGCCAAGGTTCCTTTGGAAAGGAAGGGGTTTGTTTGGCCGTAAGAGCAGCCAGCCTGGTGCTGAACAGGGTTCTAGGAGGCTAAATGCTGCTTGGATTGGAGAAGAAATGGGGCAGGGGTCCAGAACGAGAATAGCCAATGAGAGGCCGGGGTGTGTCTCCAGGTTGGAGGAGGGAGAGGAGGCAGGTGCGGTTTGTGACCTCAGCCGGGATGAGGCACAGAGCAGGTGCCTCGAAGCCCAGTTCCCTCATCCAGGGAAGAAGGACCATCTGAGTGAAAACCCAGGGTTAGTGCAAAGAGCTGTAAGGTGCACCGCAGGGCCTGGGTGTGGCCTTGACATGTTTTCCAACTGCCCTCTCCTGAGGTCAGGTTCCTTCTTGGTCACATGGGACCACTCACCCCACTTCTGTGCTCTCAGAAACTTCATGAAGGAAGTGGGTGTTCGTGCCAGAACAGGCCCCTTTGCAAAAGGAAGGGGCAGCTTAGCAGAGTGAAAACATTTTTTTCTTTTTTCTTTTTTTCCTTTAAGGTGTTGTAAATCTTGTTCCATTGTCTTCTGAAATTTGATATTGAGGCCAAGGAGATTTTTGTTTCTTTCAGGATAATCTGTTCTATTTTGTTTTTCTAGCCGGGATGCTTGCAGAATTTTTTTTTCTTTATATTTATAATAAGTCTAAATTGGGGGGGGGGGTCTGTTAGTTCATTTACGCCCCCATCCTCCTTCCCTCCCTCCTTCCTTTCATTCCTTCGTTCCTTCCTTTCTTTTGCTTTAGTTTTTGATTTTTCAGGGACACGATTAGTGTTTGCTTTTATGCAAAGGATATTTATTTATTCACAATTTATTTATTTGTAAGCTCAGAAAAGAGAATCTCCTGTTATATGCCAGATTCTGGCTTGGATGGCATTTGTTCTGGTCTCTTCTTCAGGAGTAACAATTAACCATTTACAGGCTCTCCATTCTCTGTTTTCCAAAGCTCTCAGCTTCTCTCTTGTTCCTTCCACTTTCTGTTCTTTGCACTCCGGGAGAACGTGTCACATTCCCTCACCCTGTCCTGGATTGGCTCCCCCATGCCGTGCTGTCCAGTCCCTTCCTTCTCCTACCAGTGTGCATTCCGTTCTAATTCTGAGTGTTTCTCAGAATTTACATGTTTGTTGTAAAAGGTTAGGAACATTTACATGTTCATTGTAAAAGGTTAGGCAATAGAAATAAACAAAAAATAATGTAAACCTAAACCACCACGATTTCACCACTCAGAGATGACCAGTGTTCGTGTTTTGATGCAGGTCCCCTCCAGCTATTTTTCTATGAGTTAATATACATGTATCATTTTTTAAAATGGGGTCATCATAAACAGTGTTTTACAAGCTGCAGTGTCTCCACTTTGAAATAGAACATGCGTATGTCCCCACGTTATTTAAATAGAGTGACATGAGGGTTTTACAGTGCAATTTGTTAATGAGTCCTAGAGTATTTCTTTTTTTTAAATTTTTATTTTTGACAGAGAGAGAGAGAGAGACAGAGCATGAGCGGGGGAGGGGCAGAGAGAGGGAGACACAGAATCTGAAGCAGGCTCCAGGCTCTGAGCTGTCAGCACAGGGCCCAACGCAGGGCTCTAACTCACGAACTGTGAGATCATGACCTGAGCTGAAGTCGGACGCTTAACCAACTGAGCCACCCAGGCACCCCTAGTCCTAGAATATTTCAATGCACAGATATAACATGACTTATTGAATCAATCTTCTTTTGTTGAACATTCTTTTCCTCAAAATTATTGATACTATAAAGAGTACTGTCACAAACATTCTTATAGCTTATATTTATGCACATCTAGGATTACTTCTTACAGTAAATTCTGAGGAGTTGGGTACAGGGCTTGCAGAATTGTGAGAGCCTTGACAGATTTGCTGCTCTATAGTTTCCTTGATATTTTTCCTTCTTTAGTCTGGTTCCCTTTTACTATCATCTTTTGCCTTTTCAACGCGGCCACTGCTGTCTTAAAGATGTTTAGTCCTATTTCATAAAGACCAGTCTCCTTGTATTCCATTAAGCGTGTGTGTTCTCCTCAGTTCTTGTACTGTATCCAGCGTGAGGCCCTTTGCAGAGTTCTCCCCTTCTTCTGGTTCTTTGGAATGATGTTCCCACCTTCCCTCCCTCCTTGTCTTCCTGCTTCCTTCCTTTCTTTTTCTCCTCTTATGTGCTAATTAGGCACTATTTTCAACCAGAAGGCCAAGCACTTGGCTCCTTTCAGGATTAGATTGGTTGTTCTCTGTGCAGCCGTATTGTGTGCAGGGTGAGTTCAGGGTCTGGTAAGGCAGGCCTCCACCCGTCCCCCCAGTGCTAAGGTGGGTGTCCTCAAAGGTTCACGGTCTTCTGAAAGACTCCTGACAGCCTATTCCTGTAACTTAAGCCAAACCAAAATGCTTCCTGGGGATAAGACATGAAACTAATTTAAGCGCTTCGTAGGTCAGTATGCCTGGATTTACTTGATACTTTCCTGAGGAAGAGAGGGAGGAGGGGTTTAGATCTCAGGCAGGGTAGGTGCAAGCCCAAAGCCAGAGGCTGGGGGAAAGCACTGTGTCACCATACTGGGGACAGCCAGCTCTAGTGTTCTGCCTCCCCCACCTCTGGCCATGTGCTGCCCCTCCACAGTTTACAAGGACTGATCTGCTGGCCCTCAGCTCCCCAGGGACACCAGTTAAAGGGGCTGCTGAACTTCCCGAGTTTCCAGATTTGACGCTTGCACAGAAAGTGCCCTTCTTCCTCAGAGTTGCCAGGCTGGTTGCCTTGGACTTCACAGGACAATTGCTCCTTGGGTATTTACGTTCAAGGGCTTGGTGGATAAACCTAAAAGCCAATATAATTATCCACCTCACAGGTGGTCTCCCTTCTAGTCAATTGCCCACATATGCTTCTCAGCCCAGGGCTATGGCCCTCGGGGTGACCAACACCCCCTGTCCCCTGTGTTGCACCCTCATCTGGAGCATAGGGGGCTGGCATCCTCCCCTCCCCCGGCTCTTGCCCCGCGACCCATGGCTTGGGCCCTCACGTGGGGTTAGTCCACAACTGTGATCAGCTCGGATGGTCATAGCGCTTCAGAAGAGCAACAATCACAAAATGGCACGTCACACTCCAATGGGCCTTGTCCTTGGTCCATCTGCTGCAGTAAAGAGACCTGCCCAAGGCCTTGCAGCTCTTCAGTGGCCAGCCTGGCACTTACCCTGGTCCTCCGGACTCCAGGTCTGGACTCCCTCCCCTGCGTCATGTGTTAGCCCATCCAGGTCGGGAGATCGATCACCCGCTGCATGCTGTAGGCGGTGTAACGGCAGCCCGCACCACAGGCTCCAGGAGGAGGAGGAGACCAAGGCTCATGGAGCTGATCTTAGGGACATCAGGAAGCTCAGTGTGTCCTTCTGTTACCAGATAAAACTCAACAGTCAACAAACATTTGTGTGGCTACCGACGGCAGCTGTTGTGATAAACATCATTCTTCTCTTTTTGCTTTATTGTTTTTGAGAGAGGCAGCACAACCAGGGGAGGAGCAGAGAGAGAGGGAGACAGAATCTGAAGCAGGTTCCAGGCTGTCAGCGCAGAGCCCAATGTGGGGCTCGAACCCACAAACTGCAAGATCAATGGCCTGAGCTGAGGTCGGGCGCTTAACCCACTGAGCCGCCCAGGTGCCCCAAGCATCATTCTTCTTGAAAGAATAAGACAAGTCCCTAAATAATTATACTTACTATACCCATATACCCCTAAATTTCTGGGAGAGTCCAGCTTTCAGTGAACATTCTGTCATGAGAGTCCCACAAGTAAAGTAATGTCGATCAGATCAGATTTCCTGGCTTGAAGAGTAGAAATCAGAATTACCATGACTTTAATGCCAAGCAGGATGAGATAAAAGTCTTGAGTAAGGAACACACCAAGGTGGTGGGGGTGAGCTGCGTCTCACTGGGCAGCAGGGGTGCCCTGGAGCTGGGCCATGAAGATGGGTAGGGGTTTGCCAGGAGGGGCAGGGAGGAGGACTCCTGTGGTCAGATGAGGAGCCAGAGGGCGAGGCAGGGATACTGAGTGGATCTGGGCCAGAGCACAGGGCTCAGAGGACTAAGAAGTGGGAAGTCATGTTAGGGAGGAAGGTGCGGGCAGGACCAACTGCAGGCCCTGATCATAATAAGCCATCAGAGGCCTTCACTGAGCAGTAGCCTGAGGTGGTGGGGGGTGTGTGGGTGGGCTCAGAAGAGAGGGAGTGCAGAGGGTGGAGAGAATGCTTGGCTGTCACCATTCAAATGCTGCCATTTACACTTATTTATATTATGGGACATAGTTTTATAGTTTTTCAGTGTGATGGCTGAGACCTGGACCATATGGGGAAGGATAGCCTCTTGACAGGGAGAAGATCTCACCTTCCTTTGGCGGGCCTCAGTTTCCCCTAAGGAACATTCATTTGCTTTTCCACAAGCTAGACACTGAGATTTATTTTAGTGGGTTCATAAACTCTGAAAGTCTTCTTCCTTTTTCCTCCTGTGTCAGAACTTACCTGGTCTTTGCCCTTTGATCTTACAACTCTGGAAGGAAGCCACAGTTCTCCAGTGGTTCTTGAAATGTGATGATGGCTGCTTATGGGTCACAGGTTACTTTTACTGGATAACATATATGCATTTTTAGTCTTTATTTATTTTGAGAAAGAGGGCACAAGCACAAGCAGGGGTGGGGAAGAGAGAGAGGGAGAGAGAGAATCCCAAGCAGACTCCATGCTGTCAGTGCTGAACCCGACCTGGGGCTCGATCTCATGAACCATGAGATCATGACCTGAGCTGAAATCAAGACTCGGATGCTTAACCGACTGAGCTGCCCAGGTGTCCCCATTTATGCATTTTTAAAGGAAAGATTGAAAACCCCTTGAAAGCAGAGGCTTGTTCTACATTCTTTGCCTGCCCTCATGCCTGGTACATAGTGGGTACGCTGTGTGGACCACTCAGATTGTGCACGTCTCGGGCACCTTGGTGCATGAGTGCGAGGGAGGGGACCCTTCATCCTCCTCAAATTGCTGTGTGTGTGGGTTTCACTTCTGCCCAGAACAGGCCTCTGTTCTAATAGGTTATATAAAATTGGTGCAAATTTTTTCAGTGTAGAGCAGGGAGAGCTGTCATGAATCATACGTGACACTCCCCATCGATCTAAAATCTACTGACTCCAGGACCCATGCCATGTGCTCACACGGGCACGTTTACCTTGCAGGGTGGGGCGGAAATGAAGGCCCCAAGGCCCTGGATCATCTGAGTGTATCTCTAAACCATCGGGAAGAATAGGGAAGAAACGACCCCTGCTTTTCCTCCTCTTCTTTGGGGTAGAAGAATAAGCTACTTTTACCATTGGCTGGTCCGATCTTATGACTGTGCTGTGTCCTTGTGGCTGCTGAAGACAGTGGGTTCCACCGTGGACAGGTCTTCTCTGGCTGTGGCCTCATCTCCCAGGGGGCTCGTGACCCCTGCTTGCCCTCTTGCCTCTCAGAAGGGCCAGCGCTGCCTGGGGGCTTTCTGCCCATAGAGAGTATTCCTCCAGGAGATAATGGTTCTTGCTTTTTATTAGGCCATTGCTTCTGACTGTCTGTCTGTCTCTCTCACACACAGTGTCTGTCTCTCTCTCTCTCCCCTTTCCTGCCTCCAAGTATGTGCTTCTATCAGTCATGGTGAGGGGCGTTTCTATTTCCCCAGTCCTATTTTACAGCGGTCGCCGCCACAACAACAGGACCTGGGTAACAGTGGTCTGGAGGGAACACCACCATTTCATTCTCTTAGCGAAAACCATTCCTGACAGGTCCTGGAGTCTTGAAAGGAACTCCATGAAATCCCAGAGGTGTGTGGGCAACTTGTAAACGGAAGTGGGAAAGCCGCTCACTCCTCCCTCGGAAGGGGCTCTTGGTTATGACCGTCTAAGCATCAGGGGTCATGAGTGAGCCACAACCCACCCAGCAGAGGCCAGGACGCTTCTGAGAGAACCCACTACCCTCCCCCCCACACACCCCTGTACAGTCTTTACGTATGGCAGTCGGCGCGTGGTCATTTCCCTCCCTGCCTCCCCTTCTCTGCTCCTGCCCACTGAAGGATCACCGTCTGCTACCAGACGTGCTCCCAGATACCCTGCTCCCCGAGAGAGAGGGAGACAGAGAATCCCAAGCAGTCTCCCAGCTCCGAGCTGAGCTGTTGGCACAGAGCCTGACGCAGGGCTCGGACTCATGAGCCACGCAAGATCATGACCGGAGCTGAAGTCGGACGCTTCACCCAGGCACCCCTAGAAAAGTTTAAGACCTGTTCATGGACTCTGATACTTTCTGCACCGGTATTTAACCTCTCATCATCTCTCTTGGCCCTTCTTTGTATTTAGTATTTTGGAAAATCTAATTTTTCCAAAAATGTATTCAAATATTGTCTCTTTCCTTCGTGGCTCAGCTAGTTTTGTCTTGTCGAGGTAGTTAATGATACACGTTCTATTTCTCAGATTAGCTAAACTTCTCAGGTGAGGAAGTTCCATCAGACACCAGGCCAGTAGGGGGCCCTTTATTGATGACAACTGTGAGGGTGGTATTGATGATGAGCCGTGAGGGTGGTGTTCTCACTCTTGAAACCGTGGCTGGCACGCCAGTCTGTGAACACTGAAAGACAGAGATGGTGAATCTGTATGCCAAGGTTTATTAGTAGGCTCGATAGCTTCTCTGATAAACGAAGTCCTGTTTTCCTTCACTCTGCTTTTCCAACTTTGTGGGAGCCAGAGTAAAGGGGGTTAGGAGGTGGGCTGAAGCCTCAGACCTTTGTCATTGACTCCCCAGTCTCCCCCTAACACGGAGATGAAAGCCAGCGAGAAATGTGCAGATAGAAATGTTGTGAGAGGCTGGACTTTGACAGCAGAACCCTCTCTGGCCTGTGCCACAGTGGCCTCCAGGTGCTCAGCTTTAATAGTATAGACACTCCATCAAATCAGCAGGCTCTGAAGGGTGACTCACACCAACCAAACTCACAAGGGGCTGATTTATAACCCAAAGCCTGAATGCTGGATATATCTGAGGAGAGAAGGCTGGGAGGACAGTGGCTTCCAGTCACTGGTTCAGGCCACCGGCTTTTCCCTAGTGGGTGGTATCCTTGGGAAAACAGCTCTTAGCCCAGAAAGTTCTTTTTTTGAAAACGGGATTAGAATAGGGTGAGATGGCTTCAGGCAGCCCAGTGTGTGCCCTGTTTCCACACTGCAGACATTTTGATCTTAGGAAGGGAGTCTTTCATTGAAATCGCCACCCCCCCACCCCCACCCCCCCCGCCGCCCTTGAGCAATCTTGGGAACACCTGGGCAGACACTTTCACTTTCCAACTCACCCTGTCTCCAGATGCTTCCGCCTTCACAGGGCTACAACTGGGGGAGAGATTCTAGTTATTGATGAGTCTGCTTATCTTAGAGTGGGTTTTCAGTTGGGTTCCTGGCACGCTTGAAAGGGCCTTTCAGCTCCTTGGTAAACTCTGAAAGACATTCTTATCTCAGCCTCGCCAGCCTGGCCCACATGTGAGTGCCCTGTGGGAGGCTTTGTAGACAGCCACTTCCATTATCCTCGCTATCAGTGGCTGATGTTTTCTGACCTGATCACCAGACCCTGGGATTCTGTGTGCCTCATTTGGGGCTTGTAATTCTCCTTGTGTGGACTCGGCTTCTCACCGAGGGTAGGGTCCCAGGCTTCAGCAGGTGGGGAAGGTGATGCTCTCGTTGCAGTCTGTAAATACAGGCTTCACACCCGGGTCTCACAGGGCACATCCTGCCAAATTTCCTGCACTTAGCTGTGAAAATGATCTGCAGCAGAGGAGGGAATAGTGGCTCAGTCATTCAAGTAGGAGGTACTTGCCAGTCGTCCCCATGTGCCTCTCAGTACTTTGCAAAAGGCATGTGCTTGTGCTAAGCTTTCCCTGGGCCACAAAGAAGGTGAGAGTGTATTCTTAGAGTGCATTCAAGTGATGGAGGTATTCGATCACCAGGTGCGCTGTTAGTGACCCTTGCCGTCCCCGCCCTCTCTTCTCCTTCCCAGATTGTCATTGAAGATATTGGGAACAAGAGAAAATATGACTTCCCTCTTAACCGCTGGCTGGCCTTGGATGAAGATGACGGCAAAATCCAAAGGGATATCTTAGTGGGCGGAGCTGAGACCACAGGTAGAACTGAGAAAGGGGAAGCACGATTGGCTGGTATTTCACTTTCTGCCTGAGGTTCAGTGTTCTCCTTGGTGGGCCTGGAGGCCTGTGATCCAGCAGGAGCCAGCCACTCCTCCTGCTCTTGAAAGTGTTCCGTCCCTTTGTGCTGGAGCCTGAGGCTCTGCTGATGCCAGAGGAGGCGGGGGAGGTGCCCCTGAGCAGATACTAACTTTCAGGGCAGAAGAGATTAGCCACTAGGTGAAGCTGGAATGTGAACTCCTGTTCACGGTGGATGAGGGTGTGGATTTACTCTTAGCTCCTCTTACTATTGCGTGCTTACGGTATGCCAGGCCCCCTAGGCACTTGACCCGTTTTGTCCCCTTTAATCCTCACCAGGACCCCGTAATATAGAAACTGTTATCATTTCCATTTCACAGAGGAGCAAACTGAGTCACATAGGCATTGAGAGACCTGTCCAAGGTCACGCAGCTGGCAAGTGACAGATCCGGATTCGGGCTCCCACCTTAGTCTCCACCCTGTGCGGATTCCACAGAAAACCCGCACCTCCCAGCACGGGAGTTCGTGGATGTTCCGGAACATCAGTGTCGTGAATGTGCCCATCTGAGAACGTGCTCTGCTGCACAGCATCCTGTTGCTTAGCACTGCACAGAGAAGAGGTCCAAGTCCTGGGGCACAGTATGCAAACTGCTTCATGGTTTGGCTGCAACATACGTGTCAGCTGAATCTTCCAATCTTCCAACTTCTTGTCTCACTTCCAGATGCTCACCTGTCTCGCTCCACCTCATCAGCACACCTTTGCTCTTTCCTGAACCTACGCCCCCTTTGCCCTCCTTCTGCCTCATCCACTTGTCTTCTGCTTCTGCAGGGGGGGCGGGGGGGAGGGAGCTTCTCTCCCCTCGCCTGGCCCTCTCCTCATCCGTGCCTTCCCCCGCCCCTCCCTGAGCTGCTGGCCTTACTCTTTCTCTCACTTTATCTTTAGGATATCTTTCTCCTCAGCCTGTAATGCCATTTCTCTTCTCTACACTCCTCAAATTCCTGCTCCCTGTCACTCCCTCTGAGCCCTCCCTCCTTCCTGTAGACAGGCACTCCCTCCCTTCCTTTGCACCAGACACTTGGGCAGACCTTGACTGCTCTCAGTTAGGAAATCACACGTTCCTCTGCTCCACCACTTTCCAGCCTTGCACGTTATTTGTAACTGAAGCTTGCGTGTTATTTACTCAGAAACAGATAGGAGGGGCGCCTGGGTGGCTCAGTTGGTTAAGCATCAGACTCTTGATCTCAGCTCAGGTCTTAATCTCGGGGTCGTGAGTTCAAGCCCGGTGTTGGGCTCTGCACTGGGCATGAAGCCTACTTAAAACAAAACAAAGCCACAACAACAACAACAAAACCAGATCCCAGAATGGGTCTGCTCTGACCCCTTTAACCATGTTACTCTTACTGACCTCCAGTGGTAGAGGAGAAGGAGAAACGTCTGTCAAAGGCTGGGAATTACTGGTAGCCTGGGCCATGGGAATACATACTGGGTGTGTTTTGGAGAAACAGAGCTGGAGACACTATTTGTTCATCTTCTAGTCTCCCTGAGGCCTTGCATGTAGTAAGCACTCAGTCAGCGTTTGTTGAACAAAGGAAGGTGTAAACGCTTCAGTGAATCAGGTATCCCATAGCTGCATGTGGCTAGCTCCAAAAGACTTTCAGGATTTTCATTTCTCTGGGTCCGGGGCTAGGGGTGAGGCAGGGGGTGGGGTGGAGGGGTGTGTGCCTGTACACCATTGCCTTAGACTCCAGAGCAAAATGGAGGGAGGCGAGACCTGAGCAGAGTTTCCTGTCCAGATGCTGGTCTTTGGTGTTTTCTCTTACTCAGTCCCATGTCACAGCTTAATCTCCCTTTGCTGGCTCTTGCCCAGAACTTCATGTCCTCGTCTCACCTCCCGACCGACCAAAACCTCAAATGGCCTGACCACAATGTGCTCTCCTTCCCTCACTCTTTCCTCAATCCACCACGTCAGGCTCAGACATGAGTGCCCTCTATTAAAAGTTATCTTTTTAAGTTATGAGCAAAAGAGCAAGCAAAATGAATCAGCTAGCCCCGAATATAAATCTCCATTAATGGAGTTGACTCTTATAATTAAATCAGACATAACAGAATTCGTCCGGCAGCTATTAATAATATGCACATGGTAATTAACATTAATAACAAGTACTATTCTTAGCCAACTCAAATTCCTCCTTCTCTCTGTTAGTTTCTTGTAATCAGGGCTGGCAGCTTCTTAGGGTAATACCTGCAGTTTATTCCTAAACTCAGATACATTGACACACAAACTGAAAAAAGAGCACAAAGCGGAGAGGGGCACTGGATGTCATCTGGGGAAGGAGGATGAGGGGGGAATGAGGAAGCGTGGAAGAGGGAGGGCCTAGGGAGGCGGTAGCCAGGGAGGGGAGACTTGGGTGGGATTTTGTGATCAGCTGGCACTAACTTTCTCCTTCCCTGTTGCTTCCATACCAGCTATTTCATATATTGTCACCGTCTTCACTGGGGATGTCCGGGGTGCCGGGACCAAATCCAAAATCTACATGGTTATGTATGGGGCCAGAGGGAATAAGAACAGTGGGAAAATCTTCTTGGAAGGCGGTGTGTTTGACCGTGGCCGCACAGACATCTTCCACATCGAGTTGGCTGTCCTCCTTAGCCCCCTGAGTCGGGTCTCCATCGGACACGGCAACGTAGGCGTCAACAGAGGCTGGTACTGTGAGAAGGTAAGGGATGCCCCAGGGACGGCCCTTTCCTGATTCAACCCCTCTCTTCTTTAACTTGAAAATACAAACTCTGACCTGCTTCCTGCTTCCTGCTTGCTTTGGACCAGCTACCGAGCACATGGGCAATCCCTTTCATTGGGCAATTGGATTGGTAGCATGCCCGTCCATCTTGTTCTGCTTATGGTCAGGAATGAGGGCTGCACTGTGCACGTATCCAAGGGCCAGACTGCAGGATAGCTTATCCAGAGGTAGTAGTTGGTAGTTACAAACTATCCAGGTTCTTGGTGTAGTGTTTCACTTCACCTTATAAATCTGTCAATCAGCAAGTATTTTTGAATGTATGTTTGCATTGTGGAATACTTATGCTTTAAAGCATATACTCAATGAAAGTAAACTATAGATAATGATAAGAAAACAAATATACATTTTGTCTACCACCCTACTTAAGAAATACTTTTCCAATACTTTTGAAACTCCACCGTGCCCTTACCCAATCATAAAATTTTCTTTTCCCCAAAGAGCATACACTATTATGAATTGTTACCTATGTATATATTATTTGTATGTAGCAGTTTTCATTCAACACTATGCTTTAGACATTCATCTGAATTGGTAACAGAAACTGTAGTTCATCAATTTCACATTCATTCCATTGCATGAATCAGTCACCATTTATTTGTTTGTTCTTTAATTTACAGATATTTTGGGGTTGTATTTCTTGATATTTGCTAATATAAACAATGTTGCCATGACATTCTTATACATCTTTGTACAAACATCCAGTTGGTTGATAGTATATGTTCAAGTATCTTTTCGTAGCTTGCCTACAATGTTCTTTGAGCAAAGGAAGATTTAATTTAGAAATGCTTTATCCAGGGGCACCTGGGTGGCTCAGTCGGTTAAGTATCTGACTTTGGCTCAGGTCATGATCTCATGGTCCACTGTTGGGCTCTGTGCTGACAGCTCAGAGCCTGGAGCCTGCTTCGGATTCTGTGGCTCCCTCTCTCTGCCCCTCCCCTGTTCACGCTCTCTCTCTCTCTCTCAAAATAATAAATACAAATTAAAAACAATTAAAAACACCCCTGTAATTCTTTTAAAAATATAGATTCCTTGACTACAATGTAAGTCTACTGAGTCAGAATTTCCAGGTAATTGGGATATTCAGATAATTCTTATCATTAAGGAAGTTTCAGAATCACTGATTTAGTAAATAGTAATTCTTTCCCAACTGTTCTAAAAAGGCAATTTAGTCTCATCAAATTCCCCAAATGTATGGCTTTGCCTCTGAGCTTTTTTGTCTGTTCCATTTATTGATTTAATTTTTTCCGACACTAATACAATACTCACTCTCATCATTTCATATCTTTATGTAAGTCTTGGTATCTTCTAGGATAAATTTACTCA
The DNA here is from genome assembly GCF_022837055.1 of Prionailurus viverrinus. Classification (NCBI taxonomy): domain Eukaryota; kingdom Metazoa; phylum Chordata; class Mammalia; order Carnivora; family Felidae; genus Prionailurus; species Prionailurus viverrinus. Next base: position 68,140,568 of record NC_062572.1, on the reverse strand, counting down.
TCGTATTCATCTTCCTTAGGATTGTATTAATATTCATGGCTCTTAACCCTTCCATAGAAATTTTAGAATTTTCTTGCCAAGTTCCATGAAGAATTATGTTCAACAGAATTCAATTGGATATGTAGATCCATTTGGAAGAATTGATATCTTTACTAAGTACTTTTTATATGTATGAGCATTATGTACCTCTTAAAATTTCGGTCTTCTTTAATATTTAGGTCTTCTTTAATATTTCCCTTTTTTTTTCCTTACTTTAAAAGTTTATTTATTTTGAGAGAGAGTGAGAGAGAAAGCACATGTGTGTGAGCCGGAGAGGGGCAGAGAGAGAGGGAGAGAGAGAATCCCAAGCAGGCTCCCTGCTATCAGTGTAGAGCCCAACAAGGGGCTTGATCTCACCAACTATGAGATCATGACCTGAGCCGAAATCAAGAGTTGGATGCTTAACCGACAGAGCCACCCAGGAGACCTAGTGTTTTTCTATAGTTTTATATCTCTCTTGATAAAGATCTTGCACGTCTTTGTTAGATATATTCATAGAGGCCTTATAATTTTTGTTCCTATTATAAATATCAATTTAAAATTATATTTTTAAACTATTTGTTTAAAATAGAAGAAATAGAAATACTCTGTAGAAATAGAAGGACTTTCGTGCATTGAGTTTACAAATAGCCATCTTACTAAACTTTAATTAATTATAATTTGTCTACAGATTTTGGGAGAAGTTTCTTTATAGAAACTTTGTTGTTTGTGAATGGTGACAGTTTGGTTTCTTTCTTTCCAAAGCTTATATTTAATTTTTTTCTTTTTTGTATTTGACCACATGGGCAGTACAGTGCTGAACAGTAGGGTTAATAGTAGACATCTTTGTTTTGGTTTTGATTTTACAGGAACTGCTTCTAATTTTCTATTGAGGTAATTATGATTTTTGAGGGGTTTGGTAGATAGTCTTAGATTAGATTAGGAAATCCTCTTCTATTTCTGTATTGTTCAAAGTTTTTATTATTTATTGTTGAATTTTATCTAATGCTTTTTCTGCATTTAATGCTCTAGTCATGAAGCTTTTCTCTTTTACTTGTCAATTTGGTGAATTAGGACTGCATTTTCTAGTGGCAGACCAACTCCAAATTTAAGACAAACTTGGTCATAAAAGGTTTTAATTTTACATGCTTCTGGAATTGGTTTGCCAGCATTTTATATAGAATTTTTGTGTATATGTTCATGAAGGGCATGGCCCTTAATTTTCCTTTCTCCTATAGTCCTTGGCAGGTTTGATCCTGGCATGGAATGAGAAATACTATCTTTCCTGAAAGAGGGTGTATAAAATTGCAGTGATCTGTCCCTGAAAGTTTGATTGCAGTCTCTTACAAAATTGTGTGTGTGTGTGTGTGTGTGTGTGTGTGAGAGAGAGAGAGAGAGAGAGAGAGAGAGAGAGAGAGAGATAACTGATTTAAAAATTTGTTGTGTTTGTTTTGCTGGTTATAGAATTATTTAGGCTTTCTATTTCTTCTCGAATGTTTTATTTATTTATTTTTAATTTTTTTTTAATGTTTATTTATTTTTGAGAGAGACAGAGACAGAATGCAAATGGGTTAGGGGCAGAGAGAGAGGGAGACACAGAATCCGAAGCAGGCTCCAGGCTCTGAGCTCTCAGCACAGAGCCCGACGCAGGGCTCAAACTCATGAGCCGTGAGATCATGACCTGAGCTGAAGTCAGACGCTCAACTGACTGAGCCACCCAGGCGCCCCATCTTCTCAAATGTTTTAATGAGCTGTATTTTTCTTGGAATTTGTATGTTTATAGGTATCAAATGTATTGGCACTTACAACGTTAGTCTTATACAGCATTCCCTTATCTTTTTAACTTCTGCTGCATCTGTAATTATGATCCCCTTTTTATTTCTAACATCATTTGTTCATGCCTTCTTGCTTTTTAAAAATAGCATTCTCACAAAAAGTGTGTTTAGTCGTTTTAAATAATCAACATTTGGCTTTGTTTATAGTCCATTTTATCTCTATTTCCATCTTGTCGGTTTCTGTTCTCTCTCTTAATTTCTCCGGATTTCTGTTGTTGCTATTTTTCTAAATTCTTTTTTTTTTTAATGTTTATTTTTGAGAAAGAGCATGTGAGTGGGGGAGGTGCAGAGAGAGAGGGAGACAGAGGATCTGTAGTGGGCTCTGTGCCAACAGCAGAGAGCCCAATGAAGGGCTCGAACTCACGAACTGTGAGATCATGACCTGATGAGCTGAAGTCAGACTCTCAACCGACTGAGCCACCCAGGGTCCCCATTTATTTTTCTAAATTCTTAAGTTGGATTCTTAGCTCATTAATTTTTAGCCGACTTCTTTTCTCATATAAGCATCTGATACTATAACTTTACCTCAGAGTAGTGCCCTAGCTGCACCCCACACATTACAGTATGGAATATTTTTATTACCATTCAGTTTAATTTTATTGCTTCATTTAATTTTATTGCTTCATTTGTTGAGGTATAATTGATATAGAATTACACTGTGTAGTTCTATGAGTTTTGACAAATTCATATACCATGTAACTATTACCAGAACCGATACACAGAAATTTCCATCACTGCAACCTGTTTCTTGTGCTCCACCCACCCCCGTCAGTCTATACGGCTCCAAACACTAACATGATTTCAGTCACTAAAGATTAGAATTGTCTTTCTTAGCATTTAATGTAAGTGGAATCATGTAGCGTGCACTCCTGTGTGTGTGTATGCGCACGTGTGCGTGTGACCTCTTTTACTCAGTATAATATTTTTGATATTTATCTGTGTTGTATTGCATATTAGTAATTTATTATTTTTATCACTAAGTATTATTTCATTGTTAGGGTTTACAAGTTTGTTCATCCATTCAACTGTTTGTATACATTTGGGTCACTTCCAGTTTTTGTTCTTTGTCTGCTATTATGAACAGAGCTGCTATGAAAAATCATGTACAAGTCTTTGTATGAGCATGTTTTTAATTTTTTGGGGTAAATACCTAAAAGTGGAATATCTGGATCCTATGGTAGATATACACATATCTTTTTAAAGATCTCTCAAGCTGGTTTCAAGTGGCTATACTGTTTTGTATGCCCATCTGATATATGAGAATTCACTATCGCTTGATATTGTCAATCTTTTGTTTATTAGCTATTATAATGGGCATATCATGGTATTTGATTGTGATTTTAATTTACATGCCTCTGATTACCACTATGTTGAACATTATTTTCATGTGCTTGTTGGTCATTTGTATATCTTTTGTGAAGTATCTTTTGACTATTTAAATTTTTTTTGTCTTTTCATTACTAATTTATAAGAGCTATTCATATATTCTTGATAGAAGTATTTTGGGGGCGCCTGGGTGGCTCAGTCGGTTAAGCGACCGACTTCAGCTCAGGTCATGATCTTGCAGTCCGTGAGTTCGAGCCCCGCATCAGGCTCTGTGCTGACAGCTCAGAGCCTGGAGCCTGTTTCAGATTCTGTGTCTCCCTCTCTCTGACCCTCCCCCGTTCATGCTCTGTCTCTCTCTGTCTCAAAAATAAATAAACGTTAAAAAAAAAGATAGAAGTATTTTGTCAGATATATCTCTATATGTTTGTGGTGTATTAAGTATAATCTCCCAAAGTGTGACTTACCTTTTCATTTTCTTTTTTTTTTAAGTATATTTATTTATTTTGAGAGAGCAAGAGCGAGCGAGCAAGGGAGGGGCAGAGAGAGAGGGAGAGAATCCCAAGCAGGCTCCGCACTGTCAGTGCAGAGCCCCATGTGGGGCTCCATCTCACAAATTGTGAGATCATGAACTGAGCTGAGATCAAGAGTTGGATGCTTAACTGACTGAGCCACCCAGGTGCCCGTCCTTTTCATTTTCAGGACAATGTTTTCTGAAGAGCAGAAACTTTCAATATTGATGAAAGGCAATTTGTCAGCTTTTTCCTTTATGCTTTTTTATTTTTGCTTTATGCTTAGTTATTGTTCTACTTAAAATTTTTCTGTGACCCATTAGCTATTTTGAGGTGTGATTTTTAGGTTTTAAATACATGTTCTTTTGTTGTGTTTTGTTATTTATTTCTAATTTAATATCATTTCAACCAGCAAACATAGTCTGTATGATGCCATTTAAGGAGATTTGAAATTTACTTTACAATGCATGTTCAATTTGTGCATTTGTTCCTAGAGTTGAATTTAAGATTTTGAGTTTATATATTAAATTCAGTTTATTAATACTTTTATTATTTGAATTATCTATTTCCTTACTAGCATTTTATTTGATCTATTAATTACTAAGAAAGATGTGTTGAAATTTCTCACATGAGTGGTAGATATTTCAATTTCTTATGGTAGAGCTAACAGTTTTTGCTGTATATAGTGTGAGGCTATGTTATTAAGTGTGGAGTTACTATAGCCTCTTGGTGAATTAACTAAATCTTTACCATAATCCAGTCTGACACCATCTGTCTTTTCACTGGCAAACTTAGTCCACTTATATTTATTGTACTTTCTGGCATGTTGGTTTTTCTACTTTTATAGTTTTTGTTTCTTTTGGATTGGTTGTTTTTTTCCCTTGATACTTGATACTTTACCCTACATACTTACTTTTTACCCTACATGTGGCAAACCCAAAATTCAGTTACCATCTCTACTTTCTTTTTGGCAAGGACCTTGAAAATCTCTAATGGTAATAACCCTGCATCTGGGCCTCATGCTATTCTCGCTTAGTGTTTTAGCTTATTTTAAATTATTTTCAAATCCACACGTGAGATACAGTTTTGTAGAATCACTGTTTAGATTTACCTACGTGCTTGCCAGTTTGTTTGCTTGCCATCCCTTCCTGCATCAGAGACCTTATTTCTGGTGTCCATTTTCTTCTTCCTGAAGTTCACACTTTAGAAGTTCCTTTGGTTAGGGTCTGTTGGTGGTGGGCTCTGTTTTTGTTCATTTGGGAAATGTTTTTATTTCATCCTCGTTCTTGAAAGATAATTCTGGAGTACAGAATTCTAGATTGAGTTATTTTGCCCCTCCCCTCCCCCAGGCATTTTCTGGCTTCTGTTAGTCTAATTGCTGTCAGCTCTCTTTTCTGTTCTGATGCTCTTATCTTCTTTTTGTCTTTGACATGCTGGTGCTTCTCTTTGACACATCTAGGTGTCGGTGTATTACTACTTATTCTGCCTGGGACCAGGCTTATGGTAACTAATTCTCAGGGAAGATTATTATTATCTGTCTGGAGCGAAAGCAGAGAAGATAGGATCCCTTTGCAGATGTTCCCCTCTCTACCTTTTTTCTGAGAGAGCAGCTCCTTCAAGTGTTTCTGCTTATTCAGGATTTGTAGTTCAGATCCTCCAGTTTGCAAAGCCCAAGGGCTAGCCTCCTGCTTCCAATTGGCTGTTGATTTCCTGATCTCTGAGTGTCTGGTATTGTCTTTTCGCTTTTGGTGCAGCACCAACTTTAGCCTTCACATATACCCATTCTCTTGGCTTCTGCTTACTCTGAATTTTGCTGGCTCTTATGGCCTTTCTGTAACTTCTTGTCAGCTCAACAATGTATATAAAATGATATTTCCTGTTATTTATATGGCCTGTGGGTATTTTGCAGTGGTGAGAGGCTTTTCAGACTACCTTGTTTGTTGGACTACCTATTCCAGAAGTAGAACTTGTAACAAGAATTTTTAAGTACCTATTGTATGCTTAGAGCCATCTTTGGGGGAGCCATAAGGGGTGAGAACATACAACCTCAGCCTTTTAGGAGTTTGCTCCTCCTATTGATCAAACAAGACTAATACACATGTAAAAACTAGAGAGCAATTCAGGAGTAAACTAAGAGGAAGTAATTGCAGGATTTGTTCAGAGGGAAGAAAGAAAGGCTGTTAAATAATTGTTGGTGATTGTTACTTTCTGTGCCCCTAGACCACCCTCTGTGGGTGCCCTCCATCTTTGTGTACAGGTAGGTCCACTTCTGAATGCATGGTTGCATAGACTCTTCAGCATAAAAGATGGCATGCAGTAATGGGTCCCAGAGGACCTCAGCCTTAATAGGAATCCTGAAATTCTTGCTGATGGGTGTAAAAGGCCCCTAACTAATAGGAGTCAGGAGCATTTATGCTTCTGGTACTGACACCAACTAACTCCAAACTTGGGCACTTCATTCCCTTTTCTGGACCTCAGCTTTCCCATATGTTGAATGCATGTTGGGGTAGACTCTATGAATTGCTAACACATTTGTGTTTGAGGAGGCTACTGTGTTTGAGGAGGCTACTGCCTGAGGCTCTGAGACATCATTTATCTCTAGGGAGGAGAGTTTCTCTGGGAGATTGAGGGTGTACACGCTCCCCTCCCCTCCCCTAATCTTTTATCTTCCTTCCCCTTGGTTATAAGGCAAGGTTTCATACGGCTATGACAGTCATACAGTATTAGTTGAATGCTCAGAGATATCTGGGTATATCTAAGTGTAATAATTCAATCCAAGGAAACTATAGTCAATGGTAATAACCATAAACAACTGACAACAAACACCCAGTAAGACAGTAGCTTGTCAAAATGCTTGATCAGCGCTAGAGTCAAATTAGCTTTCAAGTTAAAAAGAAGATAAAGCAGAGAATCTAGCCATGTGAATAGTCAAAATTTCTTGGTTGATAGAAAATCTTGTAGTGTCACAAGAACATTCCTTTGGACATCTCTAATGTGAGTGGCGTAGGCTGGATACACTTCTGAGTTCTAAACTCATGAGTTCAGAATGTGATTAGAGAAAGTGTAGGAAAGGTTTAATGAGGCTCAAGCCCCGAAGAGAGCAGTTTGTTTTTGTATTAAATTCCAGATACACATTGCTCTCTATGTGATTGACCTTTTCCCTACAAGACAAATGTAGGGAATTGATGTTGTATTCTAGCTCATTTGGTTTGTTCTGAGGTTTTATGAAGCGCGTGAAGAAACACGGGGTTCAAAGAACGTGTTATATATAGGGGAGGATTCGGAATTTGGGCTGGTAAATTGGAGGACGGATAATACCTACTTGGGAAGACCTCTTGTGGGGGGGTATTTCTTGGTCAAAGATTTAATGAGGCAGAGAACAGTAAGAGAAGTGCCATTCCTTGAGGAACCTGATGTAGATGACCCTTAATATGAAGAGGCTGTCAAACTTTGTAAGGGTCCCAACCCGGGGACCTGCTGCAGGAGACTCATCTGCCCTCCCAGGTGGTGATTCTGTGCCCCTTCACCGGCATCCAGCAGACCTTCCCTTGCGGCAACTGGCTGGACGAGAAGAAGGTGGATGGGCTGATCGAGAGGCAGCTCTACGAGATGGTGTCTCTCAGGAAGAAGAGGCTAAAAAGTAGGTGCAGGGGCTGCATCAGAGGCTGGTGGCCTTTCAGACAGGGCCAACAGAGGCCAGGATGTCAGACCCCTGGGCAAGAGCTTCACCTCGAAGGAGTCCACTTCTGCTTCTCAGGTCTCCTCTAGAAAGGAAGGGAATGGGCCCCGCAGAGCTCGGTTCTCCAAGATACAGGCTGCGTGCCCGGCATAGAGTTACATACCTGGCACCAAGGCCTAGTACCCCTGTGACCCCAAACTGCATAAGCTGCTGTGAGGGGCTAGATGTTAAACTGAACGGTTTAACACAGTGCACTCTAAATATACAGAGATGCAAGGTGTCAACTCTTCTCCCTACTTAAAACATCCTAATAGACTTCCACGTTAAAAGGAACATTGAGGTACCCTCTTTCAAATAGCAGGGAATCTTTGTGTTCCTAATACTGGCACCTGTTAGAGCGGGTTTCTGAGAGTGGGCCACACTTGTGCATGGTCCGTGCTTCATTCCTGAGCTCCTTGGATTTGCTCGCCTTCCCCACTGGTAACATGAAAATCTCTTTATTCTTGACCTGTCTCTGCAGAGTTCCCCTGGTCCTTGTGGGTCTGGACGACCGACTTGAAGAAAGCTGGTACCAACTCTCCAATCTTCATCCAGATTTATGGGCAGAAGGGGCGGACGGATGAGATTCTCCTGAATCCCAACAACAAGTGGTTCAAACCAGGCATAATTGAGAAATTTAGGGTAGGAAGGAAGTGTAATGGGCTGGGAGGGATGAAGGAGGAAGGGACATAAGACGTGTTTGTCATGGGGATGGTTTTCTAAGCCAGATTTTGAATCCAGTTTGAGGACAAAAGGGTGCAATGAGAAGTTCAGCTCCTTGCAAGGGGTGCCAGAGTGATTTATAGGCAAAGTATTGATTGAATGGTGTGCACTTTGGATCTGGCCCTTCACCTGAATCAAACACTCCAGAACCAAAGCTGGGGGACAGAAGCAGGAATGAAATGCTCTCGGGGAGCCTAGAATCCTGGGGAATCATAGTAGAACAGAGACCCTGAGCCTGCAGTGTCAAACCACCCCATCTGGAATGAATCAGAAAGGAGCGAATTTAAGGTAAATTGTAAGTTTAACGCTAAATTTCTGGTGCATATTTAACGGGAGCAAGGCTTATTTTGCCAACAGAAGTGTGCTCTGACCTTTAGGTGAGAATGATTTGTAATTTTCAGCTGTCTTCCCAGAGCACCCCGCTGGTGCTTCTGTTATGCACTCAGTTCATTGCTCTTCATGTATTTGTCTCCCGGCTAGACTGCCAGCCCCTTTGGGAAAGGGCGTGACTGCTGTATTGATCTTTGCGTCTGTTTCAGTGCCCAGCAGAGTTCTGGGGCTGTGGGCCTGTGCTAATTTACAGGGTTGCCATATGGGTTTCGTTACTGGGAGTTTACTGCTTGGAAGATTTTCTTTATTCTGGATCCTACTGTGGGTCAGTTATTTTTGTTCAATTTCACCAGGGCAGACTGAATCCCGGCCCGACACGGCTATCTTGCCCTCACGTGCTCCTGGTCGCAAGGTCACGAGAGGACAAAGTCTGTGAGGGTGGCTTGAAGCAAAGCCATCCTCACTGCTGAAGAAGTGGCCCAGGGTGGGTGCCCTCCAGGGAGGGGGTAAGCTGTGAGGATAAACACATTTCACTTGATTATGTCCACCCAAGGCTTGTTATTTCACCCCATAGATTGAGCTCCCAGATCTTGGCAGGTTTTACAAGATTCGGGCATGGCATGACAGAAGGAGCCCTGGTTCTGGCTGGCATTTAGAGAGGGTGAGATGTGCCATCTTGGGGCTTGGGAGGTGGTTGGGAGAGGAACTCTTTCTAATGACCCTGTCACATAAGTCTGTGTCTGTTGGGAGTGGGGGCGGGTAAGTGTGGGTCTCGATTTGGACACACGGGGACTTCCTGAGGGGAGAGGACCTCCAAAGCAGACTAAGAAAATGCACAGGTGTTTAGGAGTCTTGCATTCTTCTCCGGTCACCTGGCTGCTGGGCAAGCGTGGGTCTCCAGGGACCAAGAGGGACAAGTGTTAATCTGGCACTCCGCTTTCCACAAAAATCCTCTTGACAGGATGGTTGTGGCCTCCCTTAGATGCAGTAGCAGAACGGGGCCCCCAGGGCATGGTGTATCTCTGGGACACCCCCTTGCTCACCCAGGACTTCATTCCAGATGACCCTGATGAATACCCTGACCAAGGACAAGTATAACTTCAACTGCAATCGCTGGCTGGATGCCAACGAGGATGACAATGAGATCGTGAGGGAAATGACCGCAGAGGGCCCAACGGTGCGGAGGATAATGGCCAGTGAGTACCGACCGTCCTGGGGGAGGCAGCGGAACTCCTCCTCGGTGTGTCAGCAGGGGGCTGGCCCATGAGCTGGTAGTCTCCTCTGCTGTACCTCATCAGGCCCCCTCCAAATGCCGGGTGAACTTAGTTCTCGGCCTTAAGACTGGCTTGAAGGAGTCATCTCTACGGCATGGTACCGGCGCTCTATGATGGTGGGTGTGGGGGAGCGAGGTGACATTTATGGGTCTTCAGGTGGGCTACGAGGGGATGAGAAGACTCTGCACTGAGCAATGTTTCTCCACAGCCTTCCTGACATTAAAGAAAACATCTTCTTCAAATTATTCATGAAACCCTCCCCCAAAAGGAAGGCTGTATCTGGTGATTGTCTACCCCTGATGAGTCCTCTATTTCTATTTAAGGCCAGTAGGAGAGGGCCTAAGCTTTTAATCTGGGGCCCAGGTTCCACATTGAAAGGGGCTAAGGGAGATAATTTTACCTCTAGGTTCTAGTAGCAGAATAGACAGAGACACAGCACATGTCCTGCCTTTGCCCCTGGCAGACATTACTGAGTAATCACAGCATTCTCTCCCATTGAGTCTGAAATGAGTTTCAGCGCTCTTGGTATAGCTCCCCAAGCAGACATTAGCAATTGATCAGAATTGGCACTTAAGATGATTAATCTATTTGCTATCACTGCGGTAGTCCTTAAGTTTTTAATAGTATAGCAATATTGCCAAATTACAGAGTTAAGAATATATAGAAAACAATGTCACTCATAGTTGCAGTAACCCTTCTAAATATTTGGATAGTGTCACTTCTCAGACATTTGTACATCTAATAGAAGCTCTGTATATGTTTGTTGAATGATCTAAATAGAGGTAAATACTCAAAAACTTAGAAACCCCACATAGCAAATATCAACTACAAAAGCACCCTGTTAGTCTAATTAGGCAGTGCTTGCAATTATGTATCATCTACTTTATGGTTCTTCTTCATTTTTAAATAAAAATGTGACCATAGAATATTTGGGTTCAAGGCCTTTAAAATAGCCTGGTGCAGTTCAGGAAAGTGAGGCGTTCTTGCCCTGATCATACAGTCAGAGAGAGAGTCAGACCTAGAGCAAGGTCTCCCACCTCCTGGTTCAGGGTCTACACTCTGTCTTTTCACGTTCAGTAATGTTTTCTGTGGTAACAAGGCAATCATGTCCCTATGGACATGGTCAATAACAGCATTATGCCCCAAATTGAGACTTACTATATAACATGTAGCCCATCAAGGCAGAAATAAACCTGCTCTTATTGGATCTGGCCCCTTTGTGCACCAGAATTGAGCCCGAGAGGAACCAGTGGGGCTGGGGTCTTAGGACTAACCCCTTCCTCAGTCTTTCTAACCAATTCTCACGACTTTAGATCCTCACTCCCTGTTTCTGAAGTGACCCTGCTGCTGTCATTCCTGAGCCTTTTTGCTGGTTGCCTCTCAAATTGCACAAGTGAGAGCTCTGATCAGTTCTCTCTGGTCTGGTAAGTCAGGGCTTCTCAGACTTCCCTGTGCATTATCACCCAGAAGGCTTTTGAAAACACAGCGTGCGGGCCCTCACCTGCAGGGTTTCTGATTCAGGAGGCCTGGGATGGGACCCAGGACCTGTTTGTCTCACAGATTTCTAAGTGGTGGCCCTGCTGCTGGTGAGGAAACACTGTGCTAAGGCATTAATCACCTTTCCAGGGGCTCTCAAGCGCCAAATTCTTGTTGCCATTGTCTGTACTTGTCCCTCTCCCCTAGCTTTATGGATGAAACCATTTTTTGTTTGGTTAAAACTTGAAAATACTGATAGATTGTCATTTCAGTGAGGTTTTTCTACTTATAATGCCCCGGATGTTCTTTCCCTCCACCTCCTCCTTACCCTGACTAAAGCCTGGCTTCCCTGTCCATCTGAACCTGTCTTCTCTCCTCACAAACTGTGGGGCCCGGGGGAGAGAGTTCGCCTGAGTCCCTCTGCACTCTCAGACTTGGAGCTCACACCATCTCACAGTGTTGCCTCTGCCCCCGATCAGTCCCATCTTTTGGTGGCCTCTGCTTACTTTCCTCTTTCGCTGAAGGTGATGTGGTGTGCCCCTCGGTCATTGTCCACACCTCTACCTCCTGCCCTTGTTCTTGGGGCAGTGTTGTTAGTCTGCTCGGGCTGCCGTAACAAAATACCACAGACCAGGGGCTTAAACAACAGAAATTACAGTTCTCACAGTTCTAGAGGCTGGAAGTCCGGGATCAAAGTGTCAGCAGGGTTCGGTTCTCCTGAGGCCTCTGTCCTTGGCTTGCAGACGGTGGCCTTCTCTCTGTGTCCTGACACGGTCTTCCCTCTGTGTGGTCACGTCTGTGTCCTGATCTCTTCTTCTTATGTGGACATAAATCGCATTGGGTCAGGGCCCACCCGGAGGACCTCATGTTATCTTAATCCCCTCTTTAAAAGCTCTGCCTTCCTATCCTGTCACATTCTGAGGTACTTTGGGTTAGGACTGAAACATATGAATTGGGGAGGGGACTCAATTCAGCCCCACCCCAGATATGCTGATGAGACTCTCTGAGGCCTGTGCCTGGTAATCTGCATTTTAATCAAGCATACCAAGCAATTTGTTTGCACATCAAGGCCTCAGAGCCTCTGTGCTGCTTCTTTCAATGTTCATGTGGAAAATCCCTTCACCCACACCCTGGTCCTCATCCACTTTGCTGATCGCTACCTCTCACCCACTTACCCAGTCCCCTCCGTCCCCGTGCCTCACTCAGGATCAGCCCATGAAGCTCCTCTGAGCAACACGTCCCACCTCTGGCTCGGGCTCCTGCCTCCCAGTCCTCCCATGACCTCGATGACACTGCATCCTGTCCTGAAACTCCTTCTAGCTCCTTACTCCCAACACTTCTCCTCGCCTGTCTCACGGACGTGTGGAGGATGGATTTTAGGGGCGAGTCTCTAAGAAGTCATCAAGGGCAGAGAAAAAGAGGTCCTGGGACTGGGCAAAGATTGGCTAGACTAGAGAGAGGATAAATCCAAGAGAGAGTTTGAAGGTGACTGTGGCGGGACTTGGTGAAAGAATGCCATGGGAACACAGTGGCGAGGTGAACTTTCTGCTCAGGATGTTGGGAAAAACTGTAGATGAGGTGCCATTTGAGCTAGGTGTTCTCTGAATAGGGATGTGACAGATAAGGAGAGATCGTGGCAGGAAGAGCATGTCTGTAGGTTATATATGTAAATGTGCATGTAACATCTTTAAACAGGGTACAAGATGTGGGGCTATCATAGCTGTTGGTTTTTGTCTTCTGTGATGCTGCTAAAGAACCCTTCTAATGAAAACAGTCTCTAATGAAGAGCTGAATCAAAGAGCTGTCTGTCCTGGCTCTAAAGGCAGTTTGGTGCCTTCTGGGGGTCCTTGGCAGTACTTCTGAGCCCATGTCAACTTGGATTCCTCGCTCCCAGATGTTTTATCTGGCCCACATAAATTTCTCTTGTGCTGGGAACACCCACCCTGGTGTCCTTACACACCTCTACAGGAACTTGGATCTCTTTTTTTGGTCTGGATACTTCTCTGTAACAGTAAACAGAGCTGGTGACAAGTGCCACGTCCCCCATTGGTACCACGGTATAGTGAATAATGTGCAGGGCTTCCTGGCAGTCCCTTAAGTGGAGCGTCTTAGACTCATAAGATAAGTCCCAGTTTAAAACCAGTTCTCTAACTTTGAAATTGTGTACTCCTGGTTTACTACATACATACATACATACGTACATGCATCCTAGGGCCTTTCAAAGAAGCAGTTAATGACATGTCTGAGGGGGAAAGGCTTTCGGGAGCGGCCTCGCTGACTCACGCAGCCCCAGGACACGGACTAGACACACCGCTTATGATGTATGTGCACCCTGCCCTCCCTCAGGAGCCCGGTGAGATGTAGAAGCAATGCGATCTGCAATCCCTACTGCAGGCCCGGGAGAAGTGATGCCACACTGCTGACGAGTGGGCGGGAGACCACTGGACTCGAGTGCTGAAAATCGAAGCTTCTTGTTAATCAGTCTGAGCTGTAATTTTTAAGTTAAAGTACAAGAGGCTCTGGTAGTATGTACCCATCTGTTGGAAGTCTATGCTGCTGATAGCTAACAATACAGCTAGTTTTAATTGTCCGTAGACTTCCCGCCAGGATGGAGCTTGAGGATGGACCTCAATGGCTGCTGGGCTGGGAGGGGCCCCTGGAGAAGATCGGGAGCCCCGAGAACTTCCAGCCAAATGGACCTCAGCGCTCCTGAACAAAGAGGACTGGAATTCCCAGGCAAAGGGATGGCTGCATTCCCTCATCAGTTTGTTTCTGGGAATTGCCGGGTGGTTACAGCTAAAACTGCAGAACTGTCCATCAGAATTAAGAGTCAGCAAGGCCGGTGTTCCTTCTTCCCGTTTGTGCTTCCCCATTTCACTCACTCCACTTCATGCCGTTCATCCCTCTTGCTGCTACCAGTTCTGTCCCTGGGAGCTAAACACAGAAGCATCAGCTTCACTTACGCAAATGCTGAAGGTTGAAGACACTTCGTGTTTGCATTTCAGCAGAGGTGACTGGAGAAGGCAGAAAAGCTCTAATAAGTTCAGGGGCTGTGGCCCTGTGAAGAGGCAGTGTAGGGGCAGGATGCTTTTGCCCCCACGCCCCTTGGTTCCAGTGCCCGCCTGTGCCAGCTCTGTGGGCAAGCAGTCATTCTCTGCCTGTCCTTCTGACCAGAGCTTTGGCTACACACACTGCGTCTTCACAGACCCGCATGTTTAATGGTCAAATGTGACTTTCAGATGTCTCTACATCTCCAGATGAAAATGGGTATATTACTGAAAACGTAACGTGTGCATTGACTTTAACTTTTTGGTGATTTGTCTCATTCCTGGCATACTTTATCTTCATTTGTAGACGAATCATCCGTGAGTAGTGTCCATTTTTAAAAACAGCAGCTTTATTGCGGTATGATTCACGTCCCATACAATTCACCCCTTTAAAATGTAGAGTTCAGTGGCTTTTAGTATGTTGATAAAGTCATGCATCCGTCAGTACTGTCAAATTTCAGGACATTTTCATCACCCCCAGAAGAGACACAATATCCATTAGCAGTCACACTCTCCTCCCTCTACCTCACTCCTCAGACTCTGACAACCAATAATCTATATATTTTTTTGTCTCTGTAGATTTGCCTATTCAGGACATTTCATGTGAGTGGAATCATATAACAGGTGACCTTTTGTGTCTGGCTTCTTTCACTCAGCGTATTTTCAAGGTCCCTCCACATCACAGCTCCTATTAGTACTTCATTTCTTTTTATTGCTGAGCAATATTTCATTGTACGGATAGATCACATTCAACTGTTGATGGACATTTGGGTTGTTTCTACTTTTCTGGCTATTGTGAATAACGCTACTATGAACATTCAGGTACAAGTGTTTGTGTAGACATATCCTTTCACTTCTCTTGGATATACACCCACCAGCGGAATTGCTGGGTTACATGGTTACTCTTTGTTTTTCAAAATAGGTGCACCATTTTGCATTCCCATCAGCAATGTGTGAGGGTTCCAATTTCTCCGCATCCTTGCCAACGCTTCTTCATTATTCTTTTTTCCAGGTTGTTTTGGCCATTCTGGATCCTTTTCAGTTCCATATGAATTTTAGAATTAGCTTTTCAATTCTAAAGGATTCTGACAGAGGTTGTATTTCATCTATAGATCCATTTGGGAAGTATTACCATCTTAACAATGTTAAGTCTTCCAATCAGTAAACATGGGATGCTTTTCTAGTTATTTAAATAATCTTTAATTTTTTCAGCAGTAGTATTTTATAGTTTTCAGAGCAGAAGTTTCTCACTTGTTTTTTTAAGTTTATTCATATGTTATTCTTTTTATGCTCTTTTGAAGGGAGATGTTTTATTAATTTCATTTTCAGGTTGTTTATTGCAAGAGAATAGAAATACAATTGACCGAGTATGTTAATTTAATACTCTACAACTTTGATGAACTCACTTACTAGTTCAAATATTTTTTAGTGGAATCCTTACGATTTTCTATATATAAGATCATGCCATCCATGAATAGAAATAGTTTTACTTCTTCCTTCCCAATCTGGATGCCTAACTGCCTTGGCTAAAACCTCCAGTACCATAATGAAAACAAATGTTGAAAAGCAAATACCTTTGTCTTATTTTGAGCTTAAGGAAAGCATCCGGTCTGTTACCAAAAATTCTGTGTTAGCTGTAGGGTTTCATAGATGACTTTATGGGTTGATAAAGTCCCCTTTTATTCCTAGTTTGTTGATGGTTTTCTTTTTTTGTCATAAAAGAATGCTAGATTTGGGAGCACCTGGGTAGCTTGGTCGGTTAAGCATCCGACTTCAGCTCGGGTCATGATCTCATGGTTTGTGAGTTCAAGCCCTGCGCTGGGCTCTGTGCTGACGGTTAGGAGCTTGGAGCCTGCTTCAGATTCTGTGTCTCCCTCTCTCTGTCCCTCCCCTGCTCATGCTATGTCTCTCTCTCTCAAAAATAAGTAAACATTAGAAAAAAAATTTTTAAAAAGAATGGTAGATTTTGTCATATGTTTTTTTCTGAGCCTATTAAAATGTTCACGTTATATTTGTTTTTTATTCTATTGATGATACATTACATTAATTGATTTTCAAAACTTATATCCTTAGGATAAATTCTACTTTGTCAAAGTATATAATTCTTCTTTATGTTGCTGGATTTGGTTTGCTAAAATGTTGTTGGGGATTTTTGTATCCATATTCATAAGATATATAGGTCTGTAATTTTCTTTTCTTGTGATATCTGTGTCTGGTTTTGGTATCAGAGTAATGCTGACCTCATAAAATGAGGTGGAAAATATTCCCTCCTGTTCTTTGGAAGAATTTGAGAAGAATTGGTATTGATTCTTCTTTGAATACTTGGTAGAATTCAGTGGTGAAGACATTTGTGCCTGAGCTTTACTTTGTGAGTAGTCTTTAGATTACTGATTTAATCTTTTCACTTGTTATACGTTTATTCAGACTGTCTGTTGCTGGTGGCCAGTTCTCGTAGCCATCCTTTTACTTTCATCCTATTTAGGTCTTTGAATCTACAGTGTATCTCTCTAGCAGATAGTTAGACCCATTATCAATTTTGCCAATCTCTGTGTAACAGTGTGACTTTTTTTGATATTTGACTGCTGACAACTTTCAAGTTACACTGCCCCCCCCCCCCACTTTCTGCCTAATATCTGGGCAATTTGATAAAAAGACTGGATGCTTCCTCCCTTAGCACTGGTGGAAAGTTCAAGCCATGCAAGCCCTGACCCCCACAAGGGAACTCTCATCTCTTAATCACCATAAAATCCCAAGCTAGTCATCCTTCCCTGCTGTCTTAAGCCATTTTTGGACCTTCTTGGGAACCTACCATACTCTCCCCAGAACTCATTATGTGAATAATACATCTTATGTTCACTCTTGGTACATGTGTAGCGTCATCAGCCTTGATATCTGAGCAAATATGGGGTGAAAAACCCATCCTGTTTCTGCAGGATGACGACCACACTCTGCCTTTTGATTAAAATATTTAGTCCATTTACACTTAATGTAATTACTGATATGGCAGGATTTATGCCTGCCATTTTGCTATTTGTTTTCTATGTTTCGAATTTTTTTTTGGTTCCTGTATTTTTACATTACCACTTTCTTTTGAATTGAGTAAATATTTTCTAGAATACTGTTTTGGTTCCCTTATTTCTTTTAATATATACATTTTTTGTAATTTTTTAATGGTTGCCCAGAGAATTACAACTAACAACTTAATAGCAATCTAGTTCAGATTAGTACCAACTTAATTTCAATAATGTACAAAAACTTTGCTCCATTGTAGGTTTGTTCTCTTCCCCCTCCTTTGTGCTATACTATCATATAAATTGCATCTTTATACATTGTAAATCCACCAGTGAAGTTTTATATTTACTGCTTTATGCAATTGTCTTTTATAAGATATGAGAAGAAAATAATTACAATAAAAAATCACATGATACTGTCTATACATTTGCTATGTTGTTACTTTCCCTGGTGCTCTTATTTCTTTGGTTGAATTCAAGTTGCTGTCTAATGTCTAATGTGAAGGACTTCCTTTAAATATTCTTGCAGGACAGGTCAACTAGTGATGAATTTTTTTCACTTTTTGTTTATCTGGGAGTATCTTAATAGCTCCTTCATTTTTAAAAATAGACTTTATTTTTTAGAGCAGTTTTAGGTTTACAGCAAAATTGGGAGGAAGGTATAAAGATTTATCATACACTCCGTTCCCCCATACATGTATACCCCCTCCATTATCATCATCCCCTACCAGAGTGATACGTTTTGTTATAATTAGTGAGCCTACATTGATACATCCTTAGCACCCTGAGTTCATAGTTTACTTGTGGAGCGCTCTTGGTACTGTACATTCTACAAATGGTTTGGACCATTTATAATGGTCCAATGGTTTGGACAAATTTATAATGACATGTATCCACCATTATAGTATTATACAGAGTAATTTCACTGCCCTAAAAAATCCTCTGTGCTCTGTCTCTTCTTCTGTCCCTTCCCTCCTACCCAATCTCTGGCAACCATTGATCTTTTTACTGTCTCCATAGTTTTGCCTTTCCCACCCTAACATTTTTTAACTGCATCAGGACCTTTAATCCACTCATTTTATTATCACCTCTTCTTGTACTTAGTTTTTTCTGTACCTGGATGAGATTGCATGGGCCACCATTATAATCTACCTCTAAACATGCCCTTATCTTTTCTTCCCTTATATCCCTCTATCATGCTTGCCTGGATAACCTTATCCTAGGTAAAGCCAACAAGTGACCTATTCAGTTATTGTAGATTTACTGTAGTACAACATGCAGCCTTGCGAATGGCCTCATTTTATTTTTATTAAAAAAATTTTTGTCTCAAAAATAAATAAACATTAAAAAAAAATAAAAAAAAAATAAAAGGGAGAGCCTGGGTGGCTCAGTCGGTTAAGCATCCAACTTCGGCCCAGGTCATGCCTCACACTCCATGAGTTCAAGCCCCGTGTCGGGCTCTGTGCTGACAGCTCAGAGCCTGGAGCCTGCTTCAGATTCTGTGTCTCCCTCTCTCTGACCCTCCCTCGTTCATGCTCTCTTTCTCTGTTTCAAAAATAAATAAACATTAAAAAAAATTAAAAAAACTTTTTTTAATGTTTATTTATTCTTGATAGAGACAGAGCACTAGTGGGGGAGGGGCAGAGACAGAGGGAGGCACAGAGTCTGAAGCAGGCTGCAAGCTCTGAGCTGTCAGCACAGAGCCCAATGGAGGGCTCGAACTCACAAACCATGAGATCATGACGTGAGCCAAAGTTGGGTGCTTAAGTGACTGAGCCACCCAGGCGCCCCAGGACTGGCCTTATTTTAAATTTCTGACTCAGTATATCTCAGTTTGTACTCAAGGCTCTCCCACAACCTGTCACTCCTCTGAGGCTATACCTCTGCCCTCCTTGCAGTCTCTATAGTTGTAGTTTCTTGAACCCTGAAAAATCTAGTCCTTTATCTATGCTCTGGTCATTCTTCTTCTTCCTCTCTAAAGAACTTCACCTTCTCTCCTGCATTATCATTTCTTTTCTCTTCAGGATCATTCCCACTTAGTATAATAATCTAGTATCTCACATCTTAAATATTTTATAATAAAGCATCTTTAAACCTAATCCCCACTCCAACTAGTATTTCCCTTTTGTATTCCTCTTCACAACAGACTTCTTGAGAGAGGTCTATCCAGGCATCGAGGTGCTGTACCCACTTTCTCACTTCTTTCTCACTCTGTTCAAACTCTTGCTGTAGGGATTCTTCCCTTCCCCCACAATTTCACTGAGGCTGCTCTTGTCCTCAACACAAATCCTTTCCAGGTAGCTAAACCAAAGATCACTCTCTATCTTTGGTGGCATTTACTACTGAAATCATTCCTGCCTTCTCCTGGCTTCAGAGACATGTCCCCCCTGCTTCCGTGGCTGCTTCTCATCTGAGTTGCTAGCTTCTTCTGGGCTTGATCCCTAATGTTGGTGTCCCTCTAATCCTTGTCTACATCCTCTCCATGGGGGATCTCATCTGGTCCCATAGATTTCAGTGGAATCCATGTGCCAGTGATGACCAGTCATGCCAACTGTCCTGACTCCCCAGACACACATGCAATTGCCATCTTGGCCTCTCTTTATGAACATCTAATAGACACCACAAATTTGTAATGTACAAACAGAACCATTGATCTGTATCTCCAAACCTATCCTTCCCCCTAGGCATCCATACTTCTTATTGGGAACAGTACCCAGTTGCCCAAGCCAAAACCCTAGGAGTCATCCATGATTCCTCTTTCCCTCAATTACTTATCCAACCCATCACCAAGTACTGTTGGTTCTCCCTCAAAAATAGATCTTTAGTCTACTGGCTTCTCTCCATCTCCACAGCACCCCAGTCTTAAGCACTCTCCTCTCTTTTCTAGACAACTGTAATTATTCTGTAACTGGCCTCTTTGATTCACTCCTACAATCAGTTCTCCACATGGCAGCCAGAGTACCCTTTAAAACATAAATCAGATCAAGTTACGTGCTCACTAAAAGTGCTCTAATGACTTCCCATTAGAAAGTCACGCTTTCACCTTGACCTGTCATACCCCCAGTGCTGGCCTTGGCTCCCTTCTGGACTTCATCTAACCCCCCTCCTCCCCTCCCCAAGATATACTAGCCTTCTCTCTGCTGGAACATTTGCTACTCATACGCATCCCCACCCTGGAGCTTCATACTTTCCTGTACCCTCTTCTCTCAGAACTTCCTGTGGTCCGCTCCTGTCATTAGCATTTTGCCAGACATCACCTCCTCGCTGAATCTCTAAATCCTTTACACTCACTCACCACACTCCCCCTCCCCACTTCCATTCCACTTTAGGGCACCCTGCTCCTATGTAATCTTTGTTGCAGACGTAACTCAGAAATTTCCCCGGTTATAATTTGTTATGATTTTACTGTCCATCTTTCCTCTCCGCCTGCCCCCTCTCAACTCTGCTGTAACCATGGGGACAGGAGTCTGTTGGACTTGCTCGCTGCTGATTCCCTGTCCTATCATGATGCCGAACACCGACTGGGCTTCAGTCAACATATACAGGACCAATGAGTGAATGAGTGAGTGAATGAGTGAATGAACTTTGCTTTCTAGCTTATTTGAAGTGAGAAGGGAGGCTGTGATGTGTGGGGATGCAGTCCACCTCCTCCAAGGTACATTTTCAACAGAGAAAGGACCTGCCGCCCCTCCCACGGTGGCTGCATTTTGTGCCTTTCAATTCTGAAGGAAAGGGGGGCTCAGTTCTGTTTCACAAAGAAAAATTCTCTTACTAGGGAAGACAGGACACATATGAATTGGAGAACAACCTAAGACAAAAGAATCTGCTGGGTTGGATGGAATCAAGTGTCGAAATATTTGAATCAGACCTGTGGTCCCCAAACACTGCCAACCCCATCAGAGTCTCCTGGGGGAGCATGTAAACAAAGCAGTTTTAGGGATCCCACCTCTGGAGACTAAAATTTGGGAAGCCTAGGTGGGACACAGGAATCTGCATTCTTTAAGAATTTCCCAGGGGATTCTGATGGTTGACCAGGACTGGGAGCCTCTGGTTTATGTGGGAAGAGGGATGCTGATCCTTGAGTGGGTTGAGTCGGGATTTGTGTAGCTGGGGAGGGAGCAGGGCCAGCCCAAGCAAGACTTGGAGGGAAAGAGGGAGGAGGCACTTAGAGGCAGGAGCAGCAGGGCCAGTGCTGGGAGCAGGGGGAGGCCAGCCACTATGTCCCTTTCTCTACCTGACAGTGGCCCGGTACCGTGTGACCGTGTGCACCGGAGAACTCGAAGGCGCAGGAACCGATGCCAATGTCTACCTGTGCCTTTTTGGCGACGTGGGGGACACCGGGGAGCGGCTGCTCTACAACTGCAGGAACAACACCGACCTGTTTGAGAAAGGCAATGTGAGTGCAGCCGTGCCCCTCCCCCATGCCGCTCAACTGGTCCCAGGTCCCGTGCCCTTGTCTTCTGTCTTCCCTTCTCTGCTAAGGTAGAGCTGATATGGGTGCTGGGGCCCAGCTGTCAGAGAGGCTTGCTCAGGGGAATGGCGAACTAGCATGCACGACACCCTCCAGGCTCCTGGGACTGTTCAGCTGGGGCCTGAAAAGCCACCCAGGAGGGGTCATGGTCCCCTCCCCACCTTAAGCATTGAGAAGGGGGCAGAATAGGAGGACATTTGGGGAAGTATGAGTGGCACCTTTCTTCCCTCAGAGGTGGGCAGGTAGGGAGGAATGCTGGGCACCTTGCGTGTGGACCGGAGGACACAGGCTAGTGGAAAGCTGGGAACTTTGCCTTCTCTGCTTGACATGACCACTGGGGGCACCTTGTCATTTCCTTTTGAAAGAAAAACCAAGAAAGCACTAAACATGGGAATGGAAGAGTTGGGATCTGCTCCTAGCCTCCTTACTGATGTGCTGGGTGCCCCCCTCATTTTCAGCATCTGTCAGATGGGTTTCCTGGGGAGGCCGAGTGGGGCAATGGGAAAAGTGGCGGGCAGATCTGGGGGCAAACCCAGCCTGGGGCCAGTAGCTCCCTTCCCCCAGCCTATTTTCCCATGTCTAAAATGGGGAAGGGATGGATGCCTACCTGTAGCCAGCTGATGTGAACATTAGGGATGTGCATATATTCCCCCCACCCCCCAACAGACCTGGCCTGCAGCACAGAGCAGGTGCTCAGTAGAGTGGTTGTTGCAGTAATGGGAGGCTGGAGGTGCTTACCAGGTGAAGCAGATTTGCAGACTGACCTCACATAAGTCTTGGCTCTTTCCCTGCCTGGCGATGGCAGGACAAACCCTGGAACTCGAGTGGAGGTCTCTCTGAGGCCAATCCAGGCTGGCCTGGTTCTTGGCTGGCAAAAGTAATCTGAGTGTTGTGGGTACACGGAGGTTCATTGGGGAGGGATGGAGAGGGAGAGTTCACATAGACCAATATGTTTCTTCTCTCCCTCCCACCTACCCACCCTTTCTTAACTTTTTCCTTCTACCTCTTCTGACTCCTTTGTCCACCAGTCCCACACTCGTGTTTCTGTTCCTGGAGGCTCCCAGATGTGCTCATGTAGGCTTGGCAACTCTCCAGCCCCTACTGTATTTCTGCTGCCCCATTAGCAGGCAGAACGGTGAAATTAGCAAGACCACTGGTCCCCCAGTCAGTATCTTTCTGTGGCAGGAGCCCAAGTTGATTAGCCAAGGAATGAATTCATGATAAATGGTTAGTGACTGGTAACAGCCTAATGTGTCCATCCTCCTGGGAGATCTGCCATTTAGAAGGAGATCATAAAGGGACGCCTGGGTGGCTCAGTCCATTGAGCGTCCGACTTCGGCTCGGGTGATGATCTCACGGTTTGTGAGTTTGAGCCCCGTGTCGGGCTCTGTGCCATCAGCTCGGAGCCTGGAGCCTGCTTCAGATTCTGTGTCTCCTTCTCTCTCTGCCCCTCCCCCACTTGTGCTCTGTCTCTCAAAAATAAATAAATGTAAAAAAAAAAAAAAAGATCATAAGGAATGGCCATTGTTTAACCAAAAAACATAGACTTCCATTGTTGGGAACTTGATATCGAGTGACTTCCCAGTGGGAGCAGTTAGAGAAGGGGTAAGACCTGTTCTTTCTAGGTATCCCCCAGCCCACCTGTGAAAGACCAGTAGTCCAACCCATCAGCCCTGGCTTTTTCGATTTCTGGGCCCGTGTTTTCCCTTGGTGTTTGGGTCCTAAGGGAGCCACTGTCCAACTGACCCTGCTGTCTTCCCCATTTGAAGGCTGACGAGTTCACCATTGAGTCGGTCACCATGCGGAAAGTGAGGCGGGTGAGGATCAGGCACGACGGCAAAGGTGGGGGCAGCGGCTGGTTCCTGGAGCGCGTGCTCGTGAGAGAAGAAGGGCAGCCCGAGAGCGACAACGTAGAGTTCCCGTGTCTCAGGTGCGTGGGGCCTGCTGCTGCTGGCGCTCTCCCGCCTCGGTCCTGGGCCCCCGCCTTGGGAAGACTCAGCCCTACCCACCGCCGTGGACCGGGGAGTGGAGTAGTGGCTGAAGGATGTAGCTGGTGCAAGAAAGAGATGGCCCTCCCGATGGCGCTTAGACCTGCGTCCCCACCCCACCCGCAGGTGCGGAGACCCGGTTCAGGTGTCCCGGTGCGCGGCCACTGTGCCTATTTATGTACCAAAGCGTTCTTACTTTTTAAAGATACAATATGGCAATTGCAGAATGTAACTGAGTTACCTTGGAGTGTTAGTCTCCCGCTCAATGAAACTTAAAAAAAAAAAAAAAGATTTAAGATTTAATATCAGAAGATCAGAGGGTGGCTGGATGGCAAGGAGCAGAGAGGGTGGTGGGTGCTCCAGGCTGGAGAGGTGGCATGAGGCACGGGACTGAGGAGGGGGCTCATGCAGAGGCCGGCAAGGGGCTGATATGCACGTGGGGATGAAGCACGAGGTGGGAGAGTTCTGGTCACCCACTCCTTTCCCCCCTACTGGACCAGGAGGCTGCCTGGCTGATAGCTGGATGGAGCAGACTTATTCCCATCCACTCAAAAGATATTTATAAAGCACTTGCTCACACTTGCTCCCTGACCTCATGCAGTGCGTAGCCTAGAGGGGGACTAAACAATAAGGAAGTGAATAAACGATGAAAGCTGTACTCATGGACTGTGAGTAATGGGATGAAGGAAACCGCACGATGGCGTGGAGGCTGCTGGGAGCGGCCACACTGAGGTGGGGTGGCTTCGAGCTGGGTAATTTCTGTCTGCAGAGGGGACAGTGAGGCTGACTTCCTGAGGAATAAAAAGGAAAGCAGCAGGGCTTCTGGATGGAAGGTCCAAAGGGGAAGCGAAGCCTGATAGGAAGCTTTGCGGGGCCCATGATGTATTAGTTTGCCGGGCTGCTGTAATAACACGCCACAGATCGAGTGGCTTACACCACAGGATTGTTGACGCATAGTTACAGAGGCCAGAAGTTCAAACTCAAGGTATCAGCAGGGCCGTGTCCCGTCTGAAGGAGCTCTGCACAGGGTTTGCCCCATGCTTCTCAGCTTCTGGTGGCCACAGGCTTTCTTGGCGATTAGATGGCCACCTTCTCCCTGTGTCTTCACGTTGCCTTCCCTCTGTGTATGTCTGTGTCTGTGTTCACATTTCCCTTTTTTATGAGGATACCGGTCATTTTGGAGTAAGGCCTGCCCTACGGTGACCTCATGTGAACTTGGTTACCCCTGTAAGGACACTATTTCCCAATAAGGTCACATTCTGTGGTACTAGGGGTTAAGACTTTAATATATCAGGGCACCTGGGTGGCTCGGTCTGTTAAGCGTGTGACTCTTGATTTCAGCTCAGGTCATGATCTCGCAGTTCATGAGTTGGAGCCCCGCGTCAGACTCTGTGCTGATGGCTCGGAGCCTGGAGCCTGCTTCAGGTTCTGTGTCTCCCTCTCTCTCTGCACCCCTCCCCCCCCCGACTCATGCTCTGTCTCTATCCCTCTAAAATAAATAAACACTAAAAAAAAATTAAAGAAAAAAAGACTTCAACGTATCACTTTGAGGGGATGCATTTAAACCTGTAACATGGCAGCTCGGCTCTAGGGGGTTGCAGTGGAGGTGGGGAGAAAGGGCCACACTGGGGGCAGATCCCGGAGGTAGAGCTCATAGGATGTGCCCACAAGAGAGAGGGGAATTGGAGACCCCAGGTCTCTGCCTTCGGCAGATGGGCAGAGGTCATGCTCTTGCTGAAGTGGGGAGCCTGGGGAGGAAGGGTTCTGGGTGGGGAGGGGGAGGGGAGGAAGGTTTGAGGGTGGAGATGGGCTGGACTCGGGAGGTTTAGCCGGGGCACGTTAGGTTTGAGATGCTTGTGAATCGAGTAGCCAGAATCAGGCCATGAGAAATAGATCCAGGAAATGAGAGCGTAGTGATGGAATTTAAAGTCAGGGAAATGCATAGGATCCTTCAGGGAGAGCATGGATAAAGAATGGTGAGGACCGAGCCCTGAGACAGGCCAGTAAGAGGATGAGGAATCTGGAAAGGGGATGAGGAAAAAGTTGGTGTGTCCACACTGCCTGCCTTACTACACGCATGATGCAGAGGGAGTGTGGGACCAGGAGTCTTAGCCATTTCCCTGCTGTGTGGCTTTGGGAAAATTTCTTAACCTCTCTGGTCTTCTGCACCTTCGTGCCCAGCATGTGTCTTACGGTGATGGGGAGGATGGAATGGGATTGCACTTTGAAAGGAGCCAGTCTGCCAGAGGCACAGGTGATGCTGATTGCAGGGCACAAGGCAAGCTGAGGCCCCCAAACACCCCAGAGCCCTCTCTGCCCCCAGACACATAAAGTGTTCATGCATTTTTGAGAAAATGGCTTCTCGTACCTTTCTGAGGCATGTGGTGATGGCATTTGCCGACTCGGGACCCAGGAGGACTTTGAAGAAGCTGGAGGCGGGGCTGGAGCTCCGTGCTGGTTCTTTTTTCACCTGAGCTGGGAGAGGACAAACCAGGCCTCTTTCTCCCAACTTCTCTGCCAGGGTCAGGTAGGGTGAGCGGTTTAGCTCTGGCAGGTGTGTGTGTGTGTGTGTGTGTGTGTGTGTGTGTGTGTACGTGTGTGTGCATGCTTGTACATTCTTGTGAGCCCAGGGAAAGAGCAATAAAATCACCTGTAGAGGGGCTCACCCATTGAGCAGCCTCTGGGTGCTGGGCCCAAGCGTCTGAAGCTGAAAGAAAACGGCTGTATTTGGAAATCTCGATCGATACCCTGCAAGTACTTCATTGGAAACTGAAATGGCAAGCCACGGTGTCCCTTTACCGCTGCGGTAGGCCTGGGGATGGGTGAGTGGTGGAGAGAAGTTTGGGAGGGAGCATGGGTTTTCCGATGGCGGAGGGCCTGCTGGCTCCATCCTCCCCGTCCCCGTGAGTGGTGGCCAGAGCCACACCCTTCTCTGCAGTCTGCATCTGTGGGAAATGCTGGGTGACCTCTGCAGGCGGTGACCTCCGCAGGACAGGGGTGGCGGCTCCTAACGGAGGGGCTCTAGGCAGTAGCCCCCGCTCGCAAATATCTCTCCCTGACCCCCACCCACGCTGGTGTCAGCCTCAGAATTTTACAATTACGTCTTCACGTCTTGGAATCCCGAATGATTGTGGCGTTCTAGGCTCGCAGCATTGAGAAGCCCATGGCGAGTGTAGCCACTCAGCTGCCAGCTAACATTTTGTGTGAGCTAACAGCCGGCAGGTGGGCGTGTAAGTTCGTGTGCTTGGGGCGGGGGCAAGAGAGAAGGGATGGGGATGCCAACACTCAGGTGGGGGTATATTGCAGAGAGACCGTGGTTCCCGGAGGCCTGAGCTCCGTGTCAGGAGGGCTGGGGCGGAGGCACGCCTTGGCTTCCATCGATGGCTTCTGTGGCCAGGGAGGTGCCTCCCTGCCAGGAGTATAACAGGGCTGGGTTGCCAAGACCAGCTGTAACACAGAGGCAGATGGGGAGACACTGGTCAAGAGAGGAGTGCCTTGGCTTCCCCGCGGTGCTGGAGATCACCGAGGGTGTCTCTTCTGCTGCCGTCACCTATATCACAGACCCTTGTGAGTACTGGGGCCTGGGCACCTGGTGCTTGCACGGTCGTCTCATTTCTGAGGCTGCATCCCATGCTTGGGGCAGATGGCGCTTTTTGGGTGACCAGTGCAATATGTTGCTCCCAAGTGGGTGACCAGCAGAGAGCTGGGGCCATGGCCCACTCTGACGTATAGAGGAGTCACCACCATCAAACCCAGCCCTGTAGGGTCCAGACCCAACTTCTCCTTATTGGCAAATCTCATTCTTCCTTGAGGACTCAGAGCAGAGCCCCTTCCCCACAAGCTGTCCTCATTGCTCTGAATTCCTGTTGCACTTACTCTGGTTCGACAGCCATCCTTGTCCTGGTCTTCAGCACCTTGGCCGGTCTAGCCTGTCTTCTTAACTGGACAGTAGGTTCTCTAAGGGCTGAGCTGTGTCTTTACTGATCTCCGTGCATCATCTCTGCCGTCTCCCCTCCCCAGAGCCCTCAGCACACTGCCACGCACATGGTAGGCTCTCCCAAAACTAGGTGATTGTTTTTGATGATAACAGTGACACCGGTGTTCATGACTTTCAGGACAAGCTCTTTACTGTGATTGCCAAGGTCCTACCCTGTGACCCTTCCACCTGTCTAGCCTTCTTTGCTGTAGGCTAGCTGCCCTTCTCCTGCTGCCTTCCATCCACACTGGCCTTCCACCAGCTCCCAGAGGCTCTGCTCTGTCCCAACATTTGCTGTTCCCTGGAGATGGCACCTTCTTCTTCTCCCAGCTAACTCCTTGTCACCCTTCCAACATCAGCCAATACTGCCTCCTCAGGGC
This sequence comes from Prionailurus viverrinus, assembly GCF_022837055.1. Lineage (NCBI taxonomy): Eukaryota > Metazoa > Chordata > Mammalia > Carnivora > Felidae > Prionailurus > Prionailurus viverrinus. Next base: position 68,112,486 of record NC_062572.1, on the reverse strand, counting down.
CGTCTTCCTCCCCAGTCTGGGCAGGGACCTTTGTTCTCAGCCCCCGTAGAGCCTTTTCCTTTGCTGAATTCCCAGTTTTGGCCTTTCTGGTGACTCTCCACAAACAGTGTGATGGCTGGTTGTTGGCCACTCAAAGAACTAACAGCCCCTTGTCTGCCCAACAGGTGGCTGGACAAGGATAAGGATGATGGTCAGTTGGTCCGAGAGTTGCTGCCCAGTGATAGCAATGCGACACTGAAGAGTAAGTTGTCCTGAGACCAGGTGGTGGGTGTGCCCCTGATGAGAGAGGTGTCCTCCCGGCTCTTGAACTGTTCATGTCATTCCCAGAGGGCAGCAGTGGGGAGGGTGGAGGGGACGAGGCTCTGAGGGAGGATCTGGAATCCTCTTCTCTGTAGTCTCTTTGTGGCATTGGGTATGGGCCCCTGAGTGCACACAGGCCTCTGTTGATGAGAGCAACAAAGGAGGCAGCACCAGCCAAACAGACGTGTCTATCCTCCCTTGTGCACCTACGATGCAGACCTTTCTGGGTGATAAAATGGAAGAACACCAACATGGCATCCTGTTTTGTGACAGGGAGCTTCGGGCCCCCGTGAGGATTTCACTCCTGGTTGGCTACTTCTGAACTATTGACATCTTGAGCCAAACATGTAACCTTCTAAGGCTCTGATTCCTCACTTGTAAAGCCAAGATCAGAATACATATACAGTGCATATATAATGCGCTAAACACGGTCTGCAAAGCTTGACGTTCCTTTGTTTCAGTGTCTTCATCCATCAGATGAGAAACTGGACAGGGTGGTTGTTTGAGGTCCTTCATTCAAGTCTTTTACACTCAGTGGTCTTTGAATGCTTTCCTGTTGTCGGCATGTTCATACCTTGCGGGCAGGCCAAACAGGGATCAGTGTCCCAGTGTTGTTGATGAGGGGACCTGGCAGAGATGAAGGGAGCCCTGCCCCATCACAGGGCAACTTACAGAGAGCAAGGGTTAGGCTGACCACCACCACCCCACCCCCGCCCCCCGTAAACCAGTGTCCCTCCCTGGCTGCGGATTGCCCTCCTGCTGCAGCCCTTTCCACCCACCCTGCACTAATCCCTCCCTCCCTGCCTCCCACCTTGGACTCCCAGACTTCCGCTACCACATCAGCCTGAAGACCGGGGACGTCTCTGGGGCCAGCACAGATTCCAGGGTCTACATCAAGCTCTATGGGGATAAATCTGACACCATCAAGCAAATTCTTCTCGTCTCTGACAACAATCTGCAGGACTATTTTGAACGTGGCCGGGTGGATGAGTTCACGCTGGAGACCCTGAACATTGGAACTGTAAGTCTCCTTCCCAAGACCATGTGACATGCTCTCACCCACCCCGCATGTGTCCACGTGTGGGTGCACGCACACACTCACATGCACACGCACTCATGCACACATTGCACACTCACATACACACAAACACACTCTCACATGCATATGGGTGAACACATTTTAAAGGGAAAAGATGCCCTCTTGGGGGTTAGCGAAGTACATTACTTTCCAGCTATGACCCGGAGCAGCAGAATATATGTGAACAGTGGTTAATCTCCCAGAGTCCGTTTAGGGGCAGAATGTGTATTTTTGTGTCTATAGTTCCAACATTTCCTTTACCTACATAGGCAAGACCAATGTAGCCGGGTCCCAGACACTGGAGAAGGGGACACAGGCATGTGGGGAAGGAAAAGAGGAGAAGGGAAAAAATGAAAAGAGGGGCTGAAAATCTTCCCAATTCCAAACTTGAGTATCCATCTATCTGAATTATGCTCAGGAAACCTGTTTCAATGTACAACCCCAGCAACACTGGAGAGATACTGCCTTAGAAGATGGCACCTGAGGGTGTCCCTCTGTCAAGGACCCAGTGGCCCGGCTGCTAGAAATCTGAGCAGTTCATCTAGAAGAACACAGATCTAATGCCCTCAACCATAGTGTTGGAAACTTTTCTGGAAATGTCCAAGCTGGGCTTCTTGTTAGCACCTGTCCTTCTCAAGGTGTGGCTAGCAGGAGTTGGGATGCTGACAAGCTCCCATCTGTGACCTTACTTTCCTGTCCCTTTCCCCTCTCTCTCAGCCTCACCATATTTCAGGTACTCCATCAAAGTGCTCTCATGTCAGTCATTTATCTCTTGATGGTAATGAGCTTAAATCACAGTCTTCCTTCCTCAAAATGTATTTACATTTTCAGCTGAATTAATAATCGTGGAGTGAGATGCTCTTCCCTTTACTGAGGATTTCTGGCAACCGCCCCAGATAGATGAGACATCTGAGGGGAGGGGAATGGCATCTGGGGACTTTCCTTGCTTTTTTGAAACCCCCTCAACAAGCAGTGTGGCCAAGAGGTTGGGAGAGCCAGCTCTGGCTGCTGATGGCCCAAGGCTCCATGTTTCCACTTACCTGCTGAGCCTGTAAGTTTCTTCACCTTTGCTTGTCTCCATTCATAACAACAGGGGACACCAGGGGGATTGTTATTGGCATTAACCATGTTGATAGCACCCACATGCCCACAGTAGGTGCTCAGTAAGCTGGCGGTTAATCAACAGTCGCGCCATGTAGGTGCTGGGCATTCTGGAATTGAAAGAACTTCAGGAGTTCTGTCCTTAAGGAGCTTCCCATCCTGTCAGGTAGAAGACACTTGTCCCTGTCTTTACTCTTCCAGCTGATCCCATTGCTGTCCCAGCACCACAGACAATGAAGCTCTCCTGTGGCCCTTGGCACTCACCCAGAAGGCTCTCAGGCTTTGTAAACAAACTTGTTTCCTTCCTACAATTCCAGGGGACCCAGGCTACATGCACTCAGTTCTGATGCTATTTTCATTATCAGCCGCAAGAGGCACTTAGCACTCATAAGAGCGAGAACAGGGCTTAGAGGAACAATTTTCTAACTCTAGCCTTCTGGCACCAGACTCATGGCTAGCATTACCCCTTCAAACCATCACAGAGAGAAGCTGAGGGGAGGGGGAGGGACCAGCAGGGATCTCAAGGCTATTTGATAATTCTGTCTAATGTTCGAATCGCCCCGTAAACAGCATTAAAAAAAACAAAACGCACTAAAGGGATTTGAACATTGAAGAACCAAGTACTCGTGAGGATGGTAACATGATGATCTACGCAGTGGTCTGTGTTAAATGTAAAGATGTTAAAATGTAAAATAGCAAAGTAAGTGGACTACTGAGCGTTACTGGAAAGAGAAAGATGTTCCTCAGGGCCAAGAGTGAGAGAAGGGATTGAGCACAGAACCAAGGGATACATCAGAGAAGAAATGCAGAAATGGGTATGGTACTGTCTTGTTTAAACAAAGCAAAGCCAAACCAATAACACGGCTACCGAAGCAAATGGTTAATGTTTTGAATGTTTGCTTCCTTGTGTGGCCACCACTCAACACAATCACAGACATGCTGGAGTCACACCCGCTCCCCAACTTGCTTCTCACAACTACCACAAGGGTGAGCTCCTCTTAAGAGGAAGGAACAAAGGCTCCGGGCGGGAGAAGTGCCCCGACTGGCTGATGGTGGACAAGACTGGGAACCAGCCTCCTCCTGCTGAGCCCCCCTCTTCTGGGGAGCTGGAGGTCTGGGTCAAGGAAAGCAGTTTGTACCAGTGTTGGTGGTGGGTGGGAGGTGGGTGGAAGCATGGAGATTTCTGTGCACCAGCTCTTTGCTCACTCGCACCCTGGGTTTCTTTCTAGATCAGTCGGCTGGTGATTGGGCATGACAGCACAGGCATGCACGCCAGCTGGTTCCTCGGCAGTGTCCAGATCCGCGTGCCCCGCCAAGGCAAGCAGTACACCTTCCCTGCCAACCGCTGGCTGGACAAGAACCAAGCTGATGGGCGCCTGGAGGTGGAGCTCTATCCCAGTGAGGTCGTGGAGATCCAGAAATGTATGGAAGCAGCAGTGATGGGACCACCAGCATTGTTTCCCTGCAGGATGGGGTGTGGGGAAGGAGAAGAGACTGTGGGGTGACTTAACTTGATTCCAAGGGAGAGGCTTAGGGGAGATGATGGTGCTTCTGATTCTAGGAGGGGAAAAGCGGCTCAAATTACAGATAGGGAAAGTGAGGACTCCGTGGATGAAATATTTTTTTCTGGAATAAAGGCAGCAAATGATTCTATTAAGAAATGTACATTCTCGGGGGCGTCTGGGTGGTGCAGTCGGTTAAGCGTCCGACTTCAGCCAGGTCACGATCTCGCGGTCCGTGAGTTCGAGCCCCGCGTCAGGCTCTGGGCTGATGGCTCAGAGCCTGGAGCCTGTTTCCGTTTCTGTGTCTCCCTCTCTCTCTGCCCCTCCCCTGTTCATGCTCTGTCTCTCTCTGTCCCAAAAATAAAAAAATAAACGTTGAAAAAAAAATTTTTTTTAAAAATGTACATTCTCAGCCCTGTGTACAGGAGTTTGAGACATAGTCTGTGTCTTCTTCTGGGAAGACTGGCTGAGGAGATAAAGCTGTTTATTTATTCATTTATTGAATAAGTATATATATTGACTTTCTCTGAGCCAGCACTGCCCTAGGCACAAAATAGGTGAAACTTGCCCTTGTGGAATTTACATTCTACCAGGGGAGGCAAACAATAAATATATAATACAATGCCAAGTAAGAGCTATGAAGAAAATGAAGCAGGATAGGATGTTAGGAATGACATGGGGGTGGGGGACTTTTTTGGACAGGATGACAACATCTCTGAATGAGGGTGAAGTTCACAGTGATCTCTCCTCAACTATTCTGTAGGTTTCTTGAGGGCTGTATCATATACACATGCTGTGTAATGGTACCTGCCACTGTGAAGAATCAACTTTCTCTTTTTAGAAGTTAGAACTTGATTTCCATCACAATAATACAGGTACTAGTTAATAAGATACAGATTTTTAGGAAGCAGTAGTTCCCTTCTCCTTACCATCTCCCTTCTTCAAAGGTAACAATTGCTTTCACTTTCCCTCTGAAGTTTATCTCCGTATTTTTAATAATTTGCTTGCCAATTCCTTGATTATTTTATTCATAGACATGAACTCTTGACTTCTTACAATGGAAGATGAGGGTTTAGCTCTTTTAACACACATGAATGTGTGTGTGTGTGTGTGTGTGTGTGCATCCATTCCTCCCAGCCTTCAATAAAATTAAATCAGTATTCAATTTTTACATCATTATGACTATGTAAATATTATACATTCTGAAACACATACTGTATGATGATTACATTTCAATTTTTGTACAACTCTTTGTTTTTTCTGGAGTTAATGATAGCCTCAGTTTTCATCTATATAGTTTTCTATATACCCATCTGTATTTCTATATACCCACCTATCTGTATTAGTTTGCTAGGGCTGCCATAAAAAAATACCACAGAATAGATGGCTTAAACAACAGAAATCTATTTTCTCACAGTTCCAGAAGCCAGAAGTCCACGACCAGGGTGTCAGCAGATCACATTTCTTCTGAGGCCTTTTCTTTGCCTTGCAAATAGCTGCCTTCTTGCTGCATGTTCACATGGTCTTTCCTTTAGGCATTTGCATGTCTGTGTCCTAGTATCTTCCTCTTATAAAGATACCAGTCATATAGGATTAGGGCCTCACTTTAATGACCATAATTGAACTTAATTTTCTCTTTAAAGGTCCTATCTCTAAGTCACATTCTGAGATACTAGGGGTTAGGACTTTAATACATGAATTTGCGTTGGAGTACGAGACAGTTCTCCCATAACATCATTTTATCTCCATCTCCCCAATTGAACTAAAATTCTTTTCATAATTCTGTTTCCTCTCTACCTCCTTCCGCTCACTCCTTGCCCCAAGACATTCCTTTAGGAACCTCTGTCCTCCTGCTCACTAGGCTGCCATGAAGCTGTCCTTTTGGGACTTCCTTTTGCCCATCTTTTTGGAAATTCCTTTCTTTTTTGATTTCCTATTTCCTGGACTTCATGTCTTTCTCTTCTTTGGTTTCTTCCTTCTTTTCGTTTCTACTGGATAGCTTCCTGAGAAAATGTGCATGGAAGAGAAAAGTTGAGACCTTGCATGTCTGGGAATGTCTTACAATTGATCAGGAATTTGGCTCATTATAGAATTCTTAGAATTCATTTTCCCTTAAAGTTTAGAAGGAATTATTCTACCATTTTCTAACTCCCAGTGTTGCAGTTTGGAAGTCTGATACCATTCTGCTATCCAACCCTTTAGGGTTTTTTCTCTCTAGAAGTTTATAGGATCCTATTTTTATACCTGGAATTCTGAAATTTCATGATGTCCTCACTGCCTTTTGTGATCTTAGTTTCATCCATTACTCTGGATTCATCACGGGCTCCTTCTATGGAGAATTTTTTAATTCTGAGACTTTTATGGGTATTTCTTTAACAATTTCTAACTCTCTATCCTCTGTTTTCTTGGTAAGATGTTGCAATTCCTCTACTTTTCTTACCTGTCTATCATTTGTTATTTTGTTCTTGAGAAATTTCCTCTATTGTTCTTATGAGCTGTCCTTGACTGTATCCTTACTATGGACTATTTTATTTCAGCTACATGTTGATTTCTAATAGCTGGTTCTTGCTCTCTGAATGGTCATTTTTATCATAGTTTTGTGAAATTCTGGCTGCCTATTGCTCTAGGATCTGACAGAGGGAATGAGGTTGTGGGTTCTGTCCATTCAGAATGCCAGCTTTTACTGAATCCCCCCATTGTGCAAATGCTTGCCTACCCTCACTCCCAGCTGATCCTGGTATCTCTAGTTCAACTTCTTTAGGCTCTCAGCCAGTCCTCTTATTTTCTGCCCCAAATCTCTCATATTGCTATGGTAATGGAAGAGCCCCCCTCTTGTTGAAAATAACAATCTTACCTTGAAAATAAAAATCACGATATCATCTTATGGCATTTCTGCGAGGGTAAGTCTTGACAGTAGTCGCTGAAAAACCATGATCCCATAGTTCTGGAAGACATCTCCCTCATCGTCAGAAATGGTGCACACCTAGTGGTGCACACCTCGAACACATTTCCATCCTCTAACTGCTTACTAACGTATTACTTCAGGACACAGACATCTCTCTCTGGGTGTAGATGTATCTGTTGATGTCATCTGAAAGGTGCATATATTTAAATAAAAATTATAATTTCAGGGGTCCCTGGCTGGCTCAGTTGGTAGAGCATGCAACCCTTGATCTTGGGGTCATGAGTTCAAGCCCCATGTTAATGTATGTATTTTAAGAAAAGAAAGAAAGAAAGAAAGAAAATTCTAATTTCAGTCCCATGTCCTTTACTGAACATAAGGAAGCCTTTGCTTCTTTCTACTCCATGGTGTCTTCCCAGAGGCCGGCAGACAGCAGTGAGTGCTCACTGGTATATTAACGACTCCTCATGCCTGGCTCCGGAAGTCGCGTGTAGTACAGTGGATCACTGGGGTCTGGAGTCTGATTGCTTGAGTTTGCCATTTCGACCACCCACTCAATTCCTTTAAGCCTCAATTTGTCAGCCTGCAAAATGGCACTGATAGTCCTCATCTCGATGCTGCGGAGAGGGTTAGATGAGATGGTGCCTGTGAAGCACCAGGCGTGGCACAGGGTCAGGAATGTTGGCTTTGCTGCTATCACTGCTATTATTAATATTACCGAATGTCCTGTTTTCTCCCCACATGCCCACCCAGTGGTCCATTATGAGGTTGAGGTTTGGACGGGGGATGTGGGCGGTGCAGGCACCACTGCCCGAGTCTACGTGCAGATCTATGGTGAGGACGGCAAGACAGAAGTGCTCTTCCTGTCCAGCCGCTCGAAAGTTTTTGAGCGGGCATCCAAGGACACGTTCCAGGTGTGTGTGGGTAAGACAGCGGGAGTGCCCACAGAGAGCCAGGGGATGCCCCAAAATGAAGGGATTGGACTAGCTCAGTGGTTCTCGTCCCTGGCTTCTTAGAATCACCTGGAGAGCTTTAAGAAAAAAAAAAAAAGTGCTGCCTGGCCCACATCCGGATCAGTTAAGTCAGAACCTCTATGGTGGGATGTGTTTTCAGGGTATGCTTCTGAAAGCTCTGCCGGGAGGCTAACAAGCTGCCAATTCTGAGAACCGCTGGAGTAGATGATTCTAATTTGACAAAATATGTCCTGAAGCCCCTGGTTACTGCATCCACTGCGAGCCTGTGATTGTACAGCTCTCTCCACCTGTGGGCAGGGCCACGCTTCGAGGCAAGATCTGGGGAGGAGCCTCCTGGCTGCGTTCTCGATGCCCCAGGATTCTGTACTTCCCTTTGAGTAGAGAAGAAAAAGATGAGAATGTGAGCATGTTGTTGGCAGGGGAGGAGAATGCAGGTGTAACGCCCTGTGGGGGATACATGAATGTTTCCTGTGGGATACTAGTGCGTGTGAGTGAGTGTGTGTGTGTGTGTGTGTGTGTGTAAGCAGGTATGTGTGTGCAGGGAGCATATTCATGCTGGGTGCTCTGTGTGTGTTTGTGAGCCTCAGGTCACTTGGCCCTCAGCAAAGAGTCCTACCCCAGTGCCCGGCAGGGTCTGATTGAGCTTGGTCAGGGCATATGGAACGTTGGTGCTGGAGGGGGCCTCACTGAGGCCAACCCCCCATAACACTGCTGAGAAGGTAGAGGCCCTAGCATTTCACCTCTCTGAGCCTCAGATTCTTCCTCAGTTCAAACCTAGCCTTAGAGTGCCTCCCTAGCCTGCTTCGAAGTCCTTAGAAGGGTCAAAACGGTGAAGGTGAGGGAATGTACTCAGGAAATTGTGGCCAGTTGTGGGGGTGGGACAGAGCAGAGCGTCTTCCAATGCCAGCATGCCATGTGGCTGGAAGTGATGCGGTCATGAATGCGGTCATGGGAGACGCATGGGTGCTGAGAAGACAGATGTGGGAAGAGGGGATGGTGAGCAGGCCCAACTGGAGAGGTTGAGGGCAGGGATGCTCTGACTTGGAAAATGCTGGGGAGGAGATCTAATGTGCTGAAGAACGAACTTACCAGGCCCAGAGCCCATCCCCTAAGTAGCTGAGAGGGAAAAATGCCTCTCCTTCAGGGCTCCTGGGCTCTCATTTTGGCTGATAACTTTCTCACAAAGGTGTTTTTGGCCTACATTGTGGCTTCATGAACAGAGTCAGAAGACCTGAGTTCTCATCTAGGCCTGGACTCCAGTTATGGGGCACTGAGAAACTCAGGTCCCCAGTCACCAGGACACATGTGGAAAAATTGGTGGCACCAGGCTTTGAAAAGTGTCAGACACCCAGAAGGGGCCCATCAGAATGGGGAACAGAGTGGCTCAACCAGCAGGTACCCCATGTGGACCCTCCCCTGAGCTCTGTGGGGCTAGACCTCACTGCAGGGTGAGGCTTAGAACAGAGTAAGGAGATCGAAGGCCGAGGACCTAATCTTCTGAAGAAAAGCTAAAGCTAAATCCATCCACGCTCTGCCAGACTGTGCCGGAGAGAAGCAAGAAAGAACAGTCCCTGTCTTAAGTAATTCCCCGTTCAGGTGGGCGGGGAGCAGCTCATGTGGACAGGGAGGGCATCCAGGACAGACCAGAACCACGGCCAAGGTCTGGGCTCCCTCTGCACTGCCAGGGAAAGAAGCCTGTGCTGGGGGAGAAGCCTGGGGTCCCTGGGGACATGGGGGAGGGGGTTGGGTGTATTTTTGAAAAATAACACGGTTTTCTTGCTCATTACATACAAAAGTTGTATATGATTCATGCTGAAAAAAACTTTGGAAAGAGAATGCAGAAAAGCACAAACTGAAAAGGAAAGTAGTAATAAGGTTCAGGAAATGAAATGAATGGATTTCCTTGGAGGCAGAGGAAGGAATAAAGGCGCTCTGGGTGAGGGGAGTGCATGAACAGAGGTGTGGAACCAGGAGTGACAGGAATGAATGCGACGTGCATGTGTGTGTGCGTGCATGTGTGGATGTGGGGCGGGGTGAAGGGAGAGAGGCAGGGAGACCATCCTGACTACGACCCAGGGGTTAGAAGGAAGTAAGTGTGGGTGGAAGGAGGGGCTGCAAGAGGTCATGGAAGGCCGGCCGAACAAGCAGGCTGAGAAAGAGGGAGCTGGTGGAAGCTTGTGAGCTCGAGGCCCCGGGCGTCCCCACTGGGGCTCCGCACATAGGCCCAGGCCTGGCTGTACAGGGGAGGTGGGGAGGACGCCAGGGGCGCCCCCAGCCACTGCCCTGCGCTTTGCACAGCTGGAGGCGGCGGACGTGGGTGAGGTCTTCAAGATCCGGCTGGGGCACACGGGCGAAGGCTTCGGACCCAGCTGGTTCGTGGACACGCTGTGGCTGCGGCACCTGGTGGTGCGGGAGGTGGAGCTCACGCCCGAGGAGGAGGCCCGGAAGAAGAAAGAGAAGGACAGGCTGCGGCAGCTGCTCAAGAAGGAGCGGCTGAAGGCCAAGCTGCAGAGGAAGAAGAAGAAGAAGAAGAAGAAGGGTAGCGACGAGGAGGACGAGGGGGACGAGGAGGAGGAGTCCTCGTCGGAGGAGTCTTCGTCTGAGGAGGAGGAGGAGGAGGAGACCGAGGAGGAGGAGGAAGAGGAGGAGTTTGGGCCGGGGATGCAGGAGGTGATTGAGGAGTACAAGTTCGAAGCCCACCGCTGGCTGGCCCGGGGCAAGGAGGACAATGAACTTGTCGTGGAGCTGGTGCCGGCAGGCCGGCCGGGTCCTGAGCGTAAGCCCGAGGAGGGGTCTGCAGGTCTGCTGAAGGGGGCCAGGTGAAGGGGGGTGTCTAGCTCGCCAGTCATGTGGCAGCCCCATAGCGGGGCACCCGTCATGTTTCCCAAGTGGGTCTCCTGACCTGTGACAGGCCTCTGCCTGGGGTTAGCCCTGCCCCCTCGGGCGGCTCTCAGGGGGAGCCTGGATGTAGCTCGCGATGACTGAAAGTGGGACATAACGTAGGAGGACGGCCAAGGGCGTCTCCCCTTGACTCTCAGGCTCCTGGGCCTCATGGCAAAGAAAAGTCTTGAGCAGTGGGGAGGGATAGGGTCTTTCCAGGTTAGTGCAGATGTGGAGGAATCTGTAGGTCCTTCCCGCTCCCACGAGCTGGCTGGATCCGAGAGGCTGAGCCTCAGGTCCACCCCGAGGCCTAGGTGTCCTCAACGCCACGTTTTTCTCTGTCCCCAGCCAACACCTATGAGGTCCAGGTAATCACGGGGAATGTGCCCAAGGCCGGCACCGATGCCAATGTCTACCTGACCATCTACGGAGAGGAGTACGGGGACACAGGCGAGCGGCCCCTGAAGAAGTCGGACAAGTCCAACAAGTTTGAGCAGGGCCAGGTAGAGTGGGGGCTCTCTGGCCCTTGCGTGGGTGGTGGCGACTGCTGGTTCCGGAGGCCACACCCCCACCAGCACGGTGTCCAGCAGGGTGCTTTGTTGAGTCTACCCAGATGTAATCAAAGCGGTTCCTCTGTGAGCTCTGGCACCTTGTGGTGGGGGGCATAAGATAGGCCGGGGAGGGGAGCATCGAGCACCACGAAGCCCACAGGAACTGACCAGAGATATTACAGGTAGCAGACGCTCAGGCGCTGAGGGGGTGGAGCAGGGGGATTCAAGGAGGAAGTGCCAACAGCGCTTTGGGGAAAACATGGTAGGAAGGAGAGCTGTACACTGGGCCATGGTGGGTGAGTGTGGGATGGGTGCCCACGATTACCGTGAGAGGTGTTCCCCGAGGATGGGTCCGGGGGACAGAGATGTGGCGTGGAAATCTGGAAGACCCAGCTCGAGGACAGGGAGTCTTCCCACTGTGCTGTGTTAACGCTGAGCCAGGGGGCGCACTGCCTCTGGGAAGCTTGATGAGCCCAGTTAAGGGGGGTGGGGCATGAGAGCCTTGAAAGAAGGTTGAGAAGCCTGGACTCAGTCCTGGTCCTGCCTTAGCGGGAGCCACGAAGGCTTTTGAGCGGTGAAAGAAATGCACGCACACCCCTCTTCCAGGTATCATGGGGAGAGTGTGAAAAATCCAGCTGTCATCTTTGTCCTTCAAGATGTTACAATATTATCTGGCTGGAAGACTGTCCCCAGCTCACCTTTCTCATTCCTGCCCCTGATCCCAAAGCCACATTTCCTCATCCACACAGAGGAAGAAGAGAAACCAAACCCATGAAAGTACTTCTGGGCTCCTCTGATTTCTTTCAGAGGCTGCCTGCTTTTTCTTTCAACACTGCCTTGCCATGACTTGAGGTTTAGGGTTTATTTCCATAGCCACTATGATCCTGGATTGGAAGAAAACTGTCATAGAGGACGTAACTGGTACAATGGATGAAATTTGAATATGGGCTTGTATGTTAGATAATAGTATTGTGTCGATAGTATTGTGTTTCCTGAGTTTGGTAATTGTCCTGGGATTATATGAGAATCACCTGTTCTTAGGAAAGCTATGATGAAGAATTCAGAGGTGAAGAATCATGGTATCTGCCATTTACTTTTAAACGTTTCAGAAAAATAATAGCAAAAGAGAGAGGGAAAGCAAATATTGCAAAATGTAGGTGAAGGGCATATAAAATTTCATTGTATTGTTTCTGCAAATTTTCTGTAGACTTGATTGTTTTTCAATATAAAGAATTTAAGAAGTTACAGCCAAGAGGAATCCCTTATCAGGTCCCGATGTCGCCTGCCTCCTGCAGTGCAGACGCGTATATTGGGCTACGCTCACGGCCTTCCTACTCACATGGTGAGGGAGTGCAAGTCTCCTGTTCCTGTGAATCACTTTGGATTTACACTTTGAATTCTGTAAATCACCTTGGATTTGCACTTTGGCTCATCCCAGGTGCTTAGAATGCGTGGCGGAAGGGGCTTATGCACACATGTGCACACATAGCACAGGGTTTCAGCACACACCCAACAATGGGCCCTCCACAGGCGCACGCGCACACACACACACACACACACACACCCACAACACAAACGCGGGTGGCCAGCCCACCTGCCTTCTCCTCTGCCCCTCACGGTCACCTTCCTGGCCTTCCCACTCCTCCTACCACCCTTTGGGACACAGAGTGAAAAGACCCCTGGTGTGGGCAGGTGATAAAAGAGTGCAGATCACACACAGTCAACTGGCTGCCACAGGTTTCCACACCCCTTTCCCTCAATGGTTTGAGTCTCCCTGCCGGCCCCAGGATCCCCCAGGTGCTGATGTGTAGGGGGGGTGGGGCGCACCATGTCTCAGGGCAGGGGGGGGCATCCCTCTGAGTGCTTCTCTGGCCCTTCCCAGACAGATACCTTCACCATCTATGCTATTGACTTGGGGGCTCTGACCAAGATTCGGATTCGCCATGACAACTCGGGCAACAGACCGGGCTGGTTCCTGGACAGAATAGACATCACTGACATGAACAATGAAGTCACGTGAGTGCGGCTTGAGGGGAGGGGGGGAAGGCCATGCCTGCTTCTTAGTCCTGAGAAGAGGGCTGAGGGTGGGGTGGTTGGGATGTCTGAGGCTGGGGCGGGGTGGTGGCTGTATGTTAGTTTGGCTCCTGTGGCTGGCTGGGTGGGCACTGCCTCTCTCTCTCCCCTCTCACTGGGCAGCCCCCTGGAGTTCCTGCCCTGGCAGGTGACAGGACCTCCAATCTAGCTCTTGAGATCCATCAGTTCAGAAGGTCGGGTTTCCTGTCCCTGTCAGACCTCCACTGGCCTAGTCTCCATGCCTAGACTTAGTCACTCATCCGTGTCTCCACATATGAAGTGGCTTCCAGTACAATGTTTTAATGTTCTAGACCAGGGGTAAGCACACTTTTTCTCTAAGGGCCAGGTAGGAAATATTTTAGGCTTTGGGGCCATTTGGTCTCTGTCATAATTGATCTGTTTGACTTTGCAGCAGGGAAGCAGCCATAGGTGATACTTGGTGGATGTGGCCGTGTTCCAATAAAACTTTATTCGTGAACACTGAAACTTGAATTTCATGTCATTTTCACATGTCACAAAATAACAGTGTTCCTTAGATTTTCTTTTTTTCAGCCATTTTAAAAATGTAAAATTCAGGGGTACCTGTGTGGCTGTCGATTAAGCGTCCGACTCTTGGTTTTGGCTCAGGTTGTGATCTCGAGGTTCGTGGGTTTGTGCCCCACAATAGGCTCTGTGCTGACAGGGTGGAGCCTGCTTGGGATTCTCTCTCTCCCTCTGCCTCTCAAAATAAATAAACTTAAGACAATGTAAAATTCATGCTTAGTTTGTGGGATGTACATAAACAGGTGAGTGGGCCACATTTGGCCCACAGGCCATAGTTTGCTGGCCCCTGCTCAGGATTCCCAGCTACCACCAGGAGCTAGGTTGAGGAAGGCATATTATCCTCCTGACAGGTGAAGGAACCATGCCCCAAGGAGGTGAAGCCGCCACACCCCCAGAGCCCATTCATGCCAGAGCCAAGGTCAGAACTCCAGACCATCAATGATGAGTCTGGTGCGTCTCCATCATTAGGCCCCATTGCCGCTTGAGCAAAAGGGGCCATGGAGCAATAGACATGAAAAAAGGCTGGAGGTGTGATGGAGAGGTGCAGGGGGAGACAGAGAGGAAGGCAGGCAAGATCCTGAGTGTGTTGTAGGGCTGCTGAGTGCCCGCCAGTGTCCAGAATGTAGCGGGCACCCAATAAACAAACATACGTTGACTTAACTTCTTGGTCTGCAGTCTGGTGTCTCTTAGAGCAAGCCCTCTTCTTGGGCTACTCTCTGTGCAGGGCAAGGGGTGAGGAGGCTCACCCCATCTCCCACCTCCACCCCGCCCCACCAGCCCAAGAGACTGCCTCAGATGGGGACATCAAAGCACACCTCTCACATGGCCTGGTGTCCTGGCTTTCCGTGAGGTCATTGTGATGGCAGAGAAGGGCAGTGGGACAACGCTGTGGCCGGGAACCAGGGTCCTGAGCTGTGATAGTCCTCTCTCAGAAACTTGCCAGGTCACCCTGAACTAAGTGCTCTGTTCTAGAACTAAGTGCTAATGAATGGGCTTTCATTCACTCTTCTGATAAATAGGCTTAATGATGTCAGCCCAGCTTACTTCTCAAGATGTTCTGAAAATCTAAGGCATTTAAGCTGGAAAAGGATAAAGTAGTGGCAAAAACAGAAGGACAGGAACAGACCAAATATCCCTGGCTTCCCCTTAGAGCTCCGTTAGGGTCAGTTAACTCTGTTCCATTGATTTGACATTTCTGGGCCAGCCCAACAATTTGTAAATTATTGTAGCCTTATAATCTATTTTAATATCTGTCAGTACTTGTCCTTTTTCATTATTCTTTAAAAATATTAGCTTTTCTTGCCTTTTCAAATCAAGACATTAAGTGATTTGAAGAAAAAAAATCCCGTTGGAATGTTGATGGTTATGCCATTAATCGTATGTGTGGAGAATTGTGTATTTAGAATATTAAGTGCTGCCCCAGGAGCGCATTTCCATTTATCCAATTGTTCCTTCTGGTATCCCAGTGATGCTTTACAATTTTCTACAGTCGTACTAAGTTTATGCCTAAATATTTTCTATTTTTATCGCTCTCGTGAATGGTATCCTCTCGTTCCCCATCCCCTTTCTTCCCTCCCTTTCTCTTTTCCTTCCCTCCCCCACTCCTGGCCCCCTCATCACCTCCCCCACCCTCGTCATCCTGTCTTGTTGGTGTGAGTCAGGGTCCACCTCCCCATCTTCACCAGCCCTGGTCGGAGGCTCTTGCCTGGTCCCTCTGCTGCACCCTGGCCCCTCCTGTGTCAGGGGTGTGTTCCTCCTCTGCTCAACAACCTGCAGAGGCTCCCATTCACCCCCAGGTGAGAGCCAGAGCACTTCCAGTGGCCTGCCCCACACCCCCTCCTTAACTCTTGGTCCTGGTCTCCCTCCTGCTCACTCCTTGCTGTTCCTTGAGCCCAACAGCCAAGGGCCTTTGCATGTGCTCTCCCTTCTCCCTGGTCCTCCTTCCCCTAGTGGCTTACTCATGCTTTCTCTGAGTAAGGTCTCTGCTCAACAGTCATCTGCTCAGCAAGCCTCCCACCCTGGACCTTTTATTTCTCTTCCTTTGTTTCTTTTTCTGCACGTCACTAATGTTTGACCTACAATCGACTGCAGTATTTCATCATTGTTCCTTTCCCCACAACTGAATATAAGGTCCCTGCCTAAGGTAACGATTTCACCTGTCTTGTTCCCTGCAGCGTCCTCTCCAGCACCTAGAAGAGGGCCTGGTGCACAACAGGGTTGCCATAAATACTTACTAAATCAACTAATGAATACAAACCACATTTGCTGTGTTGACTCATTCATTCATCCAGCAAACACATGCCATCTAAGTGCGGAGAGTCAAGCGGCTCGTTCCGACTCTGCCCCTGAAGAACAGAAAACTGTGATGGTCTAGGAGGCAGATGTTTTAGGTTCATTTCCTGTCTCTTCCTTTCTTTACTTGTGTGGCCTTGGGAAAGTCACTTAAGCCCTCTGAGCCTCAGTTCTTCCATCCATGAAACGGGATAATAAAACTCCCACACAGCATTAAGATAACCCGTGTAAGGGCCAGGGCCAGGGCCGGGCCTGGCACCCGGCAAAAGGTAGCAGCATGGCAGTAAGAACCCAGTCAGTTGGCATCTAAAAGTGGCTGCATAGCTAGGAAGGAACGGGCATGAGTGGGATTATGAAGGAACTCCTTGGGCAGCAGGAAAGGCAGAGCGAGGGGGCTGCTGTCTCAGGGCGGCACCCCCCAAATGGGGCTCAGGGACTGGGGGGTGAGGAGGGGGTCAGGGTGCTCCTCTATCCGAGGTGACATTTCAGATGGGCCTTCACAAACCGTGATGTTTGGTGTTTGGAACAAAGGGCACTAAAGCGGCTGAACTGTGTGATGTGGGAGCCGAGGGGCAAGAGGGGCATGAACGGGCAGGTGGTAGGTAATTCTGTCCAACTCGTGCATGAAGGGAACAGGACAAGAACTTTGGGAAGGGAGGCCGGGGTGGGGGGTGCGGCTCCACAGCCAGAGGTTCCTAGGTGGCCAGCTTTTCCAGAAAGCCTGCTTCTTAATTTTTTTTTTTTTTTTTGAGAGAGGAGGCAGGGGGGTAGGCAGAGCGAGAGGGAGACACAGAATCTGAAGCAGGCCCCAGGCTCTGAGCTGTCAGCACAGGGTCTGACATGGGGCTCGAACTCATGAACCACAAGATCATGACCTGAGCAGAAGTGGGACGCTTAACCGACTGAGCCACCAAGGTGCCCTTCCCAGAGAGCCTTCTGAGGCTGAGGTAGGAAGACAGAGAAGGAGCAGGGAGGCACTCATGAGAGATGTTGGCCTGGGGGCAGAGAGATTAAAGAGGATGTGATCTCCGGAGCCCCTGCTACCACACTGAAGTCACCCAAGCAGGATTCAGAGTGGCTCAGGGCTCTGATGCCCCGACAAGGCTAGCGCTCAGCAGGGTGGCAGCGGGGCCATGCCCAGTCCCTTTGGCCTCCAAGGCTGCCGGTTCTGGAGAGCAGCCGAGCCTGACTGGAAATACCTGGAAGAAGGGCCAGTGGGAGGGGAAGGGCAGAGGTGGATTGATCCACAATGCAAATTGCCAAAAAAGGAGAGCATTCTTTCTCTTCAAGTAGGGAGTGCTTGAGGTCCTTTGTAGGAGTCCCAAGCTGGCAGGAGGCAGTCAAGATGATTCAGAAAAGGCTTTTGAACGGTGGTTTGCAGCCAAGGGTGGCTTTGAGTGGGTGGTCCTGGGGTCTGAGGTCCCTCGTGGGTGGACTGGGGCTCTGCACACAGGCTCACATTCCCTCAAGAAAGGACCTCTCTGGTCCTTTGGGCTAGTAAGAAGATGGTGAAGCTGGGGAAATTTATCTGTGGCTTCCTCCAGCCTCCTCTAGCCTGGGAAGCCCCACTCCTTCGCCACTCTGAAAAAAAAGAAAGTTAAAAAAAGTGTCAGATTGATTTTGTATTGGTAGCCGTATTTGGAATGCAGAAAGGCTGTTCCCACCCCCTCTCCTCTGCTCAGATAATTCCTGGAGCCTTGGGTTGGCTTTAAGTAGCACGTTCTAAGGGGAATGTTGAAAAAAAAAAAAAAAAAGAAAAGAAAAAATACATCTTCAAGGAAAGGATAGTGGCCGGTTAAGAAACTTAGAGTTATTGCAAGAATTTGAAGGAGGAAATGAGAACACTTCACCTTGATAGGAGATAGTGCCTTCCAGTGCTGTGGATACTTATGGCTGCCGGTGTATGTGGGGACTGTGAACATGGCAACAAGCAAGAAGATCCCGAGCTCAGGGGGTTAGTTTGCCTAATGGGGGACACAGACAGATTTATGCTCTCTGGGCAAACTCTTCCATCCTCATCACTTCCGTGACCATTTATTTGAGAATAGTGCCCACAATTTATATCTCCAGTCATACCAGTCAGAATAGTCTAGGTTGTGCTGAGTAGCAAATGGCCCTAAAATGTCGTGTCCTAACACAATAGAAACTTATTTCCTGCTCACACTGCATGTCCAGGACAGGGCATCGGGGGACTCTGCTCAATGTGATCGCTCAGCGACCCAGGCTGATGGGACGTTTTCCTCAACACATGTTTCCACGGTCATTCTTATAGTGGAAAGAGGTGTGACAAATCACCCACTGACTTAAAGATTCCTTACAGCCCAGAGATTCTAATCATATTAGCAAGGACTTAAAACTTCAAAGTCCTCCTAACATCCAAAGCTATGAACCTCGGATGTTTGGATTTCAGAACACATGACAGAAATGGTGGGATTTGGCAGGAGGGGTACATTGTTTTCAACTAGCACATCTTTGTTAAGTCATTGATTCATCGGGCTCTGCTTTCTCCCTCTTTTCCATAGCTCTTGACTTGTTGAGGAAGTGAGGTTGTGTCATGTCTTCCTTCCTCCTTTAAGAGGTTAGCTGCTTTTTTGACCTGCATTAAAATCTAATACACTCAAGTTCAAAGAGGAAGAGGCAAATGCCACAAAAGTTAGGAATATATTTAGTGTCCCGAGTTTTGCCCATATTCAGCCTGATATATTTTGCTTTCTCTACGTGTTTTCCGCCCGAAGATAGAGATTCCCATTCTGATTGGTGGCTTGAGGGTGTCATTAGATCCTCATTAAAGACAGATGCTGTTGGGTGGGCTTTTCAGTGAGAGTTGAACAGAAAGCTTGTTGGACTTCTTCCTCTGGAGTTTCATCTGACAAGATGTTCTCTGGAACCCCACACTCTTTCAGGGCCCTTGGGATATTGAGACACAAAAGACCTCGCAGATGATTTTATCCAGCCTTTGTAGTGGTGGAACTCAGGGCCTGGGGCCACGTAGCTTTATAGGGGAAGAGTAGAAACACAAACCCTGAATTCCTGAGTTCCAGAGTCATGCTCTTGTGGCCATGTCATCCCACCAGTATCACCTGTTGACTTACACCTGGTGTGGTCCAGCACTTGTGCACAAAATGCGGAAGGCCATACCAAATGACATACATTTTACAACATTAGTTTTTCTGTCTTCTCAGTTTTTACTTTTTTTAGTTAAAAAAATTTTTTTTAATGTTTATTTATTATTGAGAGACAGAGAGAGACAGAGCATGAGCATGGGAGGGGCAAAGAGAGGCGGAGACACAGAATCTGAAGCAGGCTCCAGGCTCTGAGCTGTCAGCACAGAGCCTGACGCGGGGCTCAAACTCACAAACCGTGAGACCATGACCTGAGCCGAAGTTGGACACCCAACCAACTGAACCACCCAGGTGCCCCTTAGTTTTTACTTAAAAAAAAAAAAAGCTTATTTATTTTTGAAGGAGAGAGAGACAGAGCATGGGGGGGGGGGAGGGGGGCAGAGAGAGGGAGACCCAGAATCCAAAGTGGGCTCCAGGCTCTGAGCTGTCAGCACAGAGCCCAACGCGGAGCTTGAACTCATGACCCATGAGATCATGACCTGAGCTGAAGTCTTACACTTAACTGCTTAACCAACCAAACCACCCAGGCGCCCCTCAGTTTTTACTTTTGAGTGAAACTTAAGATTTGCTCCAATAATCAGTTTAAACCTCCTGCTCACCCAAGCCCTCCCTTTCCTTCCAGTGGCCTTGTTTAAGCAGGGCGGTGGCCACACCTGGCCAGCGCACCTACTCGCCACTCTTCTCCTTTGCTCCTTCAGAATCCCTGGCAATTTCCGTCCCCGGTACCCAGAGACCTGCTTGAGCAGGACTTACTGCTGTGGGAGGAAGGGGAAGGGAAAGGGGAAGGGGAAGGGGAAGAAGGGGAAGGGGGAGAAGGGAAGGGGGGGAAGGGGAAGGGGAAGGGGAATCCTCTGCTAAACCTTCTGTGGGTGCTTGTTGGCATCATGGGGCTAGAGGCTGAAGGCCCAGCACTCAGGCCAGTCCCAGCCCCTGCTCTAGTTCTGCCCTCCAGGGGGATGGATCTGAGAAAAGAGATGGGAAGAGATGCTGCCACTCTGGGCATGCCGAGGGTCTTTAATGTCCCAGTACAAGTATCTTGGAGACACTGGAGAAGTCGCTCCATGAAAGCCAGCTTCTGCTTCCCAAGTAGGCACATGCTCAGCAGGTGTGGGCGGGCTTGGGCCTTACCCCTTCCGTCTGGCTGACTTGTTTCTCTCTCCTGGGATAAGTCGCCCACTCTTTCTTTGCGTCTCTCTCTCCCTCTGTCCTTGTTCTGCTCCAGCTTCCCACTCTCCTTGTCTCCGCCTCTGCCGCAACCCCACTCCTTTCTTTATTTCTGTGGCTCCTTTAATTGGCCATAATTAAGAGCCAAAGCCTATTATTCATAAGTTAATTGGTTGAATAAAAAATGTAACTTTCCCATTCATAACTTAAAGACTAGAAAGTGGAACAATATACATTTTTCCCTTAAACCCTAGTTTAAAGGCAATTTAATCTATATTGCCCTTGATTGAGCTCCTCCCACACTTTGAATCCGTGTCCATGAACACAGAATTGCCCCTCTGCACCCCGTGTGAGCCCGTGTGTGGGCTGAGGTTCTGCCTCTCTAAAGTGTTGGCCCTTGGGGCGCCTGGGTGGCGCAGTCGGTTAAGCGTCCGACTTCAGCCAGGTCACGATCTCGCGGTCCGTGAGTTCGAGCCCTGCGTCAGGCTCTGGGCTGATGGCTCAGAGCCTGGAGCCTGTTTCCCATTCTGTGTCTCCCTCTCTCTCTGCCCCTCCCCCGTTCATGCTCTGTCTCTCTCTGTCCCAAAAATAAGTAAACATTGAAAAAAAAAAAAATTTAAAGTGTTGGCCCTAGGAGGCAATACCGTCTCTAGAGGAATGTGGGGCTCTGACAGGGATGAGACCCCCAGCCTACACTGCTCCCTCCTCTCCAGGAGGGACTTCCTTCTCTCCTCAGGGACTCTGATCAGTCCCTGAATGCATCTTAAGCATCCAGTCTGGCAGGAAGGGGTGGAGATTGGGTAGAATGGCCCCAGTTTAGACATGGGCTGCATCCACCAACTCTCTGAGTTGTTCTGGGAGCTTGGGGGCCCAAGGCCAGATGTCCAGGCCGCAAGCTCCAGAGACCCCAGGCATGGGCAGGGGAGAAACAGGGAAGTACAATAAGAGTAACAACAGCAATAGTACTAGCAAATTCTTACCGAGAGCCAGGCATTTTTATAAGCTCTTTAAAACATTTAACCCACGTAAACCTCATAACAACTTTGACATAAGCAATATGATCTTCATTTTACAGAATGGCAAACTGAAGCACAAAGTAGGGTTGCCAGGTAAAATACAGAATGGCCAGTTCAATTTGAATTCCAGAGAAGCAGTGAGTAATGTTTTAGTATAAGTATGTCCCAAATATTGGGTAGGACATACTTATGCTAAAACGTTATTCATTGCTTATCGAAAACTCAAATTTAACTAGGAGCCCTGTGATTCTGTTGGCTAAATCTGGCAACCCTAACACAGAGAGGTAAAGAAACTGGCTCAAGGTCTCATGACTATAAGTGGCAGAGCCAGGATTCCAACCCAGTCTGGCTCCAGAGGCGAGTCCTTAATTAGATCATGTTGCTACCTCCATCATCCCTGGACCCCCCCTTTGTTTTGTTTAGGTGTCTTCATTTTAGCTGGGCTCAGCCTCTACACTAAGGAGTCTAATGTGGACCTCCCTTCCCTACATGGTGCCAGCTGTGTGCTATGCCATTCCTTAGCCACACTTTCTGTATCTTCCAGAAGCATAATTGGGTATCATTCCATTAAAATCCATTTACTCAACCCTTAGGTATTGAACACCTACTATGCACAATACTCTCTGCTAAAGTGGCTTTGGCTACCAGGTTAATTCTAGAAAAGGCTGTCACAGTCCCTGGAAGCACTTCTAGATACCTCCAATATGACCCTGAGTGAAGGTTTAATATGCTCCAGGCAAATCTTACGCAGCCATTTGCAATGGGGGGGTCTTGAAACTGTGTCCCCATGTTTGTTTTCTGCTCCAGGCAAGTGACTCTCATAGGGTGACCCCCAGGCTGGGTAGGATGGGAGGGCCATGCTTTTGGATGGGGGGCAGATAGGGGAGTGTTGGGGCCTCTGAGGGCCTGTCATTTTGCAGCCCAGGACTGCTCTTTAATGAAACCTTTCCTAAGAGACGTTCCTAAACTCTCCTCATTCCCCTTCCTACAGGTACTACTTTCCATGCCAGCGCTGGCTGGCAGTGGAGGAGGATGATGGCCAGCTGTCCCGGGAGCTGTTGCCAGTGGATGAGTCCTATGTGCTGCCCCCGAGCGAGGATGAGGGGGCCGGGGGAGGTGGTGACAACAACCCCCTTGACAACCTGGCCCTGGAGCAGAAAGGTTTCCTAAACTAGAGCTGGTTTCTTCCCTCCAGCCTCCCTCCCTCGGTCTCCATGTTCCCTTCCTCTGTGGGTTCTGAGCACCCCCTCCTCTGGCAGTGTGTCTGTACTGCCCTTATCCCTCCATGGCCAGAATGGGGAGGTGAGGAGACATATTCCCACATGCCTAGCATAAGGCTGGGTATAAAGTACATGACTAGGCATGGAGCTATGGTCAGGAATGGAGTGGAATGAAATAGGACAGGATGAGATGGAATGGAATGGAATAGAATGGAATATAGAACGGAACGGAATAGAATAGAATAGAATAGAATAGAATAGAATAGAATAGAATAAGAATAGGTAGGGTAGAGTAGAGTAGAATAGAATAAGACTAGACTAGACTAGGCTAGAATAGGTTGTAGCCTGCTCCGATTTAGTTCTGTGTTCTCCCCTCCAGGCACACCATAAGCCCTCAATACATTTTTGTCAAGGGAAAGAATGAACTTTGAAGAATTCTAGGATGCTTCCCTTCCTTGAAACTTACATCCCTAAAACTTCCCAGTGGAGAACTCAGACCAGGCTCCTGGCTGATGAGCCTCCAACTCTCAGTCACCCCAAGTCTCCCCTAAACATCCTACAACTCTATTAATTGAGAGATTCCTATGTGAGCTGGAGGCGGGGAGACCTCATCTCTGCCTTGAGGAAGTTTCCAGACTACAGGCAACTGCAGAACAACACATGCTACAAGTAAAGGGATTCCTAGAAATGGTCACCACGCATGTAGAAATGTACTCAGTACGTTTTCTCCCTCCTCCCTCCACAAGAGGGGCAGTCTACCACTCACTTCTCCACACTCCTCTCCCTGCAGACAAATCTACCACATTCTCAGTGACCATAAAGACTGGGGACAAGAAGAACGCAGGCACAGATGCCAACGTCTTCATCACGCTC
This sequence comes from Prionailurus viverrinus, assembly GCF_022837055.1. Classification (NCBI taxonomy): domain Eukaryota; kingdom Metazoa; phylum Chordata; class Mammalia; order Carnivora; family Felidae; genus Prionailurus; species Prionailurus viverrinus. The sequence goes on along the minus strand of NC_062572.1, from coordinate 68,088,895 downwards.
TTTGGCACGCAAGACAACACTGGTAAGAACGCAGCATGGGGCCGAGCGAGACTCACCCACATTCCTCCCCGGGGAGACTAGGAGACTCAGCAGAACTTTCCAAGGAAATCCTGGTCATGCCTCTGTTTTTCTCTCTTCAAAGAAAATAATTGAAGAATTCCCCTGTGTTGTTTTACTTTATTTTATTGTTTTATTTATTTTATTATTTTATTTTATTTATTAAGAGCACTTAACATGTGCTCTGTCCTCTCAAATTTGAAATGGATAATGCATCTCTGTCGACTGTAGGTATGGACTGTATGGCAGGCCTCTGGAGCTCATTAATCTTACTCACCTGAAAGTACACTTGTTGCTTAATAACTCCCCATCCTCTCCTCTCCCCAGCTCCTGGGAACCACCATTCCAGCCTTTGATTTTATGAATTTGGCTATTTTGGATACTTGGTATAAGTGGAATCATGCTATATCTGTCCTTCTGTGTCCGGCTTATTTCACTCAGTGTAATGTCCTCAGGGACCATCCGCATTGTTGTAGATTGGAGAATTTCCTTCTTTTTTAAGGCCAAAGAGTGGTCCATTGTATGTATATATATCAACATTTTTTTCTATCTTTTCATCAGTTAATGGACATTTAGGGGTTTTTTTTCCCCACATCTCAGCTATTGTGAATAGTGCTGCAGTGAAATGGGAGGGCTAATATCTTTTCAAGATCCTGATTTCAGTTCTTTTGGATATATACCCAGAAGTGGGATTGGTGGGTCATATGGTAGTTCTTTTTTTTTTTTTTTTTTTAACATTTATTTATTTTTGGGACAGAGAGAGACAGAGCACAAACGGGGGAGGGGCAGAGAGAGAGGGAGACACAGAATGGGAAACAGGCTCCAGGCTCTGAGCCATCAGCCCAGAGCCTGACGCGGGGCTCGAACTCCCGGACCGCGAGATCGTGACCTGGCTGAAGTCGGACGCTTAACCGACTGCGCCACCCAGGCGCCCCTAGTAGTTCTATTTTTAATTGTTTAAGGAACTTTCGTACTGTTTTCCATAGCAACGACGCCATTTTGCATTCCCACCAACTACGTACGAGTGTTCCAATTCCTTCACATCCTCACCAACAGTTGTTGTCTTCATTTTTGGTGGCAGCCACCCTGTCAGGTGTGTGGTGAGATCTCGTTGTGGTTCTGATTTGCATTTCCCTGATGCTTAGTGACAATGAGCATTTCATTCATATACTGTTGGCCATTTGTATGTCTTCTTTGGAGAAATGTCTGTTTACGTCCTTAGCCCATTTTTTAATTGGGTTATTACCTTTTTATTATTGAGTTGTAGGATATTATGGCAATGAACCCCTTATCAGATATATGGTTTGCAAATATTCTTTCCCATGCTGTAGGTTGCCTTTTCATTCTATTGATCGTTTCCTTTGCTGTGCAGAAACTTTTTAGTTTGATGCAATCCTCCTTGTTTATTTTTTTTTAATTTTTTAATGTTTGTTTATTCTTGAAAGGGGGGTTGGTATGAGCAGAGGAGGGGCAGAGAAAGGGAGACACAGAATCCAAAGCAGGCTCCAGGCTCCAAGCTGTCAGCACAGAGCCGGACACGAGGCTCGAACTCATGAACTCTGAGATCATGACCTGAGCTGATGTCAGACGCTTAACCGACTGAGCCACCCAGACGCTTCCTCCACTTGTTTATTTTAGTTTTTGTTGCCTGTGCTTTTGGTGTCGTATCCATGAAATCATTACCAAGACCAACGTCACAAAGCTTTTCTCCTATGTTTTCTTCTAGGAGTTTTACAGTTTCAGGTCTTATGTTTAAATCTGTATCCATTTTGGGGCTCCTGGGTAGCTCAGTAGGTTGAGTGTCCAACTTCAGCTCAGGTTATGATCTCGCAGTTCATGAGTTCGAGCCCCACATCGGGCTCTGTGCTGACAGCTCGGAGCCTGGAGCCTGCTTCGGATTCTGTGTCCTGACAGATTGCATGCAACTAGTGCTGTTGGAGGAAGGCATATTCCCTTTTTCTTAAAAATCTCCATGTGACGTGACTTGTCTACCTGGATTGTAAACGTTGGTTCCTTTAGAGATTCTTCCTAAAGCTTCTAAGCCGGTTCTCCTGTACACCAGGGGGCAGAGAGCCCCCTGTCCCCTCTCCCGTCTTCATTCCTCTGTCTACTACCTCAGAAGTGTTTGGAAGCCATATGCATCCTCTTCCCTTCAGCGTCCTCTCCTTAAGTAATGATGCCTGATCCTATGGTCATTCTTTCTCCAGGCCTTCCTGAAACTTTTTTGCCATTTCTTGTACTCTTGCTGGAGGCATCACTCCGTTTACCTTTCAAGACCACAGTGAAGGGCCTCCCAGTCCAAACAGTGACTGGTCTCTTCTCCGTGACTCCTGCCAGCTTTCTTCTTCTGTTCAAGGCTGAGACCCCAGGGAGCACGGGGAGGCTGGTTTTGTCCCTGGCTTCCTCCGCATGTAGAAAAACGTGGGGGATGTGGAGGCACAGTCAACTGACTTAGGACCCCACCACTTTCTCCTGGATGGTCTTGAATACGGTACTTCACCTCGTGGTGTGCCTCCTTTTCTTTAGATACAAACTGGAAATAAAAATACACACCTTGAAGGCTAATTACAAAGCTCACTAAAAAGACACACACACACACACACACACACACACACACCCCAAATTGTTAAATGTGCAAAGGTTCCCGGTGGATAGTAATTGCATGCTCTAAATTTTATGAGAGCTAGAAAAATTTGGTCATTATGAGGAGGGACCCAAAGGGGTAGTCTGGCTCGGTTTAAAGGTCTCAGGTTCAGCCAGTCATATGGGGGCCATTTGGTTGACAGGAATGACCCTCCTGAAATCCTCCAAGACCAACAGTGACAAGTTTGAGAGGGACAGCATCGAAATCTTCACCGTGGAGACGCTGGACCTGGGAGATCTGTGGAAAGTCAGGATTGGCCATGACAACACAGGTCTGGCTTCCCTCCCCCTCTGTTTTCTGCTAAGAATATAAGGCCCACACACAGGTCCCTGTGGGTCTGGGAAAGAATACGCAAGAAACTTGAATGTCATCTGCCTTCCATGATGACACAACTTCCTCAAACCCTTCAACCCAGTGGAACCCTAGCTGCACGCAGAATATTCTGGTCTCGTTGGCCTGGGCTGGGGCCTGGACACCAGTGACTTCCCAAAACCCCTACTCTCTGTGGTTTCACTGTGCACCCACCTTTGAGAATCCCCAGTATAGCTCAGTGGTTCTCTGACCTGAGAACCAGGAGCTCCTGACAGGTTCTGTTGCTTAACAGAACCACCTCGGGGGGTTGTTAAACATAGGTTTCTGGGCCTCATCCACGCAGGTGTTGATTCAGTAGGTCTGGGGTGGGACCGGAGCATTTCTGCTTTGCACACATGAGGCTGCTGGTCTGGGGACTCCACTTTGAGAACCATGGATCTAGTCCGTTCTTCCCAGAAGCCACTGACACTACAGCCAGACAAAGTTTGTTCTCTTAGTGAAGTAGGACATGTGTTCTTGGTCTTTAAGTATTTTAAGGCTAGGGAAGGAGGCCACCTTCCCAGCCCCTGGGATGGAGAGACGGGTTCTCTGCTCAGCTCCTACTTCCTTCTTTAAACCTGATCGCTCATTTTTCCAGGGAAGACCCTCAGTCCTTCACACACTTCCCTTTCCTTCATGCACCACAAACTGGCAGGAATGACCCTCCTGGAATCCTCCAGGACCAAAGGCCAGAGAGCTCACAGTGTCATCCTTGTCGCTGGGTGAAATGACAAAATCCCCATTAATACGAGTTCTCTCTGGCATCTCTGAGCTCCCTTTTTAGAGTGCCTTCCACCCTGGACAGTGTGCTTGCCGTCACCTCCTGTCACCTCTTCCCCAGGCTCCTTTGCTCTTGTTAATTTCCCCGACAGCAGCCTGGAGTGTGACCCAGCTTCAGCTGGGTGCACATTTCAACAGGAGTCATTTAGCAATGCTATCAGGGAAAGGAACGGCGTGGGCACGGGTGCAGCTGTAGACGTCAGCCACGGGCAGGGAAGCGTGTCTGGAGTGGCTGAGGTCACCCACAGTAAACCATCTGTGTAGAGCTCGGTGGTGGGTTCCGTGTCTCCTTCTCTGCAGGCAAGGCTCCAGGCTGGTTTGTAGACTGGGTAGAGGTGGATGCCCCCTCTCTTGGAAAGTGCATGACATTCCCCTGTGGCCGCTGGCTGGCGAAGAATGAAGACGACGGTGCCATCGTCAGGGACCTCTTCCACGCGGAGCTTCAGACGAGGCTGTACACGCCATGTAAGAACTGTGCACGGCATGGCTGACCCTCCTCCCAGACCCCATCGCCCACTACCCCGTCTTGGCTCCAACCCCTCCTCCAGCCCCGACCCCAGGCCAGGTGTACCTCCTCTCCCCAGTTCCCTGGGCCTTGCGTGGGCTGTGGGCAGTGCTCTGGATCCACGGTAAGGAAATAGAGAATTTAGTCCCACCTCTACCCCAAACCAGCTGGTGACAACAGGCAGAGAGCCTGGCCTCTCTGGGGCTGTTTCCTCATCTGCAAAATAGAGATAATAATACAACATGGTCATAAGACCCAAAAGGGAAGAAAGACAAAAGTCTAACTGTGAGAAGTCATATGGGCCCCATCACCGGTGTTCATTCCAGTCAGTAACATGACCAAGAAATCACCGCTGTAAAATTTTATCCTGATTGGGAGTGGAAGGTGGAGACTTGAAAAGATGATAAATGTAGGCCTCTCACCAGCTAAAGCAGGGGAGGAAAGGGAACAATTTGGTGAAGTTTTGACACTTCCTTTACAGTGTCATCAGAAAGTATGGATTAAACGTTCATTTACATGTAAGACATACTAGGTACTGAGAACCAAACTGAAATCAACCAAACTATAAAAATCTGTTTAAATGTGCTAAAATCAGAACCAAACCCAGAGAATATAATTTTTTTTCTAACCAAATAATTAGCTATACCAAAAGATTTCCCCCAAACAGTTCATAATTACATGATATGATTCAGTGATGACTTTTTTTTTTTTTTTTTTTTTTTTGCCTAAAGCAATTAAACTGGAAATGACCCGATCCATCAAGATATTTTCTGGTCCAAAGCCTGAAACAAAGTGACATTTCCCTCTAGTAAAATCTCTGCATATACAAAGCAAACCCTGGATGTAGACACTGCCCCCAGGAGCCGCCTGCAGTCTAGGACAGACACACTGACCTGACAGATGTACATAGAGCTGGCAGCATACTGGGTGAGACACTTTAAGACAGAAGTAGCTGTTTCTCCCTTCGTGCCCTAGGACAGGCCTGAATTTGTATGGCCTGACCTTGAATACATTCAGCTCTAGCCTCATACTAAAGCAAGCCCATTTGCCCTTTGTCTTAGACTCAGTTCACACACACACACAGACACACACACACACACACACACACGCACACACACACACAGCACAGGAGAGACTTGCCTTTCTGACTAGAGAGCTGTGGAGGCAGCTTCAAAGTGCCCCTCTCCCCAAGTAAGTGCCCAGAGAGGAGGGTCTGCTGCTCAGAACCTATTTCCTTGTTTGGGAAAGGTCTTGAGGGCTCAAAGCCAGGGAGCTCCCAGGGATGAGGAGCTGCAGTCCCAGGAGTGGTGCCCAGTTGTCAATCTCAGGGGCCTGGAAGGCTTAGAACTAGATTTGGCAGTTCATCAAGGCTGCCCAATACACGTGAAACCAAAAGAACACAGCAAGATGGCACTGCCTCCTGGCCGACTGAAATGTGCTGCCCACACAGTAGAGATGGGGCAGTTAGGAAGTGGACCATTGTGATGGTCTGAATTTACAGGCTCCACGTAGCATGGAGCCCTGAACGTCAGAGTCCTGTTAAGGCTGAAGCCTGTGTTCTGGGGATTGCTGGTATCGAAGCGGGTGTCTCAGGGCAGCTGGTGCAGGAAGGGAAAGGGTGAGAGGGAACAGCTCCCCAATTCGTGCCATCCAGATCTACTCCTCAGCTTTAAAAAGTCAAGTTTTTTTCAAAGCATTCTTCCCAAATGTTTTTTTTTTAATTTTTAACGTTTATTTTTTGAGAAACAGAGCATGAGCGGGGGAGGGGCAGAGAGCCAGGGAGACGCAGAATCCCAAGCAGGCTCCAGGCTCTGAGCTGTCAGCACAGAGCTCTCTCTACACGGAGCCCAAACTCACAAGCTGTGAGATCATGACCTGAGCTGAAGTTGGATGCTTAACCAACTGAGTCATCCAGGCGCCCCTGTCCTAAATGTATTTTTCAGAACTCCACAGAAGTTCTCCACTGAAAATTAAATTCAGTTAAATAATCTGAAAACCACAGATTCTATGTCAAACCCTCTCATTTCACAGACAAAGAAAAGGACCCAGAGAAGTATATCCATTTGCCTAAGGACACACAGCTCCTCGATGGCAGAGGCAGAACTAGAAATCAGGAAGCAAATCTGAGCTCAGGTCTAGGCATGAGGGCTGAAGGGTGGGCTGTTCCTGCCCAGATATTTTTAGGGCTTCTCCTGCTGCCAGAGAGTCTCAGGAAAGTTCAGTTCCTCCTGGCCTTAGACCAGGGAGACACCCAAGAGACCTCAGAGGAAGTTGCCTCTATTACTGCCTGATGGCCTGTTTCCCTTAACCTTGGTGAGGGCCCGGTTCAGGCCATTGTGGGAATGGCGATCACCCCCGTAGGCCATAGGCCCTGTGACTTGTAGGTAGTGAGCAATATTCGCCTCCAATTCACGACAACAGCACCCTTAGAGGTTGACCACACAGGATTTAGGGGTCAGACAAGCCTGGGCTCACACTGGAGCTCTACTTCTGACCAGCCATATGATCTGGGGCAAGTTACTTTACCTGTATGAGCCTTGTTTTCCCCATCTATAAAATAAAGTACAATGATATCTCCTCCGGAGGTCATTGTCAAGGTTATAGGGGATGAGGAAGGTAGAACGCTTAGTAAAGAGTCTGGCACCTGACAAGTACTCAGCAGATGGCAGTTATCGTTAATACAGCTGTTATAGTTCTACAGCAGAGTAACCATCATACTAAATGAGAAGAAAATTCATTGGCTTTGGAGAAAATTTGGGGAAGGTTGGGGCCACCTGTGAGAAGGCGACTTTTAAATGTGATTCCTTTCGAGGTCAAGACCACAGGATAGGGTAGATTTCCACTTAAACCGTTTCTCTGGGTTTTCAATGTTTTTTTATTACTGTGACTTAGAGTAAGTTGTATATACCTTTATATACATATGAAACAAGTGTCACAAAAATTTTTAGCCTGTGTGTGATGTCCAGTGATATTTTTTATTCGATTCTATTCAATTCCATATATTTTTTAAAATACTGGTGATGACTCACTAAATTTATTCCATAACCTGCTAATGGATTTCAGTCTGTAGTTAGCAACATACACTTTTAAACTACTGGTCTCAAACTGCAGTGTAAAGTCTGAGTTAAATATTTAGATCAGTAGACTCATCCCATAGAGAATCTGAGGAAAGGTTGGGAATCTGGGTGTTTAATAAGTACCCAAAGAGTTTCTGAGGTGAAGGGCCAGTGACCCACACACTGGGCAGTGCTGGCCTCTAGCCAGGCTGGCAGGTGCCCATCGGGAAGCTGCTTGCCAACAACACTGATGGGTCAACCTCCCTTTTAGGAGTTCACAAGGTTACCACCACCCCCCTCCACCACCCACATCCAACCCAGCAAGGGCCAGATGCGTTATGGACGGGTTAGGAGGGCAAGCCAGTGTGGAGCAAGTGAGGGTGAGAAGAGAAAGGATTCTCACCCTGTAGACTGCTGAGCTGATTGGTCCCTTGCCCCCTGAAATATAATCCTCCTGTTTATAGTGTCCACAGCTAAGGAGCATGATGGACACTTTGCAGAAGAGGAAACTGAGGCTCCTGTGACTTGCCCAGGTCACACAGACGGTCAGAGTAGATTCTGTGCTTTCAGCCAAACTGCTGTACCAGCTCTGTGTTGTGAGAGGCACAGAGACCCTGGTCTGAGGTGACAGGCGCTGCCTGTGGGCACTAGGTGTGACAGGACACTTGTCTCCCCCCACCCCTGCACCTGTGGTTGCTAAGCAGCCACATGAAGGTCCACGTCCCTGAGCAGCAGCTCCCGGTGACGGGGCCTGGGGCCATGATGCCGATGAAGAACTTGATCTTGTCCATGTTTGTTTTCTGTTCTCACCTCCCCTCTGACTTCACCGTCTGTCCGCCATCCTCAGTTGTCCCTTACGAGATCATCCTCTACACGAGTGACGTCTTTGCTGCCGGGACGGACGCCAACATCTTCATCGTCATCTATGGCTGTGATGCAGTGTGCACCCAGCAGAAGTACTTGTGCACCAACAAGAGGGAGCAGAAGCTGTTCTTTGAGAGGAAGTCAGCCTCCCGCTTCATTATGGAGGTGCCTGGGATCCATAATGCCGGGAGGCTGCCGGGGGAGCTGGGACTGGGAAGCAGGGGGCACCAGAAGAGGGGAGGAGGCACCCTAACGGGCTGCTGTGGTGAGAGGGCCAGGCAGTTCATCCAGCCTCACTGGGCCTCACTCAGTACATCGGAATAACCAGGAGGGCAGGCACCTCACCCGGCCCCACCAGGACTAGTGTCAGGATCTAAGGAGACAGTGAGTGGACAGGGCTTGAGGAAAATAGAGGCACAATCCCATTTCCACTGGGGCCACCTCCAGGGCCAGCGATAACACATGTGTATCCGTCGAGAGCTTGGCTTCTGGACATCCCAGATGGTCCCCTGCTCCCCTCTGGCCTAGGGGTTTGCTTGTTCCATGTTTACTGTAGGCGTCGGTCACAGCACCTTGGCGTCCTGTGCACTTCAGCTCAGCGTCTCCCCTGTGCTCTCCGCTGTGTGTTAGGTTGGGTGGGAGAGGTAGGAGAAAGGGAAGGCCCAGACTCTCTCTGCAAGGGGCTTGCAGTCCAGCTGGAGAACCCCAGACCTCCACACAAGGCCAACAAGAGAGAATAACTGATCCTGTGGGTAAGAGCAGTGTCATAGGGCTTTATCTCTATTAACTCACTTAAGCCTCATAGCAGCTCTGCGCTGTTATTATCCCTGTATAAAGATGGGGAAACTGAGGTACAGAAAGTTGAATAGCTTACATAAATTCACACAGCTAGGGTATAATGGAACCAGGATTCAAACCCAGGAGTACTGGCTCAAAATATGTGCTCTTAGCCCCTGCAGGTCACTAGCCCATGGTGATGAAGGCACATGCGGGACTGATCGAGAATGCAAAGGAGGGACAAGAGGGGGAGGCATTCCTAGCAAGGGGAACATCATGGCCAAGGGCCAGAGCTGGAAATAAACACAGCATGTGGTTTGGTGGGAGGGACAGGAGGAGAGGGACATGACAGGTAGAAGACCAGCTGAAGCAAGACTTGGAGGGGACAGCTCTGAAGAGCTAAGCGGCTCACGAGGCTGGACTCTCCAGGTAGCAGGGACCTTTGGAGAAGTGCCCCTTCTGATGGGAAACAAAATCCAGAGCCCCATCCTCCTTCCCCGGCCAGTGTCTATCCTGGGGGGCTCCCTGCTCCCTCTCCACCTTCTCTGGGAGCAGTCAGCACTTGTGGGAAGGTTGCCACCTTGGAGTCTTAACAAAGAAAATTCAAGGCTGATTCATTTATCCACACGAAGCGGCAGCTCATCCACCCAAGATGGCGTGGTACTGAGTCATCCAGCCCTGACTCCGTCAGCGGTGGGGCTGTGATCACACCTCGGCACGGCTTCCGTGGAGTTTTATCAATGGAATGCCCACTAACGGCAGCTATAGTTGGCCAGTAGTTTGTTGCTGTGTTTTTTTCTTTCTTCTTTTCAAATCTTTCTGGCTGCTGGGGGAGTGTGAGGGTCTGGAAACAAATGAAAAAGCTTTGTGTCTCTGTTTCTCCGTGTCTCTGTCCGGACTGGTCTTCAGGTAGGACGCAGAGGGCTGGGTCGTAAGCACATAGCCCTACATCCTGGTTCTGGCTCTGGGCTCAGACGAAAAGTCATGAGCAAGCCACTCCCTCTCTCTGTGGCTTTGTCCTAAGACTCGGGGAGTGGCCGAGAAAATAGCAATAATAACTAGAATTTATTGAGCACTTGCCTTGTGCCAGCCCTGTCCTGAGCCCTTCATGTGCATCAGTTCACGGAATCCTCATCGCCATTCCAAGAGTTGCTAGTACGATGATCTCTTTTTACAGCTGAACTGGCATGGGGAGGATAAGAAACTCGCTCAGGGCGTCATAATTTACAAAGGGCAGAGGCAAGATTTGGACTCCAGTTCAATTCCAGAACCTTCTCTGCTTAGCTCTTCCACCTCTTGGGAGGATGTTAGGGTTTCTTCTGATTCCGAGTCTATTCCTGAGGCCCGTCATCCATGGCTCGTGTTCCCCTGAAGGCCTCCTTGCTCCCTGAGGGTCACAGCTAAGGCGGCCACCCTGACGTGGCATCCCTGACTGACTGGCTGGATGATTAAGGTTCCAAAAGTACCATTGAAGCCAAGGTCCACACATCTGGAACCTCAGAGATGGAATGGGGAAGGAAGAAAAGAGACCTCTGGACAGAGGGAGGGGCAGGGGAATCTTCACCGCCCAATGCATCTGGCAGCTCAGTGTCCTTAAGTGGACGTCCTGTGGCCACAGATTTCCCCCGCAGCTCCTGTGTCTCTCCTGTTTCGAGAAAACGAGGCCTTGTTAAAATGCCCAGAGCATTAATGTCAGCCTGAAGTCACCAATCTTTGTTCGGGATCAGAATGGCCCTCAGGGGATCACAGGGGACAGCGCTTCTCTGGTGAAGTGAGAGTGAGCTGGCTGGAGGGGGTGGGGGGCTGTGCTGCAGGGCAGCAGAACCAACCTCAGTGGCAACACCCTTGTCGAGTCACGCAGGCTCCAGCAATGACGTGCCATGCTGGTCACTTGGAAGGAGAGACGAGGTGACAGAACCATGACTGTGATCTTAGACCTGGAAGTGACCTCAAGGAATCACCTCTGCCTTCAGAGGTGAAGAACGCCTCTGCCTTCAGCTGAGTAACACATTACTCCCCCCATTTTATAGAGAAGAAAGTTGGGGCCTGGAAGGTCAAGTGCCTTGCCTCAGATTATATAGGTGGTAGGTGGGAGCACCGTGGCTACAACTGGGAAGGATGAGGGTGGAGACAGGAGTGCGGGCAGGTTCCCCAGCAGGGCTGATGGGCCCGTCCTTGGCTGCCAGCCGTGGGTGGGTGTGTGGGGAAGAAGGAAACCAGTGGTTGGAAGCTATTCCGTTTCGTTCAGAGGTCACCTCCATGTGCGGTTATAGAGGCTGTGCGTTTGATGAATGACTTAATCTATCATTCAGATGCCGTTCCCTCATCAAAAGCCCTTGCCTGCCGTGGAGCTGACTCTGCTGTCTCCTAGCACTGAGAACTTGATGGTGCCGGCCAGGCGGCCAGCTCCGTAGAGAGGCTTCGAGGACACTCCAGTCAGCACATCCCCCCTTGCCTTGTGTCTGGCCATCCCACTGCTTCGTTTAGGGATGTGGAAGGATCAGGGCATCAGTCATTCCTGACAAGAGTCCCTCCCCTGCACCCTGTGCCATCGGCTCCAGGCAGGAGAGACAAGACATGGTGTCTCCTGAATTTCAGACACAAGCATCAGCTTTTCCATTCAGTGAGTCTTCCACACATACGACCATGGTTAAGGTCAACATTGCACATGACAGAACCTGACTGATACTGTCACACCTGTTTTTCAGATGAGGAAACACTCATTCTTTCATCCTTTCAGCAAAGGTATCCTGAGTTCTGGGGTTCACAGGCTCTGTTCTAGGTTTTAAGGATAGAATGATGGGCAAGGACAGGTGCAGTGCCTGCCCTTGTGGCTTTCAGTGGTAGAGAAGACGATATTACACAAATGAAGGCAAACTTCTGACTGTGAGAAATGCAGGGGAGAGGGGTGCTATGGGATGCTGTAAGAGCTTCTCATGAAGAGATTTGAGTTTCTTGAGGTGGTGAGGGGGGCTTCCCTGAGGAAGTGATCCTTGATCTGAGACCTGAATGAGGTTGAGGTTTAGCTAAAGAAGAGGAGAGTGGAAGAGCAGGAAGAGCCTGTGCAAAGGTCCTGTGGCAAGAGAACATCAAGTTTGAGGGACTGGAATTTGAAGGATATAGAAGAGGGGTAGCTGGAGACAGAGGGGGCCCTTAGGGGGCAAGGAGAAGGTCAGGCTGACAAGACAGGGCATGGGCAGAACCAGAATTCCTCTTCTGAAACCCAAATCAGTTCTCAAGCAGGGAATGAACTACCATAGTGGTAAGTAATGGAAGACAGAGAGGTGGGCTCCACCATGAAAAGGAGAACAGCCTCCCAGAGGTTGATGGAACTGCGTTCTGGAATCTAGGCTGATTTTAAGTGGGGAGAGAGGAAGGGAAGCATGAGCATGGCGTGTGGAGAGGAGAGTGGGGGCGGGCTTGGCTGGACAGTGGGGGCATACTGGGAGAAAGTGGCCCCTGGAAGTTCAAAGGGACTCAAGAGTGGATGCCCTGGGCAGACAGTATGTTGCTGAGTTTTACTTTCCTGAACTTTTCTACTATGATCTGGTGCATTTTCTCCTTTCCACAGTTAGAAGATGTAGGGGAAATCATTGAGAAAATTCGGATCGGCCATGACAACACAGGCATAAATCCGGGGTGGCACTGCTCCCACGTGGACATCCGCAGGCTCCTCCCCGATAAAGATGTGAGTTTCTGACCGATCTGTTCTGCTGTTTCTTTTGCCCCTTTCCAGCGGAGATTCAAGGCGGATTCCTGATAAGAATCTGCAGCCTTATTAGGTTGAGGTAAAATCTGAGGACAGTTCACCCAGTTCATTCAGAGTACAGGAACCAGCTCAGGTCCAGGGCAGAATCTTTTAGAACCTGGTTTAAGGGTCAAGGAGGAGCATCTGGGCAGCCCCGTCTCTGTGCCCCACCCCCAGGGCCACATTACTGAGTGACCCTCAGTATGTGAGTGACCGAGTATGCCCTTCCCGCTGCTCAAAGTCAACTCACAGAAAAAAACTCACCAGAACAACTTGGCAAACATCCTGAAGCCACACAATTCTAAACGTGGAAGGCAGGTTTCAATTGTGGCTGTGGTTGAGTGACCTGAGAGCAGTTTAAAAATACAGAGCCCCTCCCTTTACCCACTGAATCTGAGTCTGTGGGATGAGGTTCTGAAGCCTATTTTTTTTTAATTTTTTTTAATGTTTTTTACTTATTTTTGAGACAGGGAGAGACAGACCATGAACAGGGGAGGGTCAGAGAGAGGGAGACACAGAATCCAAAACAGGCTTCAGGCTCTGAGCCGTCAGCACAGAGCCTGATGTGGGACTCAAACTCACGGACCGTGAGATCATGACCTGAGCCGAAGTCGGCCGCTTAACCAACTGAGCCACCCAGGCGCCCCACTGATGCCTATTCTTAAGTTACCCTGGGAACCCCACCTTCAAGAGCCAACCCCCGATGTGGTTGTTGAAGTCTTTGAATAAGACTGGATATACTGGCCTCCCTTGGTGGCTTTTGCATTATCTGTGGGGCTCAATGACCCTTGTCATTGGTCCCCATGAGTGTTGACATGCTGATGAATCACTGAAGTCAGAAGGTTCCACACAAAGGGCTAATTTTCCTCTTGCCTCCTCACCCCAGGGCACAGAGACCTTGACTTTCCCTTGTGACCGATGGCTTGCCACATCAGAAGATGACAAGAAGACCATTCGAGAACTGGTTCCTTATGATATCTTCACTGAGAAATACATGAGAGATGGGTCCTTGAGGCAAGTCTACAAGGAAGTGGAGGAACCTCTAGACAGTAAGTGTGATGCCCTCCTCACGGTCAGCAGCAGCCCTTCCTTGTAGGGCACCTGCCCCGTGCCAGGCCGAGTCTTTGCACCCCAGGAGGCAGGGTCTGTTATTATCTCCACTCCGTAGAGAGGGCACCTGGGGCCCACAGAGGTTGCCTAACCTCCCAGGTTCACACAGCTGATAAATGGCAGGCTCTTCTTCAGGGTCCCGGCTGTGTCACTGCACGTCTTTCCGTGGCCTGATGGTGACACTGCATCCCATGTGTGCTCTGTGCCTGGATTCTCCTGATCCTTGTGGCCTCCCTCCTCTTCGTTTATTCACTACTCCTCTGCAAGGCTTGGTCCTCTCTGATCTCACAGGATGCGTATGATTCAAGAAGCATCCTGGACTGCATGTATTTGTGTGTGCATGCGAGTGTGTGGGCACGCCCTTACACAGGCACGCATTCCTCCTGGACGACAGGGATAGTCACACCTCTTTTTTGAGCAGCAATGCCACTGTCCTGTCAATCCCCAGGTTATTCAGTCAGCCCTAAATAAGCTTTAGCTGTATCAAAAATCAAATTTCCTTGCCAAAAACAAGCTTTCTACCACTGGCGAGGTGCAAAATACCACAGGCTCCCCATGGGGGCGGTCTGCACGGATCAGAGATGCCCCGAAGGCTTGGAGACTCGGCTCATATATGTTGCCTTGCATTCCTTCTGGAAAAAACTGGACTAAAATCCAAGATTCCCGGCCCCATATGGAACCAGGGGGATGTAAACCAGCTATAGCTCTAACATTTCCTTTGATCTCAGTTGCCACTCGGTTAGAGATAAAAACAAGTGTTGCCTCCGTAATGTGCCTTTCCCTACCCAAATCCCTTTGCTGTTAAATCTGGAGGAAAATTCCCTCTTCTACTTGGGTCCCAGAGGATGCCCTGGAAAGCTGTCCCAGCGGCACACTTGGGCTGTTCTGTATTAATAACATGCCACAAACCCACTCGGTGCCTGGCGATGTTTCTAGGGAAACATCTTTCCACCAAGAGCCGTGTGGCTTGGGTGGGACAAGGGAGGGAGGAGGATCCAGAAATAGCCGGGTTTGACTGCACAACTGCATTGCTCAGCGCCCAGAAGCGGAATCAGTGTTCCATTCCCCAAGGACTGGAAAGAGCAGTGGGGGTGCAGGAGGGGGAGAAGGAGGGCCATCCATCCACAGCCCCTGGTGACACAGCACCCCACTCTGGGACGAGGGTTCCTAGCAAAGGTCCTACCTCAGTGCGGAGCAGGGCTGAATGCACGGCTGGGAAGTGAAGGCGGAGAAAACATGAAGGGGAGGACAGTCGATTGTGTCTAAACTGTGACAGGATTCCTAATGTCACTTCATGTCAGTGTCAGCCAGACAGACTTGGGTAATGTTGACTCTCAAACACCAAAGAGAAGGTTTTATTTATTAATGCAGCACGTGAAATGCTTGACAGATGCCGTGCTGAGCTGAGCGAGGTAGGGCCCGAAGGCAGTGGGCCTGGTTCTGGTTCCCACCCTGGCTGAGGGGGCAGGCTCTGGGGAGCTGTGCTCACGGGGCACCTTGGAGGTCAGAGGTCGACAGAGCAGAGCACTGGGCAGGGAGGGTGGCTGGGGAAAAGGTTTGGAGAAGGGGCTTGCGGGAGGGGGCTGAGCTCAGGTTTGCATGTGAGTTTGTGACATCTAGTCAAGGCAGACGTGTCCCCCAGGTGACAAGGATGTGGATCCAGGGCACACGAGGGAACTGGGTTGGAGACACAGGCTTGGGGAACTCAGAGAGGTCAATACCCAAAGCATGCAGGAAGGGAGCTGAGGGAAGCGGACAGAACCAGGCATCTGGGGGGCGGGAAGAAGATTAGGAACCCGGAAAGCCGCTCCAGAAGGAGCGACCAGAGAGGCAGATGGAGAGCAGGAGAGAATGATGCTGTGGAGTCCAAGGGAAAAAGAGGAAAATAATAGGAACCACTCTGTGGGCGTGAACGTGTTCCATAACCATGGGTATGAGTAACTCACATCATCTTCCTTTTTTTGATTTAATTAAATGTGGTCTGAGCCCACTTTGCAGGGGTTGGTGAGAAAGTCCATCTCAGTCACTGCAGGGAGCGGGGGATCCCTCTTTTTCGGCTTCATAAGAATCCTGAGCCTCACAGGAGGGGCCTGGCCCTTAGTCCAGGGCGGGTACCACCGACACCTATGTCCTCCCAACACATGGTGACGGTTGCTGCTGGTTCTCCGCAGACACGCGGGTCGGCATTTCTCTGTGTGACCAGAAACACTTCAGCTTCATCATGAGACCCTCTCTCTGGCCATGAGGCCTCCTTGCTTCAATTTCCCAGATAACCACCTCAGCCTTCCCCCTGCGGGGACTCTGTGTGCAGATGAGGGGTTCCCGCCACCCAAGCGGACTCCCGAACCCTTACCCCCACGCGGCTAGGGAAACCAACCTTCCTCCAGGCTGGCCACTCCCGCCCTTCACCTCAAAGCCACAATCTCCATCCCTCCCCTTGGGGATAATCTGGCTAAGTCCCCTCTTCCTTGGCCTGAAACTCCAAAGCTTTTAGGACAGAGGAATACAGAGAGGGGACAGAGAATTCTTAGCCACATAAAAATGCACTTCTTGCCTTTCCCCTAGGGGTGGAAGTTGGAAAAAGAGATACTTTATTCTTCCTCGACGAGCCCGCAGCAGCAAAACAAAGACAAGACAGCATTTGTTTTTATTTTCATGAATAACTTTTAATAACTGTGGCACCAGTATTTATCCAGCCCTTCCCATGGGCCATGGGAGCTGAAGAAGAGGGTGTCAGTCACTGGGGCAGGTGCAGGATGGCAGGGAGTTGGAGAATAAAGGAAAATAAAGAAATGGGGCAGCTGGGTGGCTCAGTTGGTTAAGTGTCTGACTCTTGATTTCAGCTCAAGTAAATAAATATTTTTTAAAAATCAGGAAATGGACACTATGGGGAAGCTATACTTTCAAAAACATTTGATTTTTTTCTAAAAACCACTTCGAAGGAACTGGCATGGATACTAGTCACCCTCAAGTAGGAAGGCATATTATTTTTTTAATTTATATTTATTTTGAGAGAGAAAGGACAAGAGCAGGGGAGGGGCAGAGAGAGAGAGAGAGAGAGAGAGAGAGAGAATCCCAAGCAGACTCTGTGCTGTCAGCACAGAACCCAACTCAGGGCTTGAACTCATCAACCGTGAGATCATGACCTGATCCGAGATCAAGAGTAGGATGCTCAACCGACTGAGCCACCCAGGGGCCCCGGGCAGGCATATTGTTGTCCGTGTGTCAGGGAAGGTAGATTTAGTGACCACAGCGTGCACACACGTCAGGCAGTCTCTGGTATCTTCCCCCGCTGGAAGCACAGACAGCTGGGTGGGTGGATGGTTTGAGGGCTTACAGTTCCTTTAATCCTAAAGCCAATGCCATTCTTTTCTTCCCTTTGTCTGTCTGTCTGTCCGACTGCACGCCCAGTTGTGCTGTACTCGGTGCAGATCTTTACCGGAAATGTTCCTGGGGCAGGGACGGACGCTAAAGTCTACATCACCATCTATGGAGATCTGGGGGACACTGGGGAGCGGTACCTTGGCAAGTCAGAGAACCGCACCAACAAGTTCGAGAAAGGAACGGTATGCAGGGCACACAGAGTTTTTACCCCCTTCCCTTCCCCTCCTGGGTCCAGGTGTCTGGGGGCCAGCTCTTGGTCCCTGAAGCTGTCTGTGAACCTTGTGGGGTGTCAAGCTCCCTCATGTGGGCGGTTGGCCTTGCACTTCTCCCTGCAGAGCAGCTGGTCCCCTCTCTGAGCCTGTGCATGGGCCCTGGGCCCTGCATCTGGGGTGGAGGGTAGACCAGAGGGTAGGGTTTGGGCAACTGGGAAGCCTGTTTGAGTTGGCTGTACTGGGGCGGGGCGGGGGGGGGGGGATGCTGGTCATCATCAGAAAATCCAGCTCACTATGGGCGGATGATGAGCATGGGGGTGAACATCAGAGTGGCGGGGGCTGGAGGCCTGCCTCTCCTGTCAGCTCCTTATCTGGTTGAACCTGTGTGGACTTGGTTTCTCCATCTGTAAAATGAGGAGCCCGATGTGAATCAGCTGAGCTGTGTTGTGCAGAGCTCTGGGCAGAACTGAGGCCCATGGGAGCCACGGAGGGATTAGAGGAGCAGACAAGTACCCCGCTCCCCCAGCTAAGGTCCGCTTTGACCTGAACTATCTATGGGAGTGCCAAGAAAGTGCTCTATTAGGCAGAGGGCTCTGACCTGCTGGGGTTTTAGGAAAAGGAAGACCTCTGTCCCAGTTTCTCTTCTCAGCCCCTCGACTTCCCTCCTCTCCCCATGGTAGCTCTGCTCTCTCCCAGGCCCTTTCTGCCTTACCCCCTTCACACAGCCTCAGCCTCTTTGCCTTCACTCCATTCACCTAAATCTGCCAGAACTCCCCACAGACCAGGCTGTAGCTGCAAGGTGATCAGAGCAAGGTAACCCGATCTGTGGTCTTGCCTTTGGCTATGCACGTGCAGGGGTTTCCTGTACTGAGCAGTGGGTGTTTAGTAGGGGTCTGTTTAAGCCTGACTCTCAGCCAGGCATGATCCTTGGCACTGAAACGTTTCCTGCTTGTGAGGAGGAAATGAGCTCTGGAGCAGGGATAGCAGGTGTCGTCTAAACGGGTCTGCGGCCATCTGGTGACCCCATGGGCCCCGCCATCTGGAAGGAGTCCAGCCTTGGCCTCAAGGTCCCGGGGAAGTCAGGCCCTGGTGCTCCCATCCATTTGTTCCATCATCCGGATAGGAACCATTGACTTTTAGCTTTGGTTTACTGCTTTGGAAGTGGGAGTAGCAGTATGATAGCTACTTAGACCCCTGGGCTGAAAAACAGGACAAGAGATGTAAGAACACTT
The DNA here is from genome assembly GCF_022837055.1 of Prionailurus viverrinus. Lineage (NCBI taxonomy): Eukaryota > Metazoa > Chordata > Mammalia > Carnivora > Felidae > Prionailurus > Prionailurus viverrinus. The sequence goes on along the minus strand of NC_062572.1, from coordinate 68,070,175 downwards.
TGTATCAGGGAGAAATAATTTCACACACACACACACACACACACACACACACACACACGAGATATAATGGTTTGCTGCACCGGTAAGGTAGCTAATAGGAGGCCTATCCATTTCGGGGAAAAATGGAATACAGAGAGGTACACTTAAGTGGCTCACGCGATGTCCCGGACTCTATACTGGGGACAAGCTCTGTCACCTATGCTGTTGTGGGATGTGGCAGTGCCATTCAGCAGTCAGCCCTGTGGCTGGGGCCAGATCACCCACGTTCACATCCTGGCTCTGACACTGACTAGCCCTGTGGTCTTTGGCAAGTTTCTTCGCATCTCTGTGCCTCAGTTTCTTCCACCGTAAAGTAGGTTCACTGAGTTAGAAACTCTGAGGTGCCTAGCTCTTCATCAGTGCTGAGGATTGGGGAGCTCACCTTCGGCTGCCTTCGCTGATGCCCGGAGCCAGCATCTGGTGATTGCACTGTAAGACAGCAATGTGCAGAGCTGACAGGTAGATGTTGGTTTGTGGCCACACCCACGGAGCCGGGCACAGAAGAGGCACCATACATACTCATAAATGAATGAACTTATAAATGAAGGTGATGCAGTCCATTCCACCTGGATTCAGAGTCAGATTTTTTTTCTCTCTAGGCAATTGTTATGTCACGAGAAAACCTTTGTCCCGTTCTACACCACTTCTTCCCTTTCCTTCCCGCCAGTTATGATGTCCTATCAAGGGAACTGGAGCTACTTCTGGCTTAGTCACGGATGATTTACGTGACTTTAAGTTCACTGCTGAGCATCTAGCAGCTTCCATTTCTCTAATTATCTCCTCCAGAATATAGAAGTCCCCCTTGACACCCTCCCCCACTCAGCATCCCCCCACCCACATCTAGTCCAAAGCCAGGTCTTGGAGAGTCTCCCTTCCACACGGCTCCCAGACCAGCCCTGTCAGCTCCTTAGCCCTTTCTCAGCTTACCTGGCTTCCTGAACCACCCTGGCTGCCTGCCGCACCTCCTCATGTCACCTAGCCAAAGGTGACAGTCACTCAGCCGGCCAAGGGCCCTCCGCTGATCCCCAGATCTGGCCTGGGCCCTTTGTAGGATTCACAACCTTTCATGGCCCACCAGCCAGCCTGTATGGAGTGTCCACAGCAGAATACCCCACGCTCTCTCCTGTTTCCAGACCTTTCTGGGCATCTTCTCTGCATCCATGTACGTGTGCCCATAGAAAATCCATATATATATATATATATATATATATATATATGTATATATATATATATATATATGACATCATTCCTATACGAATGCTTCTTCAGCCTGCCTTTGGCGTGCAACCTCCCTATGTCAGGATATTCGAGTGTAGATGAAGCTGGCTCATTCTTCGGAACCACCACACATGTGACATTCTGCACACAATATCACCATGGTTATTTAGCCGTTCCCCAAGCACTGGACACCAGATGGCTCCCAGTTTTCCACTGTAAAAATTACCCTGCAATAAGCATCCTTGTGCACACATAAAGTTGTCCCCTCCTGAGGACAGAAGGAAAGAGGTGGAATCGCTGTGTCATAGGCTGTGCCTGTTTTTGCTCCGGTGATCTCAGCCAGGTAGCAGAGCCCTGCAGCCTGCAGGGTCAGCCGCGCACTGCCCACCTGCAGTTTCCTCTGCCTGCAGTCACCTGCTGTGGTGCCAGAAAGGCCTGGCCCCCACCCTTAGCTTAATGCCACCTCCTGGAGAGTCTTCCCAGCCCTGCCTCTAGCCCCCAGGCAGGTGGCTGCTCCTCACCCATGGGCTGTGATTATCCACCTGGCCCTCTCCCTCTCTGGGCCGTGAGGTCCCAAGGAGGGGCAGACGCTGCCTATCGGATTTATCTCTGGGTTCCCAGCACTCAGCAGTGACTCAGCACATCTTCCACCTTCTGGAAGAAAAACACTGTAGCTCAGGGTCACCGGCCTCTCCTGCCCTGCTTCACAGTCCTGCCAGCCACATTCAGCCTGTGTTTTTGACCATACCTCACTCAGGGCCTGGATCTCCACATCTCACTGAGCAACCCCCAAAGAGTCCAAGCGCCCAGGAGTGTAAGGACACTTTATGGAAGGGGTAATCGGACCCAGAGGGCCTTACATCACACCCCACATAAAACCACCTGCACCACAGCTGCTGTCCCTGAGCCCTCAGCCTGACCTCCCCCAGCTCTGCCTCTCTTCTGGGCCTGGTCCAGCAGCAACTCGGACTGCCTCCCAGCTTCCCCCTGGGCGTTTTGAGCCCCTCCCCGTTACTCCCTCCTGCCTCCCACCTGAACTCGTGCTGATACTCAACATAAGCGAGGACATCCAGGTGCCAGGGCCAGGCTGAGCGCCCTCGTCTGGCCCACTCCTGCCTGCGTTCCATCCTCCAAGCATCCACAAGGCTTATCCCAGGAGGAACAGGACTGCAAAACAGGGCAGCTGTGGAAGTGAGGGAGGCCTCAGAATACCAAACGCTCAGTGGTAGGGACTTGGGCCTGGAGGGTTTCCATCTAGGAAGGTCTGTTCAGCCCCACAACTGCGGGGTATGGAAGGTACTGGATGGTCGGGGTTGGAGTGGGTGCAGGTGGGGCACACCCCCACCCGAGTCCCCACACCTGGACTCCGCAGGCCGACACCTTCATCATCGAGGCCGCTGACCTGGGTGTCATCTACAAGATCAAGCTCCGCCACGACAACACCAAGTGGTGCGCAGACTGGTATGTGGAGAAGGTGGAGATCTGGAATGACACCAATGAGGACGAGTTCCTGTTCCTGTGCGGGCGCTGGCTGTCCCTAAAGAAGGAAGACGGGAGGCTCGAGAGGCTCTTTTATGAGAAGGTGTGGGAAAGGCGGTGTGGGGTGGGGGGACTTGGCTCAGCCGTACCTCGTACTGTGGCAGAAGGGGCCGGAGCCATAATGGGGACTGGGTCATGCTCCTGGGCAGGAGTACACTGGGGACCGAAGCAGCAACTGTAGCAGCCCGGCTGACTTCTGGGAGATCGCCCTGAGCTCCAAGATGGACGACATCGACATTGCCACAGTGACAGGGCCCATGGCTGACTACGTGCAGGAGGGCCCAGGTAGGCCGAGCCGGGGGCTCAGCAGAGGGGCGGCAGGCACCGGGACGTGTGTTCAAGATGTTCTTGGACAGGCCATGCATTAGCCCCACCATCATGTGACTTCTACCTAGCGCTTTGTAATTCACACCGAGTTTTCCATCCCCACAACAGCCAACAGGGGCAGCCATCAGCCCTGTTGCCGATGGAGAAACGAAGGCTAAGAGTAGTCAGGGTGATGATACCCTTAATCCACTGACCCACTACCAGGAGTCTATCACCGTGAACTCTGCCCTCACCCAGACTCTCAGGATGTAGATTCAGCCCCATGGGCCTGGGACAGTTCTCTCCAGACCCACACAGCAGCAGTCGGAACACTTTGCATGTCAGGAGAGCATCACACAGAGGACTTCAGCCGTGTAGACTTAAGGCACAGTGTGATGTGGTCAGACAGAGGAAGAATTTCTAAGATGGCTTTAGGGGGATTTAAGTTCCATTTCTGGTTTAGACAATAATATATGTGACCTTAGACAGTCACTCTTTTGGCCTCAGTTTTCCCCTCCTCCATAAAGTGATGCTGTAATGCCCTGACAAGCTCATTGTTCCAACCAGAGTTTTGAGAAAAAGTAGTTCTGTGTTTGTCTATTGGACATTTAAAGGCACTGCCTATCTGTTCAGCTCTCTTAAGTATAGAGCATGACAACCACTGTATTCCTCCCCAGGAGACAATGTGTGTGTGCGGCGGGGGGCAGGGAGGGGCCTCTGGGGCTGGCCAGAGTGCGTCAATCATTTTCTATTCTACCCTCTCACTATGTGAATAAATGACAGGACCCACAAGAAGTATTTCTCCTGAATTAAGCACTATGATAAACTGTGAAAGGCCAAGGGGATCCTCCTATAAAGGTGAAATAAGGCCACTGGCAGGTGCAGAAAACAGTACTGGTAATTCCAGCCAAGAAGGTCTAGTTTGGAAACTTTCAAAGAGATACAAATTACATAACCTGTAACCATATAACCTCTAACCTATACCAGAGCATTGTCTCTCAAGATATTCCCAGAGAAGGGTTTCCAACTTGTATCAGTTAGTAACTGCAAGTGACATAGACAAGATAGTAGCTTAAACAAATGAGGGATTTTCCTTTTTTCACACATAAAAGTGCACATATAGGCAACGAGACAGGCACAGCAGTTCCAATAAAGTCAGTGACTTCCTTCCTAAAGACTGCCCATGGTTCCAAGATGACTGCTGGAGTTCCAGCCATCACACCCACATTCCAAGCAGAATGAATGCAAGGATAAGGGGTAAAAGGGTGCTCCTCCCAGCTAAGTCAGAAAGTTCCCCCAGAAACCCGCCCAATAATATCTGGTTGCATTTTATGACCACCCCTAACTGCAAGGAGAATGGGTACTCATTGGGCAACTAGAACTCTATGCTGCACTACCTGAGCAAGTTTTCCTGCAGGTTAATCTAGTCTGTTTTGGAAATGGGGCTGCCTTCTAGAACTTTCATTTACCATGCTACACATATAATGCTATTTTATTTTTCTTCCCCAAATTCCTACTTTCTGTGAGGCCTTGTTTTTAACAACCTTATTTTTGCTGACTGAGGTAAGCTTTTCAGGCATCTAACCCCTGTACCTGGTGAAAGGTTATTTTCTTACCCTACTTCACAAGGGAGTGCTGGGCACAACTGAGATAATTGGTCAATGGGGCTTTCCAGAAGTGTCAAGGATGCTCTTTTAGGATGATCTTTGCGTGGGAGATACCGATCTCTCATCCCCTGGAGAGTAGACCTCATCATAGATAATTCACCAGTCTAGAAAGCTCTGGTGCACTTTGCTCTCCAAAAGTCATTTCCAAATCTGTGAGCCCACCCCGAGTCCACCTGGCCCATTTTGAGGCTGGGCCCCCTGATCTCTTGCAGTGATTCCATACTACGTGTCAGTCACCACCGGGAAACACAAGGACGCAGCCACCGACAGCCGGGCCTTTGTCCTCCTCATCGGGGAGGATGATGAACGCAGTAACCGCATCTGGCTGGACTTCCCCCGGGGGAAGAAGGGCTTCAGCTGTGGCTCTGTGGAGGAGTTCTATGTTGCTGGCTTGGATGTGGGCATCATCAAGAAAATAGAGGTGCTGGTCCCGGGGTCCTGGGATGGTGCCCACACCGAGGGAAGGAAGGAGCCAACCAGTACGTAGTGGGAGGGAGTATGGAGGGCAGGCCGAGCAACCAACCTGGAGCTCCACCTCAGAGCAGGTAGTCGGGGAAGGTCCCCTGGCCTCTGCCATCAGCTGGCTAGGTGACCTGGAATGAGTCACCACCCAGCCAGGTCTTTTTCCACCCACCCAGTGGGGAAGCCTGATGTATTAGTTTTCTATTACCGGGTAACAAATTCCCGTGAACTTAGCAGAAGAACACGCAGATGTATTATTTCCCCGTTTCCCAGGCCAGGAGTCCACATGCGAGTTAGCTGGGCCTCTTTCCAACATCTCATTGGGCTTGAATCAAGTTGCTGCTGGGGCCGTGGTCTCGTCTGAGGCTCAGGGTCCTCTTCCAAGGTCATTGGCGGAATCCACTCCTGGCAGCTGTAGGACCGAGGCCGCCAGTTCCCAGAGGCCGTGTGTGTCCCTGCCACGTGACCTTCTCCAAAACATGGCAGTTTATTTTTTCAAGGCCAATAAGACACAATCTCTTCTGCTTCAGATCTCTCTAACTTCTCCCATCTCTGACATCAGGACCCTTTTCTAAAGGGCTTGCCTGACTAGGTCAGGCTCACCCAGAATAATCTTGGATTAACTCAAAATCATCTGATGAGGGGCCTTTATTTTATCTGCAAATTCTTCACCTTCGTGGGAAAGACCTGGGTCAGTGCGTGCAGAGCACATTGGGAGGAAGCACCGAGGAAGGAGGGTGCAGAATGGGGAAGGGGATGCTGAGTGGTGAGGGCTTCCTTCCCAGACCCTCATGGCCCTGGCCTGTCCCCTCCCAGCTGGGCCATGACGGGGCCTCCCCGGAGAGCTGCTGGCTGGTGGAGGAGCTGTGTTTGGCCGTGCCCACGCAGGGCACCAAGTACACATTGCGGTGCAACTGCTGGCTTGCCAAGGACCGAGGCGATGGTGTCACCTCCCGTGTCTTCGACCTCCTGGATGCCATGGTGGTGAACATTGGGGTGAAGGTATAAGGGGGACCTGCGTGTACATATTGCGTGGCAAGGGCAGTGCATGTTGGGGTCGGAGAGCAGAAGGGGAGACAGAAGTGAAGGAAGAAGGAGACTCGTGCTGGGGCACCGGCAGGGGCTGCAGCCTGGTATACTAGCCACATTCGCTTTGCTCAGGTCTCTTTGGGTCTGCTGCTGGGTTACCTTGGGCAAGACGTCTGGCCTCTCTGGGCCTTGGTCTTCTCATACAGTACATGGAAGTAACACTTCCCATCTTGTTCCACGTGAGACCTCGATGAGCATGAATGAGATCATGAATAGTCCACGAAGAACTTCGCAAGCTCTGCATAGATGTGCGGAGTCATTTTTTTCTGAAGGCTCCCTCAACCCCCAAAGGCAGGGGTGGGAAAAGATAGCATTTGGGATGCTGTGCACTTCGGGATCTTGCAGTGCAGTTAGAGCTGCTTGCACGGGACCCTCTTTAAGTGGAAAAGGCTGGAAGGCAGGAGCTCTGAGCTCCTGTCCAGGCCCCACCTCTAAGTGGCCAAATGACTGGAACAAGTTGTGTAAACTCACAAGTTGGTGCTGGGCAAGAGTCGGGGTGCCTGAGTGCTGGTGCCCAAGGATACGTGGCCCGTTGGTGGCTCAGAGGGCTCGGTTCACGTGCCCGTACAGGCTTCTCCTTCTCCCCAAAAAGCTGTGGCATCAACAGGAAGCTCCAGCCCTCATCTCTGTTCCCAAATCCAAACCAACGAGCTACTAGATTTAGGTCAGAAGGTGTCCCACAAAGATAAAAAGAAATCACCCTAGACCTGAGGGTGCCCTGCTTATTTCTATATGGAAACAGAAGGAAGGGCTGAGTTTGGGGCTTTGAAAACCTGGACAGGCAGGAGGGTGGATGCCTGCCCCTCGCCTGGTTGAGAGCCAGAAAGCAGAACCTTCTACAGCACAGATATCCTCCCCTCCCTTCCCCAGACATCTCCATCTGTGGCCAGACGGATGGTGTGGGTGAGCACACAGTTCATCCAGGGACCTCCATCCTGACCCAGTTCCCAGCATGCGCGTGGGTGTGAGTGTGTCTGTGTGTGTGTGCTGCCCCCCCTCCTGGCACACACATGCACACCCCACTCAGTGCAGCCGCGTCTCCCCCTGAGCCCTTTAGTCTGTGGAAATGTAGACCCACGCCCTATTATTCATGTGACAAAAGAACACAGGTTTATCACTTTGCAAAGCACCATAGGGTTCTTTGGACTGGCCATCTCCCCAGGAGATATTGGACCAGAATGATAAAAGCCCTGTTTCTGTGTCTCTTTCTGGAAACAACCTCTTACCTAAAAAGAGATGTGTGCGTGTAAAGGAGAAAGAAGTGGGCCCAGAGAACACAAGAGTCCAGAGGGACCAGCCTTAAGGGGCCAGTCTCCATACAGTCGCCAAAGCACTCATTTTGATCTATTTTTCATGCCTGTCTGACTAAAAGCAAAAAGTGCCAGGCTCCTGCCTTCATTCCCAATAGCTCCGCCTGCCACCACGATGCCCCTGTTAAGGTCTGAGAGGATTTTCCTGGTAACGCAAGAGGCTCTTCAATCATGTCCTCAGCAAACAAGTGCTAAACTTGTCCTCTGGGCCAGGCCTGCAAATGCCACTTCTGACCTTAGAGCATCATGGTAAAGATTCTAGTTACTGCATGCAAAGCACCCAGCACTCAACAGGCACAATGTCAGGGGCATTATCACTGTGACAAATAACTTGGGCTCTGAGTTGGAGGGCGTCTGGGTAGTGGGGACCAGGCACCTACACAGGTGATATTGCCGTGTGGCAGCCACAAGGGGAAGGGAAGGGCCAGACGTGTTCAGAGGAGACAGGTCGGCCCGGCACTTCCCTGGCCATGTGTGCAAACTTCTCCCGAGCTTATGCTGGTCCTTGGGCACCTGGCAAGAGGGAATGGAGTAAGAAGCCAGGACCAGAGGACGCCAGAGAGGCGGTGAAGGTGGCCACCCTTGCCACAAAGCTGCTTCTTGGAGGAAGAGCCCAGCGAGGGCAGCATCTAGGAAAGAGAAGGCTGCTCCCTCCCCCTCCAGTGAGCACACGCAAAAGGAATACATTCTCTCTGGAGCAAACCTCAGGCAAAAGGGCAAAATCCCAACTTGAGCAAATCGTGGAATCGGTGGTTGTCCTACCTCCCAAGTGAATGGAGCCAGAGCTCCTTCAACAGTAACGGCTCATGAAGGCTCAGGATGTGCGCTGGCCGCACAGGAAGCAGGGATGGACCCGGAATTGCTGCTTCCGGGCCCATAGCACACGGAAGGCTGGACACGGGCCCAGGTTTACCTGTCTGCGGCTCTCACAGTTCTGCGAAATGTTTATCCCTTTTTCTCAGTGGAGGAAGCAGAGGCTGGCCAGGCTGGAGTGTCTGCCCAAGTTCAACAGCTGGCAGGTGGCAGACTGGGGATGCAGATGGCACGCTGGGTAGCTCCAGAAGCCGCTGTCCCGCCATCACGTGCTGCTCAACTGCATGGGCTTGAGCTGGGATTTGATTGACAAAGAGATCGGTGAATGCTGGGGCTTTCAGTCATGCTTCTGTGCACACATGTCCTCTGTCAGAAACTGAACTCCTCTCTAGCACCAAACTGGACACAGCTGAGGACATAGAGTAACAAGGCCTGACTCTTGTTCTCCAGGTGATAGCGATTGATCAGGGGCAGGATTCTTTTCAGAGCCATAGAGCTGGCAGCTTGCTCTGCCCTGGAGAGAATGAGGCAAGCCGGTGGGGTTGGTGGGTGAAGCCCAGGGTCAGGTTCCGCATCCCTCTCCCTGCAGGTGCTCTATGAGATGACAGTGTGGACGGGTGATGTGGTTGGCGGTGGCACAGACTCCAACATCTTTATGACCCTCTATGGCATCAATGGCAGCACAGAGGAAGTGCAGCTGGACAAAAAGAAGGCCAGGTATCCAGAGGTGGCCTCTGCCTCTTGCTGCTGCACGCATCCAATCCCCCAGCCTCCAGTCCTACCCTGCCTCCCTCACTCTCCCCTCATGCCTTAGGGACTTCCATGTGATTCCTCCCTCCCAGAATGCCCTTCATCCATTCTCATCTGTCTCAGGACCTTTCTCTTCCAGGGGCCAGCTCAAATCTACCTCCTCCAGGAAGTCTTCTTTGATCACCTCAGCCCCACAGTCCATCCATTCGTCCCTTCCTGCCTTCCTGCCCTCCTGCCTTCCATTCATCCATCACTTAGAAATGTTTATTGTAAAGCCTATATATTTATTAGTTGATAGCACTGTATCCTGTGAATCTCCTGCTTTCATTCACTGGATGGTGGTGATGTAAGATTTAAGATTAGGGGAAAGCTGAGTGAAGAGAACACAGAAACTCAGTTCTATTTTTGCAACCTTCCTACACATCTAAAATGATTGCAAAATAAAAAGCTAAAAGAATTTTTTAAATAGTAAAAAATGATTGAACCCCTAGTATCCATCAGGCACTGTCTTAGACACTGGAGACGGAGTACAACCAGGAAAAGAAGATCCCCAAGTTCACAAGGCTTAATACCTGAGGGAACCATAGCAAGAGCACGAACACTGTTGTGGCCTTATTGTGTGCCATGAGTTTTTCTAAGCCTTTGAATGTATTGGCACACCTTGCCCTCCCTACAATTCTATGAGGACCATTATCATCATCCCTGTTTTATAGGTGAGGACACTGAGGCACAACAAGGTGAAGTCACACTGTCGAAGGCCACATGGCCGGTACACTGTGGCACTGGGAACTGCACCCGTCCCTAGTCTTAAGCATTAGGTTCTATTGCCTCTTAAGTGAGTGGTAAGGATGATGATAGTGGACCTCCCATAGCCCTTACTGTCTGCACCTTTTATCGAATCCCTGACTCAGTCCTGGGTTTGGGATGGTTTTCTGTGTTCAGCTGTTGTCCGCCAAGCCATCCCTGGCCTCTGATGTGTTGAGCAGCAGAGGGGAGAGGGGGGAGACCCAGAGCCCAAGCAGGCAGTCCTGGACAAGTCTCGACCACCGTAGGCAGTGGTCTGGCTGCCTGGGATGGTTGCCACAGAGCTGTGGGCCAGAGATCTGCTATCTTACATGCTGTCTGTTTGGATGTTCATGCTCTTTCAGTCCTCACTTCTATACTCTGACCCTTACTTCCATCCCAACCTCAAAGTCCTATGGTTGCTGTTTTTTTTAATTAATCATCCCATGTCACTGTCCCACCTTATTTTTCAGACGGAGAGATAGACACCTTTCTGGTAGTACTTAAACTCCAAAAGTGTTGCTCAAAAGCCACATTATAAGTATAGCCATATCATAAATGATTTGAGGCACCTTGTTACTTAAAGGATTTTGTTTTTCTGAATAAAGACCTGCTGTTTGTGATGAGAGCCATCGCTGGTTTGCAAGCTCAAATTAAACTTTATCTCATTTGCAAGTGGCTCTGTTTGACCCATGCCTTGTTCTGGGTGTCCACATCTTGACTCAGGGACTTGGACAGTAAGACTCATTTGTGCTTGTGACATGTGCTGCAAGGAGATGCTTCCTCCAAGTAATGGTGTGCAACCAGATAGGAGGGAGAAACATGCACACATACACAGAGAAGGGCTTATGTGGGTTTGCCTGCTGCAATTGCCCTGTTGTCAATGCTGTTATACCCAGAGGCCAAAGTTGATAGCCATGCACTCACCCCACTCCCCAGCTGAAGCCCCAACTTCTTATCTTGCCACTTTGGGGGAGGCTGTTGTGGTAAACTAATTCACACTGAGATGCTGGTGAATTAATGTGGCATCCAAAAGAGGGGTCATCCTCAAAAGGTAATGTGAAAACTAAGGAATGAGTCCCTAATGGTGGAATTGGAGTCAATTGATGTCCAGTGGGCATAGGTGCTATTTTTAGACAAAGGTATGTGAGGTTTTTTTTTAGGGAAGTAAGTGCCTGTAAGGAATCATTCCTAGGTCTAGTAGAGAACTCATGTCCTGGGAGATTCCTTGGTCTGGAAACAAAGGGAATTCAGAGTTCTGTTGGGTCTGACCAACAGAATGGCCCCATGGCTTTCACTAGCCCTCAGTGCAAAGAAGAGGAGGAGCTGAGCTCAAGGGAATGCTAGGGTTCTAGCTGCCACTTCAGGAGGCAGTTAGGAACTATTTGACCAGTGACCATGGCCAGGGTGGTGATAAGCTTGTAAGTTTCGAGTCTTCCTTCCATATCTTTATCATTTGGAACTCACACTGCCTGGTTAGCATTAAAACTCTGAGAATGGAAAGAGCCCATCTTTGGGGACTTCAGGGGCAGAGGAGTCATTGGTGAGGCTGAGTCCTTCTCTCAGTTGGGCTTGGAGACAAGTCTCAGGGGACAGAAGAGGAATGCAGGCTGCCTTCGAGAGCACCCAGGTCAGGCAGTTGGAAAGTCCCAGGCCCGCCGCTGGGTGACCCCTCCGGACACATCACCTTCAACTTGGAGGTCACAATTTAAGAGGGCATTGGCAGATTTGAACAGGTACTCAGCCTGATTCTGGCATTTGAGAATGATAAATATTTAAAATCTGTTTGAGGTTTCTTTGGCTTTGGTCTGCACTCAAACCTCTGCAATCATACTCACGCAACATGGATGCAGGCAGGTGGGTGCAGCTCCCTGTTGCCACCTTCTGTCTCATGGGGGCGTGTGCCGTGTTCACTTTTATCTCAGTGGTCCTGAGGAGGGATCTGAGGGGCCAGGGGCTGTTGGCTTTGCCTTTTACCCCCCCAGGCACGTGAGCACCCGTGGACACTGACACCACCACCAAGGCAGTCGTCCTGCTACTCGCCGCTCCTTGGAGCTCCCCCTGTGCAGATCGTCTGCCCCCCTTTAGGCCCCAAAGTGCTCCTTCCATGCCTCTTGGGCTTGTGACAAAAATTTACTGCAAATCTAGTGGCTTAAAACAACAGGAACATATTCTCTTACGTTTCCTGAGACCAGGAGTCTGAAATCAGTGTCATTTGGCAGAAATCAAGCCCAGCTTCACCCCCTTCAAGGCCTCCGGGGGAGAATCCTTTCCTTGCCTCTTTCAGCTTCTGGAAACTGCCAGACTTCTTTGGCTTGTGGCCGCATCTCTTCAGTCTTCAAGGCCAGCATCTGTCCAGTCTCTCCCTCCCCATCTTCACATCATCTCCTCCTCTGCGGATGTGTCAAATCTCTCTTTGCCTCCCTCTTACGAAGACACTCGGGACTGCGTTAAGGACCGCCCTTGGGTATTTGTCAGCCTACCACAAGGGCCATGACCCACAGAGCATGGATCTGAAAACCCTGTCATGTAAGGAATAGTCAAAATTTCCAGGGACATTTAATTCCCAAAAGAATTTTATTTTGAAACATATATGGGTGGGGATACATCTCCTTCGATGACCTGTATACTTTAATGACTTCATGCCACTTTGGCACAGATTGATCAGAGAATATAGTTGTATTTATCTGTATCCAGTCATCCGTTCACATATGCATAACAAATGTGGCATATATAACATACATTTGTACCTAAATCGTAAATACTTACAGAACAAAACCTATGCAGCCACTCCCTAGGCAAGGAATTGAACACGTCCAGGTCACGCTACCCCCTCCCCCCATCCCTAGAGGTAACCGTTATGTTGGTTTTGAAGGTACTTTTTTGCTTTCTTTCCACATTTTACCCCTACCCTGTGCATGCCTCCCTAAACAATCAGCTTCCATTTCGTCTGGATCTCTGGGTTACGGAAGTGAATCAGGCTGCAGGCATTTTATGTGTTATTTCTTTCCTCAACGTTAGGCTTTTCAGATTTCTCTGAGCTGCTGAGTGTGGCTGTGATGTATTTGCTCGTCTTCACTGCTGCCTAGTATTCTATTGACGGAGGCCTGGAGAAGAGAGGCCAGATGGCCTGTTGCAAGGGACCGGGGAGGGAAGTTGAGGCACCAGGTGTGGCCGAGCTGTTGCCAATGAAACAATGAGCTCAGGTGGGCAGAGCTGGGGCCAGTGAGGGGAGGCCCAACTCAGTGTAAACAGAACATATCAGGAGTTGGTGACCGCCATCCAGAGAGAGAAAGAGCTGCCCCAGGCTGATGCAGGGCCCATCACTGGAGGTGACAGGGGCATGAACTAACCCTAACCCTAACCCTATTGGTGTGGAGAGCCCAGCCTGGAAGCAACTTGGTCTAGCGTGAAGCTGCGGCTGAGGCTTGACCCTGGCAGTTCCTGGGAGCCCCGGCCACGTCTCTTGAGATGCACAAAGGCAGCCTGCCTAAGCAGCTGCCCCCAGCAAGGCTGGTTTTGGACCCCACACCCTTCTTCCCTGTCTTCCAGCCAGTCCCTCCCCAGGCCCCCTACCCACACACCTTCCCTAGCTTCTTAGCAGTGTCTCAAATTCTTCCATTAACTAATTGCTTTTCTAGACAAAAGCTCTGGTCCTGGTTAGCTCTCCGGCTGTTCTAAGTCACAGACACCAGTGAGTGGCTGGGTGCCAGGCCCTTTCCCAAGATGGACGGCCCTTGCAATGGGGTAGGGAACAGAAGGAAACCAGAATAGGAAGGGATTGAGGGGAGGCCAAGGTTGCAGTCCCCGAACTCCGCCTCTTTAGCTGCTGAGTAGAGGCTCCTTGGAGCAGATGAGCAGGGTACATTCTGGGCCACTGGGGCGGCCCTGTCCTCCTGCGCCAGAAACAAGGGGGACCTGGGTCAGAGGCTGACTGCCTCTCCAAAGGTGCCCCTCAATGTGTGAGCCCCTCTGAGTGTCAGCTGAGGTGTCCTGAGGGGCCCTGGGACAGCAGGAAAGATGTGGTTGGTGAGTCACGGAGGGATGAAGGGTCACGGAGGGGCTCTCACTTTGGTTGCGGGCCTTTCTCCCTGCGAGAAGGAGGTCCATCCGGATGTAACTGGGGTCTAGTCCATAATAAAGGTGAAAGGGCAGAGTCATCCACTCTGGAGTCTTCCAGAAGAAAAACTTATTTCTTTGTCCCTTTTTCCTTATACCTGCCCCACCATAAAATCTCCATAAAATAGGGATTCTTGGCTAAATTCAAAGGGTGGTAATTAACGAGAAGCGTAAAGCCAAGAATTCTAAATTCCTTTGATCTGCAAAATTATACGCTTGGTGAGGAGTCAACTAGTTGAAAGATTATTTGAGGGAATTTCTAGTATGTGACATGAGCCTGACGAGGGAACTAGTGAGCACCTCCTCCTAGCTTCTGCAGACCAGAAGGACAGACAGGGCTTAAATTAGAGCAGGAGGGATTTAGGGCAGACTTTTGGAGAATGTTTTCACTTCTAATAATCATAAAGTGCACATGAGTATGTTATCAAAAAGGATTAGGCCTCTGCCCCACCACTGCCTTTAAGGCAAGGAGTAGTTCTTGGTTTTCAGTCCCAGCCACACTGGCGGTGGCCTCTGTTTTTAAAAATACTTCTTGTATACAAGGAAGCATAATTGCCATGCAGCATCATGTCTTCAGTGCCACTTGCGTTACCCCAGGGGCTTATCAACAGCAGCATCTGGAATCAGTCAGCAGTCAAGCAATCAGTCAGTATGGAAGGTTGCATTATACATGCAGCACTGTGGGAAGAGGAGTAAGATTATCAAGATAGAGCATCTCACAGATGATGAGGTCATTCACCAGAAAAACAGTAATAGCAACAAACGCAATGTACCTTCTGTTTGCCTGCCTTTTAATAGTTATTACCCAATCTAAGGCCACTACTTTTAGTTTTGCGGATTGTGTATAGAAATATATCATCTAGAGCTGAGCAGTGGATAACCTGCCCCACCATTCATGGCAACCCTGTCACTCATAGAATATCATTTAAAGCTTTGCAGGTATAGAATTCCTTTTACATTTTAAACTGACTTCACATTCACTCGGTCCTCCTGACAGTTTTGTGAGATTGCAGGGTCCGTGTCATTTCCCCCAGACTACAGATAAGGAAACCAAGTCCCAGAAAGAAGCTTGGACTGCTCTAGGTGGCTAGAAGAATAAGATTAGGAACCAGAGCTGGTAGTTCTTGATGCAGGGCCATTGCTGTCAGCCAAACTCACTTAATCCAGGCTTTCAGGAACACATCTGGGGTGTAAGAGACAGGCTATTGGGGAGTCACTGGGAGCTGAGATAGGAGCTGAGTAAGGGCCTCCTGTACCCTCCTCACCCCTGCCCAGCCCCTCGTGGTAGCTAGGTCCCCACTTTATGCCCCTCCTCTCTTCCCTAGATTTGAGCGGGAGCAGAATGATACCTTCATCATGGAGATCCTGGACATCGCTCCATTCACTAAGATGCGGATCCGAATTGATGGCCTGGGCAGCCGGCCTGAGTGGTTCCTGGAGAGGGTAAAATGTCTTCCCTCCACCCTTTCTGCCCAGCCCTTCTTCCTGCTCTTCTGTGTTGTCAGTGGACCTGGTTAAAGTGCAGATGTCACTTTAGAGGGTTATTACACGAGCCAGGCTCCCAGCAGGAACTGGGGCAGCAGAAGCTTTAATGGTGGGCACTTCAGGCAGGAAGGCAGGAAGCTTTCGGTTGCCCCTGTGATCGCACATTAGGTAGCTGCCTCTTTTTCCATCTTGGGCTCTGCTCTCCCCCACTCAGTCCTCTCCTCTCCCATCCACCAAAAGCTATCTGTTTTGAGTCCCCTCAGGCTCCTACGTCCCTGTTCTGCCATTAACAGATTTTCCTTGAACCAACAATATGGTGCCCACACCAAGGACAGTCTGGCAGACTTCAGGTGTTTATGGCTGACAGTGGTTTTGTTCGTCCGTTCTTCTGTCATTCGCTCTGCAAACGTTCCTTGTGCACAGTGATAGGTACCTCTCAGAAACACGTTTGGATTAATTCTCCATTTCCAAATTTCCAAACTAAGGTGGTCACAGTAGGGGCTTCAGACCCTGTGCAAGTCATACAGAGCAGGGTCTTTGTTTGGAGAGTCTAGGTCAAAAGAACTCATCTGAGGTCTGGAGTCGTGGGTCTTTGGGGTTCAGTCAAGGGGGATGCATTAGCAGGTGGGCAGCTGATGGAAGTGAGGGCAGGTGTTCCCACACTGGCTCCCTCACCCAGATCCTACTGAAGAACATGAATACTGGAGACCTGACCATGTTCTACTATGGAGACTGGCTGTCCCAGCGGAAAGGCAAGAAGACCCTGGTGTGTGAAATGTGCGCTGTCATCGATGGGGAGGAGATGATGGAGTGGACCTCCTACACTGTCTCAGTTAAGACCAGTGACATCCTGGGTGAGTCGGTGGGGCCCTCCCGTCTCCCAGTCCCACATCCCACTACCCTTGCCCTTCCTCAAACTCGGGCCCAGGCCAGGGCACTTTTCTTTGGATGACCTCCCAAATGTTAGTCAACACAAGTCCTTTCCACCATATGTCACTGTCTGTCTGAACAAAGTAGTTCTCCCAGTTACTGAATTGGCTCTGTCCCCCATCACCCAAGGCAGTCTGGGAGAACATGATGAGGCAGTGTGGTCAGAACTTTCGAAAGCTATGCAGGAGCTTAACTCAGAGGCCCTCTGTCTTCCTACTGCTGTCCCATGCCCCTCACGCAGATGCTGTGCATCTCAGAGGCCCTTGGGTTCCTTCCCACATCTGTGTGCTTGGCAGCAATCTTCTGTGTGCCGGCTTTAGGCCTTGGGTCTTAGGATGGAATATGACCCTGGGCCCTTATGAATCTGACATTCTAGCACAGCCGTGACATGAAGCTCTGCCCAAGGTCTGCATAGGAGCTGGGGAACTCACAAGAGGGTGTCTTACCCAGTTGGGGATAAAGGGCAAGGGTCATGGAGGGCCTCCCAGAGGCAATGCCAAAGTCTAGTCCAGAAATACAGAGAAGCCACTGAGGCAGATGGAACACCAGATGAAGGGTCTTACGAGCAAAAATACTAGTGTTTGCAAAGGCCTGAAGCTGAGAGGGAACACGCTCTTATGGAGGCAGTGTCTCCCGCCTACCCTTCTCTATATCAAACCTGCTCTCCAGGAGCTGTTGCGAGGAATATGGCAAACTCATTCACACTGATTATAAATGACTAGTGAGGGATGAGCCTGTTTGGTCCTAATAGCTTACATGTTCAACAGAGAAGCATTTAGCCAAAGAAATTAGGCTCTCCTGGTAGGATCTCAGGCACAAGTGATGGGTTAGTATAGCTGGTAAATCTGTTGGCACCTCCCTTCCTCCTTGCTCTTGACAGTGGAACCTTCACTCCTTTTGGTGGAAGTTCCAAGTGTCCACATGTTTTGTACCCTCCATCTCCTCATGATGTGTTCTCAGAAAATAGTTGATAAGTTCCTTAATAACCATAGGGGGTGTGTGTCAGGAAACTTTCATGGAGCCACCTCTTCCAGAAGCATCTCTTTTTTTTTTTAACTAGGGTCAATACCTCTATTTGGCTTAAGCAGATGCTATGAAGCTCTAGTGTAGACTGTCAACCAAGCGTAGATCTGGGGAGCAAGGAACTTTCCTATTTCCCTCTGAACCCACATTGTGCAGGAAGGAGTCTGTATTTCTAAACCACAAAGCCAGTCTTCATGGCATACCTTTTAAGTATGGGTGCATTTCCCCCAGAAATAAATGAGTTCTTGCACTAAAACCACTCATACTTGCTAACCAGGACTCCAGTTAGCTCAACAGCATCTACAAGGTACAGAGATAGGACGAAGGATAGAATTGGAGACCCAAGGGTCCCAGGAAACGAACCAGCCCTTTCCAACCTCACCCGTGGCCTCGTCAACATTAAACTTCCCATCCGCACCGCTGGTGCTTCCGAGGAAGCCAGGATGGAGACCTGGAGAGTAAGTGGGCTGTGCGTTGGAAAGGCTAGCACCTAGAGCCTCTGTCTTTGCACCCCAGGAGCAGGCACCGATGCCAATGTGTTCATCATCATCTTTGGGGAGAATGGGGACAGTGGGACCCTGGCCCTGAAGCAGTCAGCCAATTGGAACAAGTTTGAACGGAACAACACGGACACGTTCAACTTCTCTGACATGCTGAGCCTGGGCCACCTCTGCAAGCTGAGGGTCTGGCATGACAACAAAGGTAACTCCTGCTCAAGGTCAGAGGTGGTGGGGATGGCAGGCCCCAGCTCTCCACCTGAGCCCTTTCCCGTCCCCCTGGCTGCATGTTGACCTTTTACTGCAGGGTGACAGGCAACTAAAAACTGTTGATTGTCACCATTTTTACACTTGCATCAGTTAGAAAATGTCCTATGTTTCTGGGCAAATTTTAGAAATCAAGCTTCGTTCCTAACACCATTTTCTTGTTCATTGCTCTTCCCCTAATGCCTATCACATTGCCTGGACTATAGTAGGGACTTAATATAGTTTTAATGGAATTTATTTATAGCCATGTTTCACTCTCTCAGATCCATTTCTGGTTTGTTCATGCCTCAGTCACAGGAAAACCACATTTCTCTGGAAACAGAGTTTTCCCCATGCCTAATACTTCAAAAATTGAGTCCTGGCCATGAATCTCAGGACCATGATTAGGTCCTCTAATACCAGCTTCCCCACCTTTTCCCCAGCACTGACTGTGCACATATCTAGACTTGCTCATTTTTCTTGGTGCATTTTTCTTTTATGCCAAAACTTGACTGCCAATTATTTCGTATTTCCTCACAGTCAAAACCCTGGAAGAAAAAGGAGGCCCCTCAGCACCACGGACAGCTGCATACAGGTCCTACTGTATTGTTGGCTGCTGCTTACTGTGGTTTATTACATGCCAGACTCTTCAAAAAGCTTGGTTCCTCTCTTGGTAACTCAAGACTATCTGATTGCCTTCTTCCTATAATGGCTCCTGGGCTTAAAGAAACCCAGAGGCACCAATATTATCCTCATTCCTTTGAAAGCAGAGAAGTGGGCCTCCTCGCGTCCAACCAGAATTTGGATCTGAAAGCAGGGAAAGGAAGATGTCTGTATCCTCACTGAACCCAAGTGGTTGGGATACTAGGGTCAGGAGAGGTACAGGGAAGTCCAGGTTCTGTGCCTAGCTTCCTCTTTATAGTAACTTTCTCCTCCATAGATGGAAGCTTAAATGTTAATATAAGCCAAGACAGCTAAATATGTCCTTAAGCGCTCTCTCTATGCCACATTTTTTCATATTTAGTTTAAAAATATTCAAGCTACATTATGCTTCCCTTGCATAGCAATTTATGAGGACAAAAATATTTCATTTGAGAGCCTTCCACCAAAAAAAGTTGTGGATCCCTGAACAGATACCATATAAGTTACAAACATTTAGTTAACTTAATAGTATGGCAGTTATCTCTTTCCTTGATTCTACCTTTCCATCTTTTCTGTTTATCCAGAAAATTTTTAATGAAAAGATTTAAGCCTGCACAAAAGTGAGGGAAATAGTATAATCAATTTCCACATACCCATCATGTAGATTCAACAGTTATGACTTGTCATACTTGCTTTCCTCTTTTCACTTTTTCTTTTTCTTTCTTGTGTTCCTTTTGGTTGCTATGTTTCCCTTTTAAAAATGGACACTTCTATTTTTTTAACGTTTTTCCATCTCCAAGACTCAGAAAGAGACAGAGCATGAGCAGGGGAGGGGCATAGAGGGAGACACAGAATGCGAAGCAGGCCCCAGGCTCCAAGCCGCCAGCATGGAGCCCGACGCGGGGCTCGAACCCACAAGCCGTGAGTTCATGACCTGAGCTGAAATCAGCCACCAACCAACCAAGCCACTCAGGCGCCCCAAAAATGCACATTTCTAAATGAAATCCAGTGCCACTACACTTAAGCGTGACTTCCTTGTGTCGTCCAATTTCCACTCCGTATGCAAATTTCCTTAATATGAAAAAATGTCTTTGTATTTTGATTTTGCTTGAATCTGGATGAAAATAAGGTCCACACACACTGCATTTATCTGTGACTTCCCCTTAGTATCTGTTAATGCAGAGCATGCTGACTCCCTTTATTTTTTTTCATGCTATTGGCTTGTCGAAGGAAGTGGGCCCAATGATCTGTAGCATGTCTCTATTCTGGACCTGCCTGTCTACTTCTTCATGGCGTCACTTCCTCTTTATTCCCCATATTTCATATAATCTGGAAGTCAGCTCTAAAGGCTTGCCTGGATTCAGGTTCAACTTTCTTTGGCAAGAATACTTTATAGGTGATATCAGGACTTCTTTACAATGGGAATCGTGTATTTCACATTACACCACAGCAGCTCTACTCTTCCTGATTCTCCCATCCAATAGTGGGTGCAGGGACTATCAGCCTGGTTACCCCAACCACCGCCCCCCACCGTCAGTCCCGTAACTCTTCATCTAATGGGTTCATCCAGTAATGATCAATTAGGATTACGAATGGTGATTTTCTAATTGTCCTTTCTTATCCACTTACTAGCTAGAATGCTTTTGTAAAAAAAAATAAATAAAATATAAGTTTACAAGAGGAGACTGTTTAAGAAACAGACTCGCTCATAATAGGTTTCAGATGACTCGCTGTGGATCCCCAGGGTCTCCACTCTCAGGCTAGTGCTGGCCACACAGTTAGCCAAGCTGTAACTGTGGGTTTGTCTTCACTAGTGAAAGCCAACCATGTGATATCAGCCTTCCCAGAACTACCTGTTCCCAGCTACATGTTTGATAAGTTCTTCGTGGAGCTAGTTGTGGTAGGATCCCTGTCAATCACATCCAATATTTTCAAAACAAGACAACTAAATCAGCAATGAAAAAAAGAGCTGAGGGTGAAGTGTGCTTCATCTTAAAGGAGTTAGAGTTTTTACCGTGGTATTTACCATGAAAGGAACAGTTTGTTTATTTTCATAGAATTCTAACTTGAGAAAAGAATTTGGGATGGGTGAGGCAATGCCATGCTTTCAGAGGACAAGGTGAAGGGAGGTGCAGTGGGGTGGGAAGCAACCTGCCACCAAGCACCAGGGCAACATGGGCCAGGAAGATTCCTTCTCTGGTTGTCCATGGATAGAGTTAAAGCCAGCCCAGAATCCACCCTTCCCTTCAGCCCACGGCTTTCCTCTGTCACCACCTTGCTTGGAATCCAGGAGATGAAATTCAGGAGTGAAACCTACCTGGGGTGTAAGGCAAGATGAATAGTGTGTTCCAGCAACAGAAATGATCTCATGATGACCCACCTCTCCAATTAATGCCATCCCTCTCCACCAACACTCATGCATACACACACACTCACACACTTATAATTCCCATTGACTCCCACTGGTCATTTTGTCATGATGTGATATGATAGAAAGACCATCATCCCGGAGTCAGAAGAGATGGCATTAAGCCAGTGATTCTCAAGGTGTGGCTCTGGGACCAGCAGCATCAGCATGACCGGGGAACTAGTTAGAGATGGAAATTCTTGGACCTCACCACAAACCCAGTCAATCGGAATCTCTGGGAGAGGGGCGGGGCTCAGTAATCTATTTCCACAAGCCTTCCAGGTGATTGCAGTGCAGGTGCTAGTTCTCAGCCTTGGGTACACATTGAAATCACTGGGCAGCTTTAAAGGCTATTGATACCTCGGTCCTACTCCAGAGATTCTACTGTAGGTGATTTGGGTAAGGCCTGGATAGTAGAATCAGCCTCTCTCTCTCTCTCTCTCTCTTTCTCACACACACACCTTCCAAAAGGACCAACATTTTGGTTTCTCATTCTCTGCCTTCCTTTTTACTTGCCTCGCCCTTTCTCTGTTCCACTCTGGAACCCTGTAAGAACCCCTCCAGCAGGTCTTATGGACATCATTTCCAGACTGAACACATTGGGGATTATTAAGCAGTTTAATTAGTTTCATGATATTATCAGGAATCGTCTCAGAAAGCAACCAATTTATAACCTCATGGGCGGAACTGGCCCTAGTGTAGAAAAGTAAAACGATTATTGAGATTTTTTAAAAAGTTTATTGATAAAGTAACTCACCGCTCTTTTAACTCAACAGAAGTGTTTTAAATTTTAGCATAATTGTTTTAGCACTCATTGTTTCCCACTTCAGTTGAGATTCACATTTAAAAAAATATATGAAGTACTTTTTAAACCCAGAATTGAAGTATCCTAGGACTGCCAATATGCATGCCCTGCCCAGAGCCGCCACATCTGTCACCCACCCCAGAAGTCCCGTGACTGAAGTGTGTGTCCATCTTTCTGTGTCTTTGTGCTTGTAAGACCTTAATGCTTTTGGATCTACAGATGTTGCTGTCAGCAGATGTTGCTGTGGGCAGTGTCCAGTCCTAGAGAATGGCTTTTTGGTGCGGACATTGGGGTGGTCCCCACACCCCCTGGTGACCTTAGAGGGCCAGACATTAGAGTAGAGCATATACAAGCCTTCCTTGTGAGGTTGCCTTGTGAACATACGATGAGCAGCACGGATCATCACCATAACCTGTCACACCACTGGATTTCCCCCCACTGGTGGCAGGTGCTTTGGCTCTCAGAGTGCTCAGGGACTTGGAAGGGTGGAGAGTAACTGAACTGGTGCATGGTACAAATAATACGCAGCTGCCACAGCAAATGCACACGGACTTATACTTGATGGCTGTGATTTGGGGGGAGCACTTTTGAAGGACGCCCTGCCAGTTAGCACAGAAGTAGCTGTATGTTCAATATTAGGCCAAGACCTTTCAAGTTTCACATATACCCTGACGAAATAGCAGCTTCTTATTCATTCTGTAACTGCCGAACAGCCAAGGTCCTCAAAGTCCTAACATACACATTCAGCATCCACTGAGCAGGTACTACCTGCCAGTCGATATGCAAGTCATTAGGGAAACAAAAACAAGACCAGGTCCCTGTCCCCAGAAGCTTGTGGTCAGGAGAGGAGACACATGTAAACAGTGATGACACAGGGTGGTCAGGATGTGGCCAAGGCAGGTGCAGGGTGCTGTAGGAGCAAGGAGGACATCAGATACAGGCCTCCTGAGCAATCAGGGGACACCAGGGAAGGCTCCCCAGAGGAAGTGATGCCTGCAGTGATTCTGAAAGGATAATGGGCATGAACTAGGTGGATACTGGTGTCAGGAAGAATAGGATTCATCCTTCAGCTGTGTGAACTCCCAGGAAGTCAGTGACCCCACTGTGAATCTGACGAAGGCCATGAGCCCTCTCCTTGGTGAATGTGGAATTATGTATAGCACAATTTCTCAGGACCCTTAGACTGCTTCATGCCTATATGCAAATCTTCCAAGGGCCCATGAACCCCAGGTTAAGGATTTTGCGAAGAGAATTATATGCTTGGGGCTAGAGGAGCCCTCAGAGATCGTCTAACCCACCTCCTCATTTCGTTAACAAGGAAACCAAGGCCCAGAGAAGACAGAGAACTTGTGCGGGGCCACACGGCCAGTGGGCTGGGGGTAGCAGAAAGGTGAAAGCGCATTCGGCTCCCAATCCCCATCACGTCTCTTCCCCAGGGATCTTTCCTGGCTGGCACGTGAGCTACATCGACGTGAAGGACAACTCGCGTGATGAGACCTTCCGCTTCCAATGTGACTGCTGGCTCTCCAGGAGTGAGGGTGACAGGCAGACGCTCCGTGACTTTGCCTGTGCCAACAACGAGATCCGTGATGAGCTGGAGGAGACCAGTACGTGGCGGGGTGGGTGGGGGTGGGCACCCAGGTGTGATTCCTGGGCTGAAGCTTCAGAGTTAAATGCGAGGTAGCTCAGGACGGGATGGGAATGGTGTTGGTAAGTCTGAAGGAGAGACCCTTATAGCTGGAGGGGAATCAGACGTGCAGTGAAGGAAAGAGTCTTGGGAAGGTACATAAATAAACACCCTAAGTGTTACTCGGTGAACTTGGAACAGCCAGGACACTGCTACCAAATCTTGGCCCCAATCATGGGGATTAATTAGGTAGCAGGAAAAACACTGGGGACAAGCTTACCCTGTCCCGAGGGCCAGGCTGGGCACTTTGGTGGGAAGCCTTCTCTGGGTTGTTTTTATATCATGGGCTCCATACAATTGGTACCTGTGGCCACAGCTGACAGATCAAGACTTCTGGAAACAGAATTTGCAGGGGGAGCCAGCATCCCCATCGGCCACTTTCTTTGATCCTTCCTCAGGTGATATTTAAAGGGAAAGAGTTTAAATTGATCCCTAAAGTGGCTGGCCATCCAGGACTAGG
This sequence comes from Prionailurus viverrinus, assembly GCF_022837055.1. NCBI lineage: Eukaryota > Metazoa > Chordata > Mammalia > Carnivora > Felidae > Prionailurus > Prionailurus viverrinus. The sequence goes on along the minus strand of NC_062572.1, from coordinate 68,045,898 downwards.
GAGTTGTTTCTTTAATACAGATGCCGGCGTCTGGGTCCAACAGATTCAAAGAAACCTTATCAAAGGCAGAGCCCGTTGTAAGGAAAGGATTTTTTAACCTTAGTTTTTAAGGGAACACTAACTGCAGTAAGGGGTGAACCCTCAAATCAATGGCTTAACAAACCAAAATGTATTTCTCACTCATGTGATAAACCATACAGTGTGGTTGTTGGCAGGAGACCTTCCACGCTGTGATTGGGGGACCCAAGCTCTTTTGATCTGTGTCTCTGCCATTTTCAACATTCTTGGAAAAGGGAGAAGAGTGTGGAGTAGGCATACTCCCCTACCTTCTTAACGAATTGATTGACTTTCTATTGGTGAGAACTAATCACTTGACTCCATCTAGATGCAGGGAAATGTAGTGCCCAGGTGGACAGCCCCTGGGGGTGGGGGGAAAGGAAAGGAAGCACGGATCTCTGGTAGAAAGCCCCCCCCATGTTGGCCACACCATCCAAACTACCCAACGATGAGATTAGCGGCTCTCAGAGGTAGTGAGCCCCGTGTCCCAGGGAGCACCCAAAGGAGGGGCCAAGCACCCCCTTGTCAGGCTTACTGCACAAGGATGCCTGCCCTAATTCAGAGTGTGGACTCCCAGCTTCTGTAAACCACACTCAGCTGAGGAGTTACTGGGTGCCCAGTTTCATTGTAGATGCTGTGAGTGGCACATACCACTTTGTGACCTCCAGTTTGTGTTGACCTTTGCCCATGGTAAGTCTCCCTGTACAACTATAAGCTCCCAGAGGTCAGGGACAGAGTCGCTCATTGTTGTAGCCTTCTGCAGCTCTGTAGGCTTTGGGACTCGGTGTGCTGTCACTGCTCAGGGGATGGAAGAAGAGGCGGTCCTTTCCCTTGGAGCCTCATAATCCTGTTAGAGGGAGACGCTGAAGCCCCTTACGCAGTAGGAATGCTTAAGCCCCTGACCCACGTGCCAAGATAAGCGCTAGAGGCTCCTCGGGCCACTGGCGTCCAGGGGAGGAGAGATTCGTGATGCTCAGAGCATAATCACTGAGTCTCCTTCACAGATTTCCTGCCAAACAGCTGCTAAGACCTGCGAGGGTTGAGTTGGCAGGGAGATTGCAGAGGGGAGGCGGCACTTGCGTTAGCTCCGGAAGGATGTTACAGACTGGAGATTGGACGGCAAGGGCACGGAGCCCGGGAGCCGGCCTGGATGACTGGTCTTTACTGAGAGGCTGTGGAGGGCAGAGGGGCACCCTCTAGGAGTCCACAGAGGAACAGACGGCCACCTCCGTGTCCTCAGATTGGAGGGTCATCCTGGGGAGAGCCACAGACACAGCCGGAGCCGAACATCCCAATCCTCAGCTACCTTTATGTAACCATTTGGCCAAGATCTACTGAGCACCTACTAAGTGCCACAGCCTATTCTGAGTTCTGGGACACACCAGTGGATAAAACAAAGACCCTGCCCTTGTGGCACTTACTCTCAGTGTCTGTGACCCCTGGGGCGCCTCTGAGCACTCAGCTTGTGAGAACAACACCCTCTCATACTCAAACAGCTTCATATGTGCAAAGCACTCTACACCTCTGTTCTCATTAGATCCTCACAGTCCTACTCCCACCCCGTGAGCTAGATAGGGTACAAATTCACACCTCTATCCCATGGGTAAGGAAAACAAAAACCCAGAAAGGCGAAGTGACACATCTAAGGCCCATTGACAGCTGGTACAACCCAGGTGACCTGATTCTTAGACCGGGGCTCGCTGCACCGCTGCTGGCTGCCTTGTCTTTATTGGGCCTGGCTGCTACTCCAGATGGGTCGATTGCCCCACCTGCCTCGGCCCCCTGTTCCCTACCTTCACCTCCAACTCCTGTTAGCAGCTCCAGAAGCTGCTCCCAGCCCTCTTCAAGCACCTGCCTCTACAGATGACTCCAATGCGCAGCAGAGCTGAAAGCCATTGGCAGCCTTTAAATAACACTGACATCTGGGTCCTACTCCCAAATTCTGTTGCGATTAATCTGGAGTAGGCCTGGGCAATAGGATTACCTGCTCATGCGTGCACACACACATGCATGCACACTTGCACATGTGCCCACATGGTCACGCTCACGCGCGTGCACACATACACCCTTGGGAGGACAAAATAGATCTGTCTCGCTGGGACGTCCTCCAGCAGGACCGGTGCTTCCCTCTTTACAGCCCTTCCCCTCCCTGTTCTCCCTCCCTTGACACCTTTAGGGCTGCTCAGTCAGCCTTCTCTGCAACATTTCCAGCCCAAATATAGTCCATTTTGATGGCCAGCTCCCCAGGGGGTGGGGGACCTCACCGCATCACCGGGCAGCTCTAGAAGATGCTAGAAAACCCATCTTTATACTCACGTTCTTGAAGCTTCCATTCTTTGGCAGTCCCAGTGGAGTCAAACAGAAAATTTCAGGAGTGGCCAGGACTCGTGGCTGTGTGTGTCTGAACCCCAAACCTAAGCTGGCTCCAGCAGAGAGGAAGCGTGTTGCTTCCCAGAACTCCAAGGCTCGGGCGGAGCTGGTTTCCACTTGGCTGTCTCCAGAGGCTCCAGTCATCTCAGTACATCCCCGTCTCCCCTTTCGTCTCAGCTCTGCTTCTTCCTGTGCATCGTGGGAAGACGGCCACTGGGAGCCCCAGCCCCACAGCCTTCTACTTAACAGCCTCAGTGGAAGGGGAGAGTGTCTCCCACGGGAAGATTCTGGCTGGCCATGCGAGCCACACTGCAGGAGCTCCTTAGAGTGGAGACACTCCTGACACTGTGAGGTGGGCAAGGTGATCTGGAGCAGGAAGTTCCGGAAGCCCACTGCCGTCCTGCTGGCACTCCACAGCGTCACGTGCCCCTGCAGTTCTTGCCTCGGGACGAACACCTGTTTATCCAGCACCTGCCCACATGATGGGGGGGCCCTCAACTATTTGCTCATCTCCCTCTGCAGATGCCATGCCCGGAGCAAGATTTCAAGGGTGGTCTGCTCTCCTCTCTCCTGTCTTGCCACTTGAACTACACTCATGCCCCAAGAGCCTGTGGTGGCTTTGCTGGCGGCCCCTTAGTGCTGGTGCCTCCCACGATGGCTGCTGAGCCCCTCTCTCCAGCTGAGCTTGTCCTGTGGGTGTGCTGGCCCCACGGATGACCTTACACTGATCCCCACTAGCCTGGGCTCCCCACTGCCCCCATTCTTTCAGGTCCCTAATGCTCCTCTGTCCGTTTCCCCCCAGCAACATAGACACAAAGTTGAGAATCACGCCTTCCACATTTGTATCAAGCTGTCGATGAAATACTGGGAAAGGGGGCAAGGTGAACTAAGCTCATTGAAACTTCTTCTCCTCAAAAGACCGCAGATGCCCCTGGCAACATTTGTTCCTAATCTTTCTAAACGTCTTTGCTGATGTACCTTAACCCAGGACCATCAGGAAAGAATGGTCTGTTTGCACCCCATCTGCATTTGTTCTCAAATCTCAGACTTGAGTTCACCTAGTGAGCCCTGGGTTCCTAGCGCCCCTGCCTCCTCCCCGAGGCTCTGACAAACCACGTCCTCAGCAAAGCCCAGGACCCACTTTGAACTCACGGGTATTGGGTTTGCAGAACTCACCCCGCCCTCTGTGGGGAAGGCGTGAGACCTGACAGTGGCTCGGCCATCGGTCGGCCCCAGCCTCCTGGGCTGGGGTCTATACGGACCCACAGAGCCCCACCTTCTTCAGGAGTTCTATGCTGTCCATGGCTCTCCTGCCCTCTCGTCGGCGACCTGCCTCTTTGTCAGGATTGCTTCCACGCGTCTCAGCAGCACGCACTGTCCTGGAGAGAAGCCGCCAGGGCAGAAGGGCTAGCGATACACTGAGCTACAGACACAGCGGCGCCTCGTCTCCCTTGTCTGTATCACGTCCCTGGGAGAGCCGTGCGGAAAGAGCTGTCCTGTGCATCCAGAGTCCCAACCCCTCAACGAGTCCTTTACTGTGGCAAGAGCCATATGCACAGGGGACACTCTGACCGACATTGGTTGTGTCCCGTGTGCCAGCTCCGAGTCTGGCCTGGTCCCTTGGGAGTGGGAGCTGGGTCCCGTGAACTCCCATCCCCTCCCCCCTCAGTCTTTGCCTGCGCTCCTCCCTCTGCCTAGAACCTCCTTTCATCTTCCGCAGACGGGAATCCTGGCTCCGTCTTCAAGCACAAGCTCAAACGCGACCTCCTTCCTGAAGCTTCCTGTGGCCCAACCATTCATTCATTCACTCCACAAATACTTATTGAGTTCCTGCATGCCAGGCACTGTTCTGGGCACTTGGGATCTATCAGTGAGCAAAACGAAGGCCCCTGACCCCCTGGAGCTCACATTCAGGTGGGAGGGGGAGTACAGGAAACAATAAAATAAGCAGCAAACCACATAGCATGTTAGGAGGTAGCAGGTGATAAAGAGAATGTCATGGAGCCCCTTAAGGCCACCCGGGGGCGCTGGAGGCAGGCGAGTTGCCATCTTAGGGTGGGTGGGGCGATCTCCACGAGCAAAGTGAGAGAAGTTGGAAGCACTCCAGGGGAACAGTCACCCCAGGGCTCCAGGGACAGCAGGGGGGCAGAGGGCCCAAGTGGGGGGGGGGCAAGGGGGAGAGCAAATGCGAGGAGACAGAGCTGGGAGAGGTAATGGGCAGCTCATTTGTCCTCTCACCTGGAGCTACTTCAGCCCCTTGTTGCAAGGTTAGCACATCCCATCTGTGGCCTGTGGTAGTCAGTGTGTGCCTGGGGCTGCAGGTGGAGCTCTAGGGCCACCCCCCCCAGAGTCTAGCCCCATCCTGACCCTTAGCACCGACATAACAAATGTTGCTGAGTGAATGCAGACATGCTCAAACGAGGCGCAGGGGAGGGGTGCCGTGGTGCTGGGTGCGACTCGGCCTTGAGACAGGGCAGAACCTGACTGCATGTGGATAGGGCTCAGGGCTCTCCTGGAGTCTGGACTGCCTGTAGCTTCCCCCTCACTTCTCCCTCTCTGCCCTCTTTCTGCACGGGATCTCCGTTTTGCATCTCGGGGTGGGGGGGTGCTATCCATCCCTGAGAGCCAGGCCCCAGCACCTGTCCCAAAAAACTCCCCACCGCCTGCTTCCTGGTGTTTCACTCCCAGCGGCTCCATGGTCACCAGGCAGAGTGGCTGCTCTATAAATAAAAGACATGCTTATGGCGGCCAGACTGGGGCAGGTTTTTGTTGTAGTGCCTCCTTGTGGGGACTCCAGCCTATCACCAGGCTGTGGTCTAAGATCAGATGGAGGACAGAGAAGCTGCTTTCCCCAGCTGACCTTCTCCCACCTTCTCCGCTGCAGCCTACGAGATCGTCATAGAAACGGGCAACGGAGGCGAAACCAGGGAGAACGTCTGGCTCATCCTGGAGGGCAGGAAGAACCGATCCAAAGAGTTTCTCGTGGAAAATTCTTCCCGACAGCGGGCCTTTAGGAAGTAGGAAGAGGGGGTTCCCACTGGGGAGTGAGGGGGGTGGGGTGGGTAAGAGAGGGACCTCCAAAATCAACCCCCTTGGTGGGTGCCCTAAGTATGCAAATGGGCCTAAACTGCAAGCACTTAATTGAGTACCTACTTTGTGCCAATCCTATGCGAACTCCTACGGATGGACTACCACAGGATGAAACAGGAAATTTATAAAAGGGAAAGGGGGAGATTGCCACACAAAGAGAGGCCAGTATAAGAGAGGAGAATTTAATTATTCCAACCACTAAAAGGAGAGGATAATTCTGTAACCAGACAGAGGTGCCAATATCACCACCGTGGCAATCCTACTACAATATATCAATATATTAAAGTAGCACATTGTACACCTTACATTTACACGGGTTTGTGTCAAATATATTTCAGTTTTAAAAAGTTAATGGACAGCTACAGCAAACATTAGTAATTAATTAATTAAAGAGAGCCCGCTGTGCGGCAGGACCAGGAATCATTGCAGACCCCATCCAAGTCCGTGCAGACCTCACAGTCTGGTCTGCAAGGGAGCCGTGTAAGAGAGCACAGACTAAGTTCTACTTAGGAGGAGGAAGGGAGGAGAGAGCCTCTTAGATGCTTTGTAGGAAAATCAAAATCGGGTCTCGGGAAAAGGCGCTTCTCACCCCTCCTGGTTGACAGGCACAGCCGGGAAACCTCAACTTCTCCTCCACACCAGAGCCACCCCTGAACTGCCCAGATGCCCACTTCATTTCCCCGCTCCCCCAGAACTGCTTACAGAAGTCTCCCCCTCCTGTGACCCACGGCACCTTGCATTTGAACTCCCTCTGCATCGGGATGAAGTATGAGCTCCTTAGACTGGCACCCGCAGACCACCACAGATGGCCGCACCCCACCTTTTCCATGGCTGCTTCCCTGACTGGACCCCAACTGCAGCCGAGCCAACACGCCCCCCCACAGATGCCTCCTTGCCCTCAGTCCCCATCCCGTGACTTTGCCAAGTCAAGCCCACCTCAGGGGCCTCTTCCCTCCCTCCCTTTGCTGTGCTCTCTGAATCCCCACCACCCTCCCCAGCCTAACCCTCAGGGCCTCGCCCTCCTCCCACCTCTGTCTGCTTCCTGATGTTACCACCCCCTCCTGCTGGGACCAGGCTGTGGTTGTCTTGTTCCAGAATGGCACTGAACCCCTCCAAGAATGCAGGGCTGACATCAGGTCATGGTTGCCATTCTATCCCTCCTCCTTAGACCAGTGCCTGGAATGCAGTAGGCTTTCAATAAAGGCTCACTTCCTACAGCGGACATCGGCATCTCTTATTAGAAGCCATGCTTTTGTGTCCTGCAGGGGGACCACGGACACGTTCGAGTTTGACAGCGTCTACTTGGGGGACATTGCCTCCCTCTGCGTGGGCCATCTCGCCAGGGAGGACCGGTTCATCCCCAAGAGAGAGCTGGTCTGGCACGTCAAGACCATCACCATCACCGAGATGGAGTACGGCAACGTGTAAGTACCGTGCCTCCACCCCTCCCCCCGGAAGGGCTGCTCCCTCCGCACAGCGGGACGGGGCTAGACCACAGGCAGGATGCCAGGACCCAGGGAGCTGTCCCCTTCGAGGCCACCTAGTTCAGGAAACTTACGAGATAGGGAGGGAAAGGCAGCCGTACTCTTTTGGAGCTTTCTGAGCCATAGGCCTACCCTCAGAGGCAGGGACTCGGCCAGATGAATTTGAGGGCTCCAGCCTTTTAATCCAGGGACGCTTCCTTGGAAGAAGTAAGCCAAACAAGACCAGACAGCGGACGCTTCCCTTCCCTCCCCCTCCCATCACTGTGCGATGACAAAGAAATACAGCTTTGAAGCCTGATGCTTCCACTGGCACAGTGAAAGCCCTGCCATCCTTATGGGCAGAGTGGGGATCAGAGCCCAACTGGAGTAATCCCATGGCCCACCTGCCTCTGAGGACCCCGGATAAGGAGCTTTGCATTTCTCCCACCAGGGCCTTCTGGAGACTCAGGCATTTCTGAAGGATTAAGGGTTTTAGTTACCTGGGTAACAGTCCACAGCCATCAGTTTTTCTAATTAAAACCACTTGGTTACCACGTTGGATGCCAGAAAGAGCCCCGAGGCCCTGGAAGGCAGGAACAACAGTGTGAAGGCACCGGGAGAGGAGGAAGGGGAAGCCGAGGGCAGTGCTTGCCTCTGGGAGGCTAGACCCGAGGAGTGAGTGACAGGTGACATGTGCAGCTCCGGGGCCAGCCTGCCACTGCTCGCTGGGTCACCCCCCAGAGCTGCTGCCACCCGCTCCCCGAGCTGGCCCTGCCCCTGGCGACGCCTTCACGGTGAGCACAGCAGACCGGTGCAGGCTCAACCCGGGCAGCGCCCTCGGCTGCCCTCTCTGGCCTCAGGAGCTCAAGTCGCTCAAAGCAGTGTCTCTCCACGCTCCACCTGTGACAGTAGGCTCCCTGGGATGCCCAAGCTTCCCCTTTGGGAATCGGTCAGGAAGGGCTGTGACTTGTAAACTTCTGTCTTGACCAACTCAGGCTGCCGTATCAAAATGCCACAGACCGGGTGGCTCCAATAGCAGACCTCTTTTTCTCGCAGTTTTGGAGGCTGGAAGTCAGAGGTCAGGGAACCAGCATGGTTGGGTGCTGGTGAGGCCTTTCTCCCTGGCTTGCCGTGTCGTCATGGCAGAGAGAGAGAGAGAGAGAGAGAGAGAGTGTGTTATCCATTGCTCTTTTAGTGAAAAACCAGCCGGTTACAGTAAATCCTGCCAGACTTGCTGGTCCTGGCTGCCTGGAGCGATTACTGATGGAGACTTGAGAGCTGAGACATAGAGGCCCAGAGGAGTTACCACCTCACCCAGCAAGTCGGGCCCAGGGCAGAGCCCCTTCTGCACCCCAGCACTGCCTGCCAACCACATCGAGTATTGCTACCGATACCACACCTCTGCAAGCCCCACCCCCCAAAAAAAACCAAACAGTACAAGAAAATACAATATAATACAGTGCAACACTATGCAATAATAAGAAATAGTCTTCCCTCAAGTTAGCTTTAAACCAGCCATGGTGGCTGTAAGAAAGACACCGAGCCAAAAATCTCAGCACCACCAAGCACCTTCCAGTCTCAGAAGGAAGGGGAAATACGAGCTCAGCCTGGGAGCTTCCTACCCCACAGTCCTGGGGCCGAGTTGTAGAATTTCTCATCCAGGGAAAGAAACCACCATTCCCACACCCTCAAAAGAGGGTGGCCTTTTGTCAGTATGTCACTAGGCCTGGAGGGGGAGGAAGGGATGTCCGTGGAGTGGGGGCTCTGCCCAAAGGGAAGGGGGTGCAGAGAGTCCAGACCCTGAATACTAGAACTGTCACGAAGTCAGCTGTGTGGCCTCAGGCAGTAACCCGTCACCTCTCTGTGCTGTCTCCCTCCGGGAAGAGAGCTGGATGTTCACTGGAGTCTGGCTCGGGGGGAAGGACAACAGGGGTCCAGCTCAGGGAGCTCTCGGAGGTCATAGTGCACCGGCCTGTGCAGGTCTCGAGCTTGGTTCCTTCCTGATGGATGGCATACATGCGTCCACAGTTCCTTTCCAGCCACCACATTAACCGTACCGTTTGGACTTCCAGGAGTTACAAATGAATTTAATCTCACTCTCCTGTAAACACAGGAGTCTCCAGCTTTCATCTTTCAGCCGGTTCCAGTGGTGACTCCTCCTTAGGGTGTGCTGTACCTTCTAAGGTTCTCCTTTGCACTGAGACCCTCCGGATTCGATGGAAGGCCACACCCAGGGGCTTTTCTTTCTTTCTTTCTTTCTTTCTTTCACCAAATATAACTTCATTGTTTTATCTCAATACCATATATAATACCCAGCCATTATAAAAATTCAAATAATACAAATCGTCTTTTAAGTAAAACTTCCCGAAAGCCCTACCCATCAGAGACAGCCACCGTATGAGTGTTTGGTGACCCCGCTCTCTCTGACACTTTTCTAACATCTCACAAACGCTGTTCACAGAAGTGTGATCCTATTTACATGTTTTTCAAATATATTTAATTTTTCATTTGTTATTTTTTGCTTTTGTCATTAGTCTTTCTGATGTCCCTACCCTCCTTTCCAGTGGGTCCACACCTAGAGTCATGACCCCACGGAGCTCTAGGGTCCCACATCTTGGTGATCTTATATGTATGAGAAACGTTTTCCTTATGGGTCTACTAGGGAATATTTTTCAGCCATTAAAAATAATGAATTAAATATGTACCAGATGACTTGGAGCGATTCCCGGGAAAAGCAAGATATGGGAAAACACATATTATATGATGCCATTTTGTAAAGGGAACACTGACATCCCACATATGTCTGTGTCTGTGTGGGTCTGTGCATGGTTGGGTGAAATGGAAGGAAATCTGGCAAGATACACCCGCAACTGTTCCATGGGTTATCTGAGGTAAAGGTGGGATGTGGAAGTGGAAAGGAAGGAGGGAAAAGGAGAGAGAGCCAAGCGAAAAGGGGAAGAAGAGTGTATTTAGAAAAACACGCATGTGATCACATGATTTGTGCATTTATAGAGAATTATGTATATCAGTCAGCATTTGCATAAAGAAATACATTTTTAAAGAACGTCTAAACAAAGATTGAAGTTATATCCCCCTCCGAGAAAGTGTGGTATGTAACAACAATCCGAATTTATCAAGTGATGAACTGGGGGAAGAGAGATCTCGAAACAGAATATGGATTTCCTGCCAGTGTCTTTCCGTGGCTGTCTCCTCAGGTGGCGAGGCAGGCTGGCTCTGGGCCCGCTCTGGCTCACCTTAGGCAGTGACTTAGTTTCCCCTTCTGTGAAATGGGAGGATGATGCCTGAAGCTCCGGGTTGTCATGGGAGCCAACGAGATGCAAGGGTGCAAAGCCCCGGTCGGCACTGAGGAAGCAAGCAGAAAATCCTGCTTTTTTTGCGGTTATGGATTTTCATCTAAAAGGGGTCTGATTTTGCACCGTTGGGCACACCCTTTTAGGGATGCATTCCTGAAGTCATCAGTGCCAGGACAGCTTATTTCCAAAGCTGTTAAAATATCAGCAGTTGGGAGCAGGAAGAAACCATAGCAGTTGTTCAGTTCAAACCTCTAGCATTGCCAATGGGAAAATCAAGGTCTGGGTAGGAGACGTGGCTTGCCCAAGGTCACAAGAGTAGCAGGTGGCAGGGCTGGAGTAGACCCAAGGCCCCCTGGCACTCCAGGCAGCATTTTCCCACTGTGTCTCCTGACTTCCTCCCTTGTGATTAATTATTAGACTACCATTACCCAGAGGGTAAAATTGGGGGTGTGGAGGGTGGGGATAGAGAGGGGACCTTTTGGTCCAAGACCATTACTCTTGGCCCTGTACTTGCTTTTGCTTATGGCGCTGCTTCAGTAGAGGATTTTCTCTTACCCCTTGCACCCCTCAGACCATGAGCACGTGCATGTACGTGTTTTCACGCACGCACACGCGTGCGTGCGTGCACACACACACTCATACTTTAACTCAGCCCAGTGCGAGGGATTTGGGACGTTTCCACTTGGCTTTGCCTGGATCCCGCAGCTGTCCCTGAAGGTGAGAATACCAGGTACAAACATTCATCAGTCCCTTTGAAAGAGCAAGGGGACCAGCACGGTTGGCACGGAGTGAGCTTAGTTAGACAAGGCCAGGTGCTCGGTCAGAAAGGCAAACGGCAGGCAGAGGGTCCAACCACATAGGGTCTTGCAGCCCTTGGTAAGGTGGTGATTTTTACTTAATCTAAGAAGCCATTGGAAGGTTCTGAGTAGAGGAATTGCATTCTTGGACTTACATGTCCACGGGGTCACTTGGCTGCTGTGGAAAGAATGGACCACAGATAGCAGAAGCAGGGAGACCAGCTAGGAGGCCGACTTAGGAGGGAGGAGGTGGTGGTGACTTGGACCAGACGAGTGGCAGGACAGATAGTGAAATACTGCATACTTTTTCAAGTGGCTGATTCTGGACCTATTTTAAAGGTGGGATTTGCTGGTAGATTTGATGTGGAGTTGGGGGGGGGGGGATGGAAATGAAAGAATCAAGGAGACACTGGAAGAGTAGAGATGCCTCTCGCCGTGGGTTTTAACACAAACAAGACCCCATCCTCATATTTTTAAAAAATTTTTTTTTAACATTTATTTATTTTTGAGACAGGGAGAGACAGCATGAACAGGGGAGGGTCAGAGAGAGGGAGACACAGAATCTGAAGCAGGCTCCAGGCTCAGAGCCCGATGCAGGGCTAGAACTCACGGACCGAGAGATCATGACCTGAGCCAAAGTCGGCCGCTTAACCGACTGAGCCACCCAGGCGCCCCCCCATCCTCATATTTTAATGCAGACATTTCTGACCCCATCTCCTGCCACCTGGAGAGGGGATCATTCATGGCCCAGGGGGCCCGGGGGGAGGGTGAGAGCCTTGGCTGGTATCCACTGAGCCTCCTCTGTCCCTGCTAGGTACTTCTTCAACTGTGACTGCCTCATCCCCCTCAAGAGGAAGAGGAAGTACTTCAAGGTGTTCGAGGTCACCAAGACGACCGAAAGCTTTGCCAGCAAGGTCCAGAGCCTGGTGCCGGTCAAGTACGAGGTCATTGTGACGACGGGCTACGAGCCGGGTGCAGGCACCGACGCCAATGTCTTCGTGACCATCTTCGGGGCCAACGGGGACACGGGCAAGCGGGAGCTGAAGCAGAAAATGCGTAACCTCTTCGAGCGGGGCAGCACCGACCGCTTCTTCCTGGAGACGCTAGAGCTGGGCGAGCTGCGCAAGGTGCGGGTGGAGCACGACAGCAGCGGCTACTACTCGGGCTGGCTGGTGGAGAAGGTGGAAGTCACCAACACCAGCACCGGAGTGGCCACCATCTTTAACTGCGGCCGGTGGCTGGACAAGAAGCGAGGCGACGGGCTCACCTGGAGAGACCTCTTCCCTTCCGTCTGAGGGGCCGGAGGCTCTCGATCCCACCGTCTCGCCGAGATGCTCCTGACCACAGCCTGCTGCCTCCACCTTGGCTTTCAGCAGGCCTTTCTCAGAGCCTCCTGGGACCGGGACTGGGCGCCAGAAGGGTGGCATGGGTGGCGCGGTGGCCCGGAACTTCACGGTTCTCCGGAGGCCGCTGCAGGGGACTACTTGTGGGCCCCGCCCCTCCTCAGTCCCCTGGACCTACAGGAACCGATCACCGCGTGTCGGAATCCCTGGCTGCACAAAAGTAACTTTCTGCGCTTTCTTTTCCAGTGACAGCAGTGGCCAGGCTGAGACTTGCCAAGTGTAGATGAGAAACTGGGGCTTCACCCAGGGGATAGAAGTGGGGAAGAGGAGGCCGTCGAGGTGGTGTATTTGAAGAGAAAACTAATTAACACGTTTTTCCCCCCAAAGCTGGGCTAATTAAATTTTTTACTGACCACACCCCACGAAGAACTCATCTTGGCATCTGCTCACGAAGAAATGCATCCTTTCCCCCAGTTTCAATGACTCCAGTGGCAAACAGAGAAAAGCAGCAGGAGGAACTGTTTTAGCCCTGGCGGGGGGTGGTTTATAAGCCTGCAAAAAGGTACGTGATTCTGTCCATCATTTATGGGAAACTCTGTGCCAGGTGCCCACTGGTTGTTCTAACCTGTGAGAACACAGTTGAGACCCACAGACCTGAACAGAAGGTGATGGGGCGGGGGTGGGGGTGGGGGTGGGGACAGAGAGGGACACAAAATAAAGGTGCAGTCTCTGCCCTCCAAGGGATATGACCTTGATGACGAGGCTGCAGGAGAAACACACACACACACACACACCCTCCCTCGTGGACAGTCACGAAGGGATCTGCAATGCAAGATCCTTGCAAGGCAGCAAGAGTGCCTCAGGTCTCAGCACCTGACTTCTGATTTTCCTGGCGAAGCAGGACTGAGTGGAAAGGAAGTCTTCCTATAGGAGGGCACCCCCCCACCCCCGTCACCCTGTGTCCTGTAGCCCAGACAGGTGTAAACTCTTATCGAGGCTGATGGGTCTAAAGCAAGTTCCAGGAGCTCCCAGAGACCCTTGGAGAAAGGCTGAGTTTGCAAGCACTGGCTCAGAGGCAGCCAGAGAGCTTGGGCGAGCTTGGGCACATTATTTCATCTCCTGGGGCCTCAGTTTCCTCACTTGTCCAACAGGGACAATGATAGCAGCTACTGCATAAGTCGTCATACAGACTAAATAAATTAATCTGCGGGCAGTTTAATTCAGCACCTGCACTGAAGGGTATGTCCATCGTGTTGAACAAGCGGGCCTCCGGGGAGCTGGGTTGGTGGGGGTGGGGGAGAAGTAGTCATGAAACACCTTTATTTGTATCTTTTTCCGTGGAACTGGCCTCCGCCCAGCCCCAGCACCCCTATGCCCCCGATGAACAGTTAGCCAGGCCTCGGCTCTTCTGAACTCTCTTAGGTCGTAAAAAGTGCAACCACTGCCTTAAAAGTCACAAAGCCTATTACAGGTGTGCAATTTAAATGTCTGGCTCTGGGGGTGCCTGGGAGGCTCAGTCGGTTGAGCGTCAGGTCATGATCTCGAAGTTCGTGAGTTCGAGCCTGGCGTCGGGCTCTGTGCTGACAGCTCGGAGCCTGGAGCCTGCTTTGAGTTCTGTGTCTCCCTCTCTCTCTGCCCCTCCCCCACTCACACTCTGTCTCTCGAGAATAAATGAATATTAAAAAATAATAAATGTCTGGCTTTTTTTTTTTTATTTTTTAAAAAAATTTTTTTTTTCCAACGTTTATTTATTTATTTATTTATTTTTTGGGACAGAGAGAGACAGAGCATGAACCGGGGAGGGGCAGAGAGAGAGGGAGACACAGAATTGGAAACAGGCTCCAGGGCTCTGAGCCATCAGCCCAGAGCCTGACGCGGGGCTCGAACTCCCGGACCGCGAGATCGTGACCTGGCTGAAGTCGGACGCCCAACCGACTGCGCCACCCAGGCGCCCCCCTTAAATGTCTGGCTTTGATGTAAAGGCCAAAGTCAGGCTCAAAATTCATCTTCTGCCATCCCCCAACTCAGTGCTATCACAGGGGGACCAGAAGTGAAGGAGAAGGACACGCGTGTGTGTGCACACGAGTGCAACTGTGTGTGCAGGTGCATGTGTGCACACGTGTGGGTGCATGGGGGCGCCCCTCCCCCACCTTGCACCGTCACTCCTGCCCCCCTCTTGCTGACCACGGGTTCCGATCCCTTGGAGAAGGAAGGAAGGGAAGGATGCCTACGGGGGTTCTTTCTCCGTGCTTCAGCCTCCACCTGCCTTGTTTTTAGGACCTAAGACACCCAGATAGTTCCCGCGGCATCCTTTGCTCTGACGAACTCTGGGCATTCGGGCCACTCATCTCTGCTTCCAGCGGCCAGCCAGCCCATCCTTCATCCCTACGGTTTCTGTGGATGGGGCAGGATTCTATGCCTTCAAGCGAGGTGGACACATCCCCTCCCTGGGTAGCCCTGTGGAAGTCGCGGTCACTAGCGTTGGGTAAAAGGGCAGCCAGGAGGGAGGAGGTACTCCCAGGCCACCGACAGCAATCTTTGCGTGTCCTGTTCCCGTGGCCATGGCCTCCTCCTCAGCCTCTCCACTGTGTCTGAACCAGCTGAAAGTTGAAGTCTTCTGCCGTGCCCCCCGGCAAGCACCGTGTGCTCTCGCTGTGGAATGCGGCAGCTGTCGTCCGGTTGATCCTCCTGAGCTGGCACAGGGACAGCCCGTGTTATCATCCTGCTGCTGCCAGGTCCAGGGTGGGCTCACTCTTACCCAGGTGGGGCAGGCCTGGTTTGCCAACACAACCCACGGCCTCATTAGCCCTTTCCACCCCTTCCCTGCCTGCCTCCTCTGCCCCCCTAACAGGTGGCCTGTTGAGACCCACGACCCTGCTGCTGTGAAGACCCCGTAAACAGTGGTCACACCTTTGGTGCACGAAGACGCACTTTGTTACCCACGAGGCACATTCCCCCCAGCCCGGTTCCCTGAGTGCCGGGACCTGGGCCATCTCCATCAGGGGCGAGATGCCCACAGCTCCAGGTCCCGCGGGCTCCCCTCCAGCACCACCACACACACTGTCCTCCCTGCTGGGCCCCTGCTGAGACGGCACCGTCTGCCTCAGGTCTCCTGCTGCCCGCCCAGCCACCCATCCCTCCACCATGTTCCCAGGCCTCATGCTAGTCCACTCTCTCTGCTCTGTAGGGGCAGAGCAGGCCTCTGACTCACCCACAGGTCCCCAGGGGCAACGCGGGGCTTGAACCAGGCCGTCTGACGCCCTTCACACTCCGTGGAGGAGGTGGAGGAGGTGGGGGGAGAGGTGGATAGCCAGGGGAACACAGGGGCTTGCAGAATTCAACACCTGGCAGGTCCAGTCTCCACAGCCCTGCTTCTGTGGGCACCACCTTGCCCGAGGAAGTGTTGGGGCCCCCGGCCAGTCATGTCGTACCGCCCTCCTTTCTCCATCAGGTTGTGCTGAGGATGCAGGCAAAGGTGGGGAGCACCCCCTATAAGGTGGTTGGGGAGAAGGGCACTCTGCCCCGAGGAAGGAACGAGGGACCCCCACGAGATGCTCTGCCTTTCAGGTCCGGTCTCTTCCTTGTAGGCTGTCCCAGGAATCCTCCTCTTGGAGGGCAGAAGGCAAGGCTGGGGTTAGGATAAAGCAAGCAAGAAGCTTTAAGGGAGCTCAGTCTCAGGCTCGTGCAATGGCAGGGCTGCACCTGAGAGTGAGGCCCCTTAAATGTTGCCCCCCGGGCACCCGCCTTGCCTCCCCCTAGTCCTGGCCCCAAGCAGAAAGTTACTCTATCCGTAGCAGTGGCCAAGCTCTGCACCCCAGCAGTCCGAATTCTGAGGCTGAGACCCAGCAGCCAGCCATGGCGAGGGTGAACCCTCTGGGGACGGTCCCTCCTGAACCCAGCTCGCCCGAGGCCGGGCTGCCACCAGAGTCCCAGGTCGTTGCTGGGCAGTCGGCCATGGGCAGGAGGCGCTACACGTCAACCCTCCAGCCAAGACAGAGCCCCTCACTGGAGCTCAGGGTGAAGGAAAGGAAGGAATGGTCTCTGCCTCCCCCAGAGCCTCCTTTCCGTTCCTTCAGATCTTGCCAGAGCTGCTCCTTCCCTCCCCAAATCCCCCTGGCACCCACAGCTTGCTTTGTTGGAAACTTCTTCCTTATAAGGTTGGCTTCTTGAGTGACAAGGTTTTCTACCAGCTCCACATTTCCTCTCCTGATTTAGAGACAAGTCTCCATTAAAGAATATTTGGAGAGAAACTTAATTGCACTGCTTTCGAGTAACTGCTAACAAAGTATTTCCAAATAAATATCCCCAGGGGCCCACATCAAAGAAAAGATAAGACTCATTTGCAGTTAGCACAATCTATTTACATACAAACTGTTGCACCAAAGTCTAAAAAACACTTCTGCTCTTAAGTAGGTTAAACAAAAACCTTCCAATTTTATTTTCTCAGCTTTTTGGTTGGACAACCTTTTTCTTCCAAGATTTCGAGAAAAGTAAACTCGGTTTACTTTTATACGCCAGTTCAGTTACATGCCTTCTGAATTCTGATTGTGCAGGGTCCAACTAGATGAGGTCAGAAGTACTGTGGGTACCCCCCCGCCCCGAGGACCCCTGGTGCTGTGTGTGTGTCCTGAACAGGGGCCCCCATTTATCCAGCCCCTTGAAAGAGCATGGCACCAGGCGTCGACCCCTGGCGGGCACCAGGAGAAGGAGATGCCCTGAGCCTTCAAAGGCAAGGTAAGGGGCTTCGGAGAACAGGTCAGGGAGCCTCAGTTTTGGACAAAGGAAGTAAAGAAAGCCTATGAGAAAGAAGGAAGTCTTGGACAGATGGGCCTGGAGAGTAAGGGAAGAAAGAGCATTTTCATCCTAAATTTAACAAGGGGGATTTGGATGGGGCACCTGGATGGTGGGAGAGGTGGGGTTGCTTGTGAGCTGGAGAAAAGAGGAGTTCTGTGCTTCTGGCCTAGGAGCCTCAATGTGGCTTTTCTTCTAGAATCTCCCAACCGAATGAGGAAAGACTGTTACAAGCGGTGATTCCAGAAGTCTTGGCTTTGAGGCCTCAGCTATCGGCTCTCCTACTGGACAAGCCATTGCTGGTGGCTGACCACGGGGGCGGGGGGGGGGGGGGGGGGGTCGGCCAGCGGGGAAGAATGCACATTGATGGGGCCTGGAAAACTCTCTAGGAAAAGGAAAGGGAGGGGAGAACAAGAGGACCAAGGAGAAAGACTATGGAACGCAGGGATTTTTTTTTTTTTTAATGTTTATTTTTGAGAAAGAGAGCAAGCGTGAGCGGAGGAAGGGCACGGAGAGAGGGACAGAGGATCTGAAGCAGGCTCTGTGCTGACAGCAGCAAATGAGCCCGACATGGGGCTCAAACTCATGAACTGTGAGATCATGACCTGAGCCGCAGTTGGACGCTCAACCGACGGAGCCACCCAGGCGCCCCAGGGATTTTTTTTAAATCATCATCGTAGCTAATGTTTATATAGCGCATACTATATACCAGACACGTGTTAAAGCACTTTAGCTCATTAGATCCTTATAAAGACGTACGAGGGAGGTCCTGTTATGATCTCCATTTCATAGACAAAGACACTGATGCACAGGCAGTTTAAGTAGCTTGCCCAAAGGCACACAGCTAACAGGTGGCACAGGAAACCCAAGGGCAGGGCTTTCCTCAAAAAAAAAAAGAAAAAAAAATGCTGGATGAGAGCTGGGTACATAAACCAGATGAAAGAACAGCTGCTCTGGCTGATGTGGGGACAACGGGGCGGTTCTGAGACAGAAGGCAGATCAGCACCGTGCAGGGCAAGTGTGGAGAAGAAGTGTTACTTGCTGGGCTTCAGGCGGCTGCATAGGGCCTGCCACTGAGGGCAAGGGGAGTGGGGAAGATAATGTTCTGGCAAGAGAATTCCTTGTTTCCTACTTCCCAGGAGCGGTGGGGGTCTCCCCCCATCCCCACCCCCCAGAACAGGGAGTGCTGGGGAGAAACAGGAGGCCCGAAGTGAGAGGTCTCATTGCAGGGCAGGGCTTGGAGGGAGGACAGAAGCGACTGGGAGACAGCCAGGAGCCTGGGGGTGAGGTGAGGGCGATGTGATGGTTCATTCGGTTGGCCGTGGGGTACCCCGGTTCAATGTTACTTGGGACGTGCCTGTGAGGGTTTCCAGATGAGATTAGTACTGGACTCATAAAAGTAGACTGCCCTCCCTGGTGTGGGTGGGCCCCTTCGAACGCCTTGAGGGCCTGAACGGAACAAAAAGCAGAGGAAGGAAGAATTTGTCCCCTTCCTGCTCACCTGCTCCAGCTGGACTTGGGTCCTTTCCTGCTGTCAGACTGGGATTCTCACGATCGGCTCTGCTGGTCCTCAGGCCTTTGGACTCAGAGTGGAGCTCCATCACGGCTTTCCTGGGCCTCCAGCCCACGGGCAGCAGGGGCCGGACTCAGCCTCCAGAAACACGCAAGCCAATTCTGCTCAATACATCTCCTTTTGAATATATCTCCTACTGGTCTGTTTCTCTGGAGAACACTAATAGAGACTCTTCTTCCTTCACTTGACCTCCTGGGGGAGCGTCACAGTGCCTGGGAGTCACAGGCCTGTGCGGAGTGTGAGCCTAGATGCTCTCTGAGGTATTTCTTTCCTCCCTGGCACTGCCTTAGAAAGGTGGGGGGAAGCGAGCTTGGAGGGGACTGGGAAGGGTGTACATTTGCCCATTGCAGGGGGGGGGGGGCATAAAATCCACAGAAAGAGAATTACTGTCCCAGCCCCCTGCCCCCACCCCAAAGCTAGCCCAGGCCTGTCCTCCCGGGGTCACCTCCATTGCAGGTACAGAGACTGAACAGACAAGGATAACAGAGGGACGCAGGGCCTGTAAATAGAAACCCGTGGAATTCAAACACTGGAAGGAGCCGGGTCTGCCATCCACGTTTTTATAGTTTGCAAGACCAGGGAAGGGAAACGTCTCTCCCCTGTGCACCTGACAGTTAGTAGTGAGTGGTGAGCTAAGGACTACGGAGCCCCGGTCCATGGACCAAGAAACATACATGGAAATATGTGGAAAGCTACAGCATTTTGGATCACTCACCGGCACAGCAACCAGGGATTTGAACATTCATCCATCTAATGTAAACTATGGGTGGGGCGCCTCGGTGGCACAGTCGGTTAAGCGTCCGACTTCAGCCAGGTCACGATCTCGCGGTCCGGGAGTTCGAGCCCCGCGTCGGGCTCTGGGCTGATGGCTCAGAGCCTGGAGCCTGTTTCCGATTCTGTGTCTCCCTCTCTCTCTGCCCCTCCCCCGTTCATGCTCTGTCTTTCTCTGTCCCAAAAATAAATAAACATTGGAAAAAAAAAATTAATGTAAACTATGGGCTTTAGTTAATAACAATGTCCCGATATTGGCTCATCCGTTGTCACAAACCTGCCCCGCTAAGGAGAGATGTTAATAGCAGCACCTAAGTGAGATAGTACACGGAAACTCTCTGTACTTTCTGCTCATTCTTCTGTCGACCCAAACCTGCTCTGAACAGTGAAGTCCATTACTTCAACAACAAAAAGGCTTATTAATGTGGGCTCTGTTTCCAGGTGATGCAAGAGAGTCATCTTTCAGTTTGCTAATCCACACACTGAGAAACGGACTTTAGATGATGCAGAGTATCTGGGTTTGGGCTCTTACAAAGAAATGAGAAATCCATGACAACCGCTGAAAAGCCGGACTCCTTCTCTCTTAAGAGCAACTGGGGAGCCCTCACGTTCAGAACACCAGAGGCTACATTTGAAACTTGATCAAGGGGCGCCTGGGTGGTGCAGTCGGTTAAGCGTCCGACTTCAGCCAGGTCACGATCTCGCGGTCCGTGAGTTCGAGCCCCGCGTCGGGCTCTGGGCTGATGGCTCAGAGCCTGGAGCCTGTTTCCGATTCTGTGTCTCCCTCTCTCTCTGCCCCTCCCCTGTTCATGCTCTGTCTCTCTCTGTCCCAAAAATAAACGTTGAAAAAAAAAATTTTTTTTTAAAAAAAAAAGAAACTTGATCAAAAATGAGAACTTTCCCCTTTAAGATTCGTAAACTAAACTTTAGGAAACAGGTTAATTAGATCCATGGCATTGAACAAATTTCTTGAGAGATGAAGAGGTAAAAAAGAATGATAAGAGGGAAGGAGTGGAGGAGGAAGAAGAAGGCTAGGAGGGAGGACAGAGGGAGGTGGAGGAGAGGGGAGGGAGGAAGAAGGGGGAAGGAAGGAGGAAGAGGTAAGAGGAATAGAGGAGGAGGAGAGGGGAGGGAGGTGGGGGGAAGAGAGGGAGGAGGAGGAGGAGAAAGGGAAGGGGAGAGGGGGAGGAGGTGGTGAGGGGAGAAAGAGCGAAGAACAAGGAGGAGGGGGAGGAAAGGGGAGGGGGGAGGAAGGAGGAAGAGATGGGGAGAGGAGAGGGGGAGGAGAAGGGAAACAGGTGAAGGACAGTGAGGAAAATGGATGGGGATGGTGTTACCTAACTTCTTACACAAGACAGGTCTGTGAGAGGCTTCCCGCAGACACGCCCTGGATACGCGTGGAAATAAGCACCCTGCACCAGCGAGGTGTAGTTAGCAATGCAGTTCATTTTTATTAGTTATAAATAAAGTACAAAAAATCCACCAAAAGTGAATCTAAGCATTTACACAATTCCTAATGTCTCCGCCTTTTCATTGATGCACTATTGCTTTAATATTCATAATAAATATTCTTCTAGCTTTCTGCTATAAAATAGTCTATGTAGCAAAATGTTGCACAGCACAACAGAACAGAACAGCAGGAGGATTACAAAAAAGGACAATCAACACTGAGGATAATCCTTTCACTTACCAGGGGCAACCAAATTACCCCAGCGGGCCTGGCGCCGGGCGTGGCTGGCTCTGGAGCTGAGAAATGAGCCACGTCCGAGGCCAGGGTGGGGCTAGGGAAAGGCGAGGGGCCGGGAGGGGGGGAGGGGGGGCACAGGCCAGCCACGGCAAAGGGCCCCTTCCCACTCTGACCCCGCAGAGCGGCGTAAGGCTTGTCCGTCCAGGAGCCCTGCCGAGGGGGCCATGTCCGCCGGGCCTGGCAGTGTGGTGGCCATGCCGTCTCCAAGGAAAAAGCAGGAGAACACGGCTCCGGGGCAGAGGCGGAAAGGGAAGCTGGGCAGGCAGCAGGCAGGAAGCCCAGGGAACGGGGCCCACAGTCCGGCCGGAGCAAAGGTGGGGCTCAGGGACCCTACGCGGCCCGGCCACTCCTGCAAGCCTAGGCCGGCAGTGTGGTGGGTCTGGGCCTCCACCTCCTCCCCCATCAGCACCATCCCGGGGCCTCATGTGGAGGATGGACTTCTCCACCGGGCAAAGGCAGTGATGTCAAGAGGCAAGAGGGAAGGATGAGAAGGAAAAGAAGGGAAGGAGGACAGGAGGGGTCCTCCTTCTCCCGGCCAGGGACACAGCCCCGGCTCAGAGGACCCCCGGGGGGCATGGACCTCCTCTCTCTCTTTCTGGCTCAGAGGCATCTGGGCTCACAGCATTACCAGCCTTGGAGGTGACCGCTTCCCCCAAACCCTCCCCTAGCATTCGTGGTCCTCAGTAGTGAGACCGGAAGGCCCTCCAGTCCTTCACAGCAGCCCCTCCCCTCCCCACAGCCGTGGAACGGGGCAGAGGCGGAGACGACGCTGGGAGGAGAGATCATGGGTCTGAAATCCTTGTCCCAATCTGTTGTCCAGGGTACTGCTCAACAACAGAGGCTCCAAGAGAGGACAGGACGGGTGCCAATCCCAAAAACCACACTTCGGGGCTGCTGTTCTGCCTATGCGCTCCCCACATCTAATGAGATGTGGACTTCAGCTCGCTCTGCAAATGACCACGGAACCCCGTGAAAGCACACGTCCTGCGTCTGGGGATGTGTCCACCTATCCCGCCTCCCTGACTCCCGCGGGATGCTGCGTATAAAAGGACAAAACCCTTTCCCGGTGTCTACCGTGAGCAAATCCACTGAATAAATTCTCAGGATGCTCTCTTTCTCTCCTTTTTTCTTTCATCTCCTTCTCTCCACCCCTCCATCCTTTCTCTTCCCCTTCCTTCTCTCCTGAGAGGTTGAGAAAGCCCAGCGAGGGGTCCCCACTGGGTCTGTATCCTAGTCTATCTGGGTCTGAGGGACCCTAGATACCCTCCCTTTTGCCTCCCTCACCTCTGCCCAGAACCCTGAGACTCAAGGAGGCCAAGCGACTTGCTCAAGGTCACAGGCAAGTTTGCAATAAAACTGGTCTGAGAACCTGAGCCTCCTGACCCCCCAGTCCAGGGCTCTTTCTAATAAATCAGGCTTTCAGATTTTGGCTTTCAGATGCCCCAGCTGGTAATGTCTGAAGGGCCCAGTTCTGGAACCAGAGAGATACGGAGCCCAGGTGGAGAGAGTGACCCCTAGGGGCCCCTGACCTTCTTCCGAGGCAGGGTCGGCTGAGGTCGTGGGAAGGGTTAGGGAAGAAAGAAAAATAGGTTAATGGTGAGGGGGCTGGGGAGGGGGCAGGGGTAGCAAGTGAAAGGATTACCCCAGTCTGCTGACGAGTGCAAATTATATTTATATATGTGCTAAATACAGTCACTATATTGGAGTTTTTCACTAGGTCACAGCATACAGAATCAAAGGTTTGCATTTCGTATGGAATGTATCCAAAGAGGCCAGCACCACAGTAGGACAGCTTGCAATCACACACCCTGATAGTTTGGACGAAATAAAGTTCGCGGAATTTTATTTAAATTTTTTTTTTCGTATTCATAGTTGTTTGTCATCGTACCAATGCATGCAAAGCATTCCACTCCCAGAAACAACGCCAAAATGAGGTAATAGGAGTAATAAAAAAAATTAGTATCCTTTCTAAATAAATAAATTATAATTAAAAATGCAAAACAACTATAAAAATAATTAAATAAGAACCCACGATATCTACAAGTTAGTCATAAATTATGATTGTTAAATATAAGGCATTTAAACTCACAAAACCCTGTAAACTAGCAACGTGCCATGTTTTTTGTTTTTTGTGTTTTTTTTTTCATTTTTGTTTTTCTATCAGCTGAAATCGCTCTAGCATTTGCTCTACGCGCAGGAGATGAAACACGACAGGGGACCTGACAGACGTTGCTACAGCCCCACGCGGGGAGTGTTTGTCCCGCCGGCGGGCGGGGGGCTTGGGGGATTTCTTCAGGAAAAAAAAAAAAAAGAAAGAAAAAAAGATCTGGTGCTTTTTCTTCACCATTGAAAAAACTGTGCTTGTTCATTAGGCGTGAAGAGTTGAGAATACTTGCAGGGAGGCTGGGACATTTGCAGAAGAGTAGCTTGAGTCCTGTCACGACTGCTGGGCCAGGGCCACGGGGGCCAGGTGTCCAGGCCAGTAGAGGAGCCCCGCGCCCTGGCCCGCCCCCCTGCTGGCGCCAGCCGGCGCTGGCTGTGGCTGTGGCTGTGGCGTTGGTTTCGTTGATTGGCGTCCTCTGCAACCCGCTGCGGCCAGGGCTACACTGCGGCTGGGAGGCCCAACTTGAATCCTGGGGTGGCTCTCGCCCCAGAAGGCACTCATGCGTCTCAGTCAAGAAAGGGTCTGAGTCCCTTGAGTTGAGCAGTAGGAGGACTACCGGGGGTCTCCCCTCCCGGAGGTGGTGGGTACAAGATGCTGAGGCCCGAGCCTGCCTCTTCTCCATCTTCCCGGGCTCCCGGGCGAGGGAGAGGGGGCTTCCAGGGAGCAGAAGCACAGACCCCTCTCCTGTCTTCTCACCCAGAGAGCTGCCAGGCTAAGGAGCCTGGAGCTGGCAGGAGCCTGAGTCCACGTCCCCTCCTGTGCCCCCCCTGCAAGGTGCGAGGGCCCCAGAGAGATGGGGAGGGGAGGAGGGCTTCAGGATCCACCCCCATAGTCAGCGGCTGACCTCTCCCCACTGGGTGATCCCCACCCCAGTTAGTGCCTAGTGTTGGCCTAGGGCACTCAGAGCGTGCCCAGAACAGGGAGGAGGAGGGGACCGCACTCCCACTCTCAGCCCCTGAGACAGATGTTGGTGCCCACAGGAAGTTGTTTTCAACAGCTCGGTGGGCACGTGGCCCTACCACTTGGAGGATGTGTTGATGTCAGGGAGGATCAGAGAATGTGAGTGTCGGAAGGAAATTTAGCAAGCATCCAATCCAGACTCCTTGCGGCGCAGCTGTGGAAACTGAGGCCCAGAGAGAAGGAGGTTTCCAGCATTACGCGCTTGGTCACTGAAGAGCCAAGACTAGAACCCGCGGACACCAGCCCTCGTGCCATCTGGCTCCGCACCGACTCCCTCTACTTGCTAGCCTTCTGAACCAGCCTCAGAGAGAACAAGAGTCCCAGACTAAGAGGGGAGTGACTTCCCTAGACCACCCTGGCTGCCTCCCGGTCCAAAGCAGGCTGGGGAGAAGTCCCAGCTTCCTGTGGCTACTAGTGATGAGCTTTCCCCCCCAAATCCTGATTGGGAAGCACTTTCTGCACTGGTGGGTTCTCCAGCCTTCAGCCCTGGAGAGAGTTCATGCACTGAACTATGGAACTGGACGACGTAATGCTCGCTGCTGTTAACCCTGTGTCAGTGACTCACCACTTTTGTGCTATTGTATGTGTCTTGCCTCCTTGGCTAAACTGTAAGCTCCTCAAGGCAGGGACACT
Source organism: Prionailurus viverrinus (assembly GCF_022837055.1). Lineage (NCBI taxonomy): Eukaryota > Metazoa > Chordata > Mammalia > Carnivora > Felidae > Prionailurus > Prionailurus viverrinus. The sequence goes on along the minus strand of NC_062572.1, from coordinate 68,020,825 downwards.
GTCCTCTCTCCCAGCACTGAGCAGGCACTCAGGAAAGATTTTATAGAACACGAGAGTATTGGTGCTGGAAGAGGCTTCAGTCTGAGTAAGATCCTTGAGTAACCCTTCCACCAGAAGCCACATCCCCATTCTGTGCCTGCAGGTGTCCAGAACAGCCATGCCTCTGCCCGACAGCTCTGGTTGTGCTAGAAGGTTCTACCTCAAGCCAAAATCTGCCTCTCAGTCATTTTTAACCCATTGGTACTGGTCGTACCCTTAACCTTACAGAATTTTTTCATATAGGGGATAAGTATCCTGTCCTCCTTAGTCTTCTCTTACTGATTTGAGGGCATTGAGATTGGGGGAGGGGCGAGGAGAGGGGGAGGCTTCGAGGGCAGTGCAAATAAGGGAGGGGGAGGGGTAAAGGAAGAGAGCAGAATTTCAGCTAGGCTGGGGTGTTCTGCACATGGATAAAGAAAGCTGGGTTGGGGTTGGGGTTGGGATTTGGTGGATTTTCCCATCTCCATTCTTCTGTCCTCCCATCTCCCTGCTCCCTTTGAGGTTCAGAAAAGTCGCGGGGTGGTGCAGAAAGACACATTCGGTGGTGTCGCTTGGAACTTCCGGATCTCTGTCTCTCACCACTCCCATCCCTAAACCCCCAGGAGGGTCCCAGGACACAGCACGAATGCATTGAGTGGACGGTTATCAGTCCTCACAACATGTAGGTGAGGGCGAAGAAGTGGAGATAGGGAGGACTGTCGTTTCTCCCCCTTTCAGGAGAAGGCAAATGAGGCACAGAGAAATAGAGGGACTTGTCCAAGGTCATCAAAGACAGAAAGAGCCAGAGACTAGGGACACAGGGCCTCCCAAGCCCAGCTGACACCGTCTCGGGGCCAGGGCCATCTCTGAGGGACTCCACTGGGATTTGAGACATCCCATAGGAAGCAGAAGTGTTCCCCCAGGTCCGGGGTGTTTGACCCCAGCCCCTGAGTGCCAGCCAGAGCACTTTGGCCAAGGCCAAGGGTCCTCCACCAGCTGTACTAATATATCTTCATCATCCAGTGAATTTTTTGCATAGGGAGGCCGTGGCCAAATCGCCTCTTTGTGACAGGGCATACACACAGCCAAAAGGAAGAAGGTGGCATACCCAGGGACGTCCTGGCTCTGAGGAACACGGGGGCAACTCGAGCGGAAAGCTAGCTCCGCCCTAGTTCCACAGGGGACCGTGGGACCCGGGACATGGCTGGAACTAAGTGCATGTGCCCTGGGACTGGGGAGCCCTCCTTCAAGACAGAATTTCCCCTTTCACTGACCCAAACTCTGCCTTCCTCGCCCTGGCTGAGCCCCTCGGGTGCCCAGCGAAGCCGCCGTCTCCCCCTTTTCCTGCCCTCCCCTTCCCCAGACGCTCCCCTTCCACACTCCGTGCACTGTAAACATGAGAAAAACAAAAGCAAAGGAAAAAACAAAACCAAAAACAAAACAAGAACCACCCCCCTCCCGCCTCCCAACCCGGGTGAAAAAAAAAAAAAAATCATCCTTTTTCACCAGAAACAGGATTTGGCTTTTTTTTTTTTTTTTTTTCACCTTTGATTCCTTTTTCCTTTTTTCTCATAAAGATGGGAAGATTTGGGCTGTCGTTGGTTGGTTCAGTCAGGCACCAAAACAAGGAACTCAATGAGAAATATTTGGTGCGAATTCGTAATAGCGACATGTCCACCACAAGATGACTAGAGCACCACACACAACATTTTTCTTAAGCTAACATGCTCCGGCTGCCATCCACAGAAATAGCTAGAGACCCCTACATGGTTTCTACGTGGTCGAGAGGTATATACACAATCCTTCAAAGGACAGGATTGAGGGGCCTGTCTATCAGCTAGGACCTTCCAGTTCGCGTCCAGATTCTCAGCAGCGTGGGCCCCCCCTTCCCACCCCTGCTCCGGGCACGGCCAGCTCCCTCCCGCGCAGCGAGGTGGATGGGGGCAGTCACCGCTCTGGATGGGGGGGGTCGCCCCCCCACCCCTCCTTTCCCTCAGACACTGATACCGCCAACTCCTCTTTCCACAAAATGTGCTTGCAGGCTTTTCCTCTACATCAAATGGCTCAGAAGGCAAAGTTTGGCTGCAAGGGCTATGGCCGTGGGGGGGACCTGGTGAAGGAAAATGGGGTGTCCACTGGCTAATTCCTCCCTCAGCTGTCGGCTCCCAGTTGTGTCTCAATGTCCACTCGGCAGATGGGACATTTCTTGCTCATGGCGAGCCACTGGTCCACACACAGTTGGTGGAAGAGGTGCATACAGGGGAGGCGCCTGGAAGAGAAGGGAGGGTCAGAGGACCGGTGGAAAGAGAGGGGCCCGGGGCGGGGCCAGAGGCGGAGCAACACCGGCTCTCACTGGACTGGGGACCACACCAACACCACGGGGGATGGGCCAAAGAGGGTGTGGGGAGCCCTGTTCCAGAGCGAGGCTGTGGCTGGGATGGGAAGTCATGACAAGGCCCTCCTCCACGAAGCCCTTTCAGACCAGCTGAAAACAAAGCCATGACTTTGTCTTAGACCCATCCAGGCCAAATATCACCCTGCTCTCTCACACTCTGTGTCCACCAGTCCACACCATAGACATCGCACATCTCCGGTGTTCCACGCCCACCTGCCGGGAGCAACCACGCGGCACACTGTGGCACGCCCAGCACACACATGCACAAGTGAGCAAGCACCACGCCCCTGACATACAGCAGGTGACTGATCGCAAATGCCTGTGCGGGAAGGGAGGGGGAACAGAAGAGTCTGGCCTCCTACCTCACATCTTCTCCATCTTCCAGCATAGACAGGCAAATTGTGCATTTCTCATCTGTGTCTGACTCCTCCCCCTCTTCCTTCTTGCCCTTGCCATCCTGGGGTCTTCGCTGTGAGAAGAGGAGGGGCGTTAGTTACCTGGAACAGACGCACCTGGTGCCTACTGTCTTTCATCCACAGCCTCCCCTCCCTTACATGTAAGTCAGTGTCTCTCTTAAGTTCTTAAGGAAACCCCAGGCTGGTGTGCCGTCGCTAGACCCTTCTCCTGGCCTCCTCTCCAACTCTTCCTCCTTGCCTCAGGATACAGGGGTGGTATGCTGGCCGAGGGCACATAGGGTTTGGACAGGAAGCGGGTGCCTAATGAATCGATCCTTCGCAAAACAATGGTTTGTGCATGAACGGTTTGCTCTATTCCCTTCATACTCTCCATCCTCCTTACATCCTTTCCAACATAGATCCCTGCCTCCAGGCTTTTCCCTCACATTTAGGTCCAGCAAGCTCCACCCATCCATCCACCCATTTAAACCTCCATCCATCCATCTATCCATCCATCGATCCATCCATCCTGTTTCCCTCCCTCCCTTCCTTCCTCCCTCCCTCCCTCCCTCCCTCCCTTCCTTCCTCCCTCCCTTCCTTCCTCCCTCCCTTCCTTCCTCTCTTCCACTCAACTAACGTCTACTCATTTATTCATCTATTACTAGATGAAGGCAAAACTCCTCAACCTGGCATTAACTCCTGTAATTTTATATTGTTGAATCTCTTCCTATCCAGAAAGTTCCTTTAGCATAGGCAACAGCTCCAGACACAAGTCTGGACATCAAACATTCTGTTTATACTTACTGACTTTAGTTGTCCTGTTTTAAATTCTATGCTAATTACTTGAAAATAGTTAACTAGTTTATAGGAAGTTCCAAGCTCTTAGATGCTATGGACCATGGTCCACCCTTCTTTAGGTAGTGTTCCACACTTGGCCAAGTAGAAGGCACATCACTGGTGCTTAAAAACATATTCTGGAGAGCAAGGAATCTAATCAGTGAATGAAACCAGCCATGTTTCTTGTCCTCATCCCCATGCTGTGCAGTGAAACAGTCTGATAATATCCATGGGAAGAAAACTAGCCCTTCTGGCCCCTTTTCCAAAGAGAAGCAGGGGTAAAGGCCATTCTTGCCAAGAGAAAAATCTGAAGAGTCACAAGATAAGAACCATGCACAGAATGACTGTAAGCTTCATGCCAGGCTTGGGGGCCAGGTTTCCCCACTCTGGTCCCTGGTCCAAAGCCCTGGAGATCCCTAGTGTGATATGGCGTCCAGAGTACCATAGCCTCCCTGGAACACTGAAGAAACTCTAAGCTTCTGCTCTCAGCCTCCCTGTGCCCTGCACACGCTAACTGCAAACCATGCGATGGCCACTGCATAAGTGTGCCCTTATCTAGAATCCAGAAAATCAAAATTACGCCCTTAGTCACATATAACCACCGTGGCTTTTGAGTCTGAACGGAGTCATGATAGTCGGCCTGCCTAACAGCCCAGCAGTGTTTCTGGTGGGGAGTGGCCTTCTTTTAGCTGGTCCTTTGAGAAAAGGGATATTCCATAAATGACACTAATAAGAGTCACTATTTGCCTATTTTCTATTGTTTCTCCCGACCATTATTCATGATTTCCTTTTTATAGCTAATGATTTAAACCTAATTGTCTTACCTTGTTTTACCATGTCTAATCTATATTTAATGATTGTCTCTTTTCGAATCTTTTCCTATTTTCTCTTTTGTGTTTGTAATCTTTTAGGTCTTCTGGGTTTTTTCTTCTCTTCTCATCCATGTAACTTTTATTTTAACAGTAACTTTTCTCAGCATTTATTTCTTTCATATTTATTTTACTCCTTCTGTCTGTCCCTCTTTGTCCTCATGCACAATACCTTTTCATGTCAGTGTTATTGGTTTTAATTCTGTATGTTGCTTCCGTATCTTTTTTAAAAAGTGTTTATTTTATTTTTGAGAGAGAGTGTGCAAGTGGGGGGGGGGGCAGAAAGAGAGAGAGAGAGAGAGAGAGAGAGAGAGAGAGAGAATCTCAATCAGGCTCTGCACTGTCAGTGGACAGCCTGAGTGGGGCTCAAACTCAACAACCATGAGATCATGATCTGAGTCTAAATCAGGAGTCAGACCCTTAAACAATGAGCCACCGAGGCACCCCCTATTGCTTTCATATCTTTGCCTAATTCTTATTTTTTACATTTTTCTACATGAATAGATTTATTTTATATATTCTATTCTTATATCACCATTGTAAAATATTTTTCATTTTGTTTTGTATTACTTGACTCTCAGTTAAAATTTTTTTAAATGTATTTATTGATTTCTTTTGAGAGAGACAGCCATCAGCGCAGAGCCTGATGTGGGGCTCGAACCCACGAACCATGAGATCGTGACCTGAGCCAAGATACAGTTGGATGCTTAACCAACTGAGCCACCCAGGCACCCCTCTCAGTTCACATTTTCAAAGTTTTTTTCACAATTTATTTAGGTGGGTCCTAAAGTTTATCATTTCATATTTTTAATTCTTCTGGTTTCTTTTTTATAATATTCTATTCCCCTAATTGTCCCTTTAGTCTCATCATTTTTACCTCAATTCTTTATATCATTGGCTTGGTCCACATTCCCTTCTCATTCTCAATGTATGTTCTGTTCCTGTCTCCTCACGGCCTGTTGCCACGAGGGCAGGTGAGAGTGTGGCCCTGGCAGGAGTGAGGACACCCTAATCGGTGATGCGGAAGCTGCTCTGGGCTCCTGAACACATCACTCATTCCTTCCATGTTCTCCTCCAGTAGCCTAAAGCTCTCCCTGCACAGAATGATCGTTTTCCACTTGGAGATGACACCTTTAGTTACTGAAACACTGTCATTTCCTCTACGAACGCACTACCCATACAGGACACATCGAGGTTAATAAATGTTGATTGAAATCACTTACGGGTGAATCCAATGCCTCTATCTTGGTCTGCAGAGACCAAGATTCATAGTCTGTGACACTGACTACATGGACACCTGGGCAAGCCTATAACAAGTGAGCCTTGTATCAAGGTGAGAGTGGTTCACCATTCCCGGTCACTCACCAGATACCAGGCACTGTACTAAGCTGTTCTATGCATTGTCCCATTGAATCCCTGGAGCACCCCTTATGGTCGCTACTAACACATCATTCCCATTTTACATTATAAAGGTCAGAGAAGGGGCCAGAAAAGCCAAGTAAGTTGTCCAGAGTACCTAGCTATCAGCAGTGGTTATGAACTGAATGTCTGTGCCTCCCATCCCCAAATTCACATATTGACGCCCTACCCTCCAGTGTGATGGTACCAGGAGATGGGGGCTCTGGGAACTAATTAGGTTTAGATGAGGCCATGAAGACAGAGCCCCTGGGATGGTATTAGTGTCCCTATAAAAAGAGGAAAAGACACCAGAGCTTCCTCTCTCTGCCATGTAAGGTTACAGCAGAAGGCGGCCGTCTGCAAGGCAGGAAGAGAGCCATCACCAAGAACTAAATCTGCCAGCACCTTGATCTTGGACTTCCCAGCCTCCAGAACTGCGAGAAATAAATGGCTGCCATTTAAGCCCTCCAGCTGGTAGTATTTTGTTATAGCAGCCCAAAGACAGTGGTAACACTGAAATTAAAAGCTGGCCCTGTCCGACTTCAACGCCGGGTGATCACAACCACTGCACCCTAGCACCTCATGAGGAAGTGAGGATGGGCTCTGGCCTGACCACCATGAGCATTTTCCCACTCCAAGTTTCTCAGCACTTGCCAAGCTTTTAATTCTTAAATTTTAAAAAACTATTTAATACTTGTTTCCATAGAATTTATTTTGTAGGGCGATTTTAGTTTACATTAAAACTGAGCAGAAAACACAGTGCATTCCCAAATCCCTCCCCCTCTCAACACCACACACACACACACATTTTCCTTATTATTAACATTTTGCATTAATGTGGTATCTCTGTTACAACTGAAGGACCAATAGTGATACACAGTTATTAACTGAAGAACATTCGTTTACATTAGGGTTCATTCTTTGTGTTGTAGAATTCTATGGGTTTTGACAAATGCACAATGTCATGTGTCCACCATTACACTATGAATGATACTTTCACTAAAAATACCCAGTCACCCACGTGCTCATTTATTTTCCCTCCCCAAAGCCGTTGGCAACAGGGATCTTTTAACTGTTTAGTTTCACCTTTTCCAGAATGCTATATAGTTGGAATCATATAGTATGCCACCTTTTCGGGCTGGCTTCTTTCACTTAGTAATACGCATTTAAGGTGCCCACATGTCTTTCCATGGCTTAATAGCTCATTTTTAAAAATCATGGAATAATATTCCATTGTATGGATGTACCACAGTTTGTTTGTTTATTCATTCACTTATTGCAGGACATCTCAGTTGCTTCCAAAATTTTTTATTTATTTGAATGTTAAAATGTTTTAAAAACCAAATCCCTGGGTTCTAATCCTACTCCACATTCCTGAGCAATAACTCTGGAGAATCTACCTCTACAGGCTTAGGGTAGAGCCTGTAAACGTGTGGCTTTAAAAGCTCCCCAACTGATCCTGCTGGTCAGTGAGGATTGGAAACCCCTGCTCTGAAGGTTTACTTGCCTATTTGTCCACACAAGGGATTGGACTTGGAATTCTCTTCTAAGGCAAATCTCAGCCTTCACTGCAGGTGCTCCCTTGGCTCACCTCATTCAGATACAAACATTCACATACCTGTACCCCTACCTAATATACCTACTCATAAGTCCATGTGTACCACACACCCAGCCCTCCTCTTTTATGATGAGAGGCACCCCCATCTCCTCTCCTGGTCACACCTGACAGAGACAAGGGAGAAGACCCTGGGAAAGCATCACAGCTTCAGAGCATCTAACCACAGCACCTCAACTATGCAGGCTGACCTGCTTGCAGACGCACCTTCTTGTATTTGTGGGGGAAGGTGAACCTCTCGATGGTGTTCTGTACGGCTCCCCGAGTCACATTTCCCAACCTGTCCTCAAGCTGCAGCAGCTCCTGCAAAGAGAAAAATGTGGATATGTGCACTCTGCATGTACAAGCTTATACACACACACACACACACACACACACACACACACACACACAGAGGATAAGGAGGAAGGGCACTGAAAGATGTTAACAGGAACCATTCACATAGCCATCAGGAAGAACTTGCCTGGTACTGAAAGACCCCACATCTCTACTCACTCTCTCTTTTTCTCTCTCTTACTCTTAACCCTGAAGCTCCCTGCAACCTCCCATGCCCTACCCACCAGCAGGGGAAAGAGGGACGGGACAATGAACAATAATGGTGTCTCCACCAACCCAGCTGGAGCCAGACAGAGGGGCAGGCATACCTCGTAGCTCTCCCGCACTGCAGAGGTGTGTCTGCTGGGGTTCAGTCCCTGGAGAGCAAGGAAGTGAAGCTGAGGGTAAGGGTAGTTTCGGATTTCATGGACCACCTGTTGGGGAGGAAATGCTCAGATGGGATTCCCGGCTGCATGAGCCCGGCATCCAACTCCTCACCACCCTCATAACCACCAATCTGCACACCCTCAAGATTCTTCAGGCAGAAGTTCTATCTTTCCTGCTCCTCTGTCCTCCTCTCCTCATCAAGAACAAAGCCTGTACTAGACCAGCCCCAGAAAAAAAATAACAAAATCAATGAAGTAAATATAAATTAGGGGCACCTGGGGGCGCCTCGGTGGCTCAGTCGGCTAAGCGTCTGACTTCAGCTCAGGTCATGATGTCGCACCGTGTGAGTTTGACCCCCGTGTCGGGTTCTGTGCTGGCAGCTCAGAGGTTGGAGCCTGCTTCGGATTCTGTGTCTCACTCTCTCTGCCCCTCCCCTGCTCACACTCTGTCTCTCTCTTTCTCTCTCTCAAGAAATAAATAAACATTACAAAAATTTAAACTAGGGGCAGCTGGGTAGCTCAGTTGGTTAAGCATCTGATTCCTGATTTTGGCTCAGGTCATAATCTCGCAGTTTGTGGGTTCGAGCCGTGCATCAGGCTCTGCACGGACAGCAAGGAGCCTGCCTGGGATTCTCTCTATCCCTGTCTCCCTGTCCCTCCCCCGCTCACACACACGCATGCTCTCTCTCTCAAAAATAGATGGATAAACATCTAAAAATATATATAAATTAGTAAATATATATACCATATACTAATATAATTAGAAAAATAACTGAGCTGATTGGGCATGTATTTCGTGACAGGCACTGTCTAAGCACTTCACATGATTAAGTTAATGATCTCATCTGCTCTAGAATGTGGGTGCAATTACACATTTTCCTGATAGGACAAATAGGAAAATCCCCATTTTCCTGATGGTGCAAATGAGACACAAATAGATAAAGTAGGTGCCCAAGTTATGCAACCAAGTGGCAGAACCACAATTTCAAACCCAGGCAGTTGGGTGGCCATGGGCCACTTCCTTCCTCTCCACTCTGCACTGCCTTAGACGGGGAAGAGCTGGGGCCAGGGTCCTTACTGGGAAATGCAGTGAGAGCACAAAATTTAAACACAAAAGACTCAGTAATCAAGGTAAGTAATATCTTCACGCACTATCTTTTAAATGGAAATCAATGCGGAAGTCCACAGTGAACAAAATATCAAAAGCTTACATAAAGAC